>NC_140939.1:148516944-149021944 GCF_014529385.1 Adiantum capillus-veneris
AAATACTTTGGACTTCGCTTTAAGTGGATATACCCATGCATGCCTGTGTATCATCAATGCAATAAAAGTCACGAAGTAAAGGTAATTGCCCAAGGACGGAGTTTGCATGGGCCCATAAACATCACTATACACAAGCTACAAACCTGCATCTGGCCCTAACTGAACCATCCTTTGGAAACTTAGAACACTGCATCTTACCCAAAATACAGCCTTCACAAACATGTTTGACAGGTGCTTCAAGAGGCGGCAAAGAAGAAACCATATCAGATTTCTGCAAACGTCGCAAACTGACAAACTTCAGATGACCAAAACATGCATGCCAAAGTTTTGCATCTGAAATTACCTTTGAATCGACAACTGCATTTCCAATATTATGCCCACACTTGTCATGTACAAAGTGAGCTTATACAATCCACATAATAAAATGCCAGATGTAACAATCTCATCACCGAAGCTGAGATCATGTACAACACATCTGTCATCTACAAATTTGACTACAAGACCAAGTCTAGAAAGTGAAAATACAGACAAAAGATTCTTCTTGATCCCAGGAACATAAAGTGCATCAACAAGTGTGAAAGAATTGTGATTTGTAGCAGTAAGCACAATCTTTCCAGCTCCCTGAACCGGATAAGAGACATTGTTGGCACAAGTGATTGAATTCCCATGAGGGACAGACTCAAGGGAGGTGAACAAATCAAGATGTGAGGTAATGTGCTTTGTAGCACCACTATCAAAATACCACACATGTGAATTTGCAGCAATTGACATGCATGCATCCTGGATAACAACGTTATAGGTACACTCTACACTAAAAGACCATTCTACATCAACATTAGCATCACAGTCTCCTATCATAGAAGACTCAACAATAGCGTCATTTGTAGTAGAGCCAACATTTGCAGTGGAGCCACTCTCTTTCTTCTTTTCCAATTTGGCCTTCAACTTAGGATACTGCTTGATCAAGTGATCATTAGCTTTACAATAATGGCAATGCATCTTCTTTTGGCCCTTATCACCAAAATTTCCAGACGAATTGCTGATAGCAGAAGCATTAGGAACATGGTATTTTTTGCTTGCAGAAGAACCATGAGAATTTGCTGCATTACTGGTACCACCTTTTCTTTGAACAACAATAAAGGCATGTTCAACTGCACGCTGTGTAGTCCTGTTTTTTGTGGAAAGCGACTCTTGAACAACAATGTGCATAATGTGTCAAACTTGACAACTTCAAGATTTCCTTGGGTTGATAGTCTCCAAGTACTAGTAAAAGTCTGGTAAGAATCTGGCAAGGCATCAAGAATAGTATGCACAAGGGAGTTGTTTCAAATGACTTTCACTTGCAAAAATAAGTTGCTCATTAATATCCTTGACCCCAGCAAGGAAAGTATCCATATCATCTTCCTCATGCATAATCTTCGATGCTAGCTCTTTACGCAACAATGCAATTTTAGCCTCATTGCGACTTGCATAAAGACCAGCCACAGTATCCTAAGCTTGTTTGGCAGAGTTCGCTGAACGAATGTGGGGAGTAATAGTGTGCTTCACAGAAAACACAATCAATGCATGAGTATGCGTAGCTTTTACAGCCCAACGAGCTTGCTCAGTTGTAGGCAAAACAACTCTAACAACAACAATCCTTGCAGCAACAAGATCTGCAACATCCTCAACATTGCTTATATCCTTAAATACATGGCACACATCAATGTCTTGCACAATATTCTAGATGCATTTTGACACAAGAACAACAACAAACATCTTGAACACATCTGTGTTGTTGTCAACCATGGTAAATGCTGCACCTAATGTGAAAACTGCCCGAAAAGAGGAGAAATGAAGTGGGAACAACACGTGCTATATAGCACAAACCATAGAATACTGTAAGAGACTTGTTATGCAAAAAATGGCACTAACAAAAGTTCTGCACAAAATGACAAATAGCCTGCGTAATACTGCCTGTAGTGGAAACAGAGGCCGAAATGAGCCCGAATAAAAAATCGGAGAAAGTGAGCAGGCGTGTGCTGGAGCTGCTAGACGACTAAGCCCGGGAGGAGGCAACCTGCTCTGATACCAATTGTTGGAATTAGGGATGCGAGAAAACACACAGCTTGGAGAAGACAAAGGAAGCTCAAGGCACACAACAGAGAGTGTTGTACTTAGTGTGTAATGGAAAGATAGATAGCCCTAGAATAATGGGTGTATATACAATGGACGGGGAAAAAACCTCCTAAAGAGGGAAAAATTCCCCGATGGTTTTTAGTGTGTTCACACACATCACTACCACATGTATATGGTAATAGTGGTATGCTTGGCAATTTATTTATTGGGCAACCTGCATTTCATCCAATCCCAGTGTTGCGAAAGTCTAAACAAAGGCGGTGGGAACTCCAGCTGGACCTAGTGAGACTGCTAGCAAGGAGCCAAAATCTCAGAAGGAAACAAAAGTAGAGTTAGCAGTTGTAAAACAAGGGCAAGAGAACACTAGCACAAGCTAGTTTAGAGATACTAGAGGTTGGCCCTTGCAACACTAAAAAGCAGAAGACATACGCCTTACTTAACAATTTCAACTTAAAAAGCATACACCGAACAAGCCAATAGAATAGATCAATGGCCAAGGGGCTTTTGCAAATCAACCCATTGATCTGGCCCATACTTCTCCAGAACAGACACAACAAAATATTGATACTCAATCAACACTACCAGTGGATGCACAAGGGTAAAAATTACTTCAGACACAGTTGGCACTGCTAGCACCACCAACCCAGTTCAGGCAACCAGACCGTCTACAACACACACCACTCCATGGTAGAGTGGTGGACTAGCAACCAGATAAGTAAGTCATGCCTTATCCCACTCCTTTCATAGCCTATGAAACATCACATACAAATATGGAAGCCATAACATACAGGTGTGTGGTGACTATCATGTCAGGATGGAATACAATGGTTAATGTCATGGGACAACTGGTCAAATCCCATAAAAAAGCTCCAGGCTCAGCAATGTAGCCCTCTAGATGGAGTTGTAGGAAACAAAAACAGAGCTCACTGAGCTACGACAAAAATGTTGCAGATCGCCATAGAACACAACAATGATACCAGGATTATGGCTGCTCAACAACATGACATTGTGGAGATCCAAAATTAGAAGTAGAGATTGGTGGAGGAAAGAGAGGTTTGTTGAGGAAACCACTGTTGAGATTCAGGGATGGTTAGAGGAAAAGAGATCAGCCTTGAAGTCCCTCATGGCCAATCACCACACTTTATAGCTAGCAATCATTGAAAATTATATATACCAGTCTCTAGTTGACATCGCTGATCCAGAAGGCAACCTCACACTGAATATGGAAGACCCACAAAACCTTTTGAAATCAATGAAATCCGATTTAGAAGAAAAGTTCGAGAAATATACTGGTGCGCTCACGATTTAGGTTCTGGTTGAATACATTAAGAACCAAAACAATGTTGAGGAGGAAGAAGACCAAGAAGGCCTAGACCAAGAGGACCAAGACTAGGAGAGCATGGGTGTTGGTCAGGATGATGATGATGCTAAGGATGATGATGACCAGCCACCTCTAGACTCAGCAAACAACTGGAGGAGGTTACTCCACACAAGGAGGAGGTTCAAGCACTCAGACTAACTAGCTTCACACCCAGACAGAACATCAAGAACAGTCTGATCAACCCACAATCAGGAGCAATCTTAGACTCAAGGCTAGATTGGGTCCCAACAGGCAACTATACAGCAGGCCATGGTAACATATATAGAAGGAAACCAGAATAAAAGGAAAGCCAAAGGAAAGATAGTGGAGTCCAATACAGACTTAGAATTGGACCAAGACCATTCAATTGAGTGGTCAGCTCTAAACAAGATGTTGAGATGATAAAAGGCCTTACAAATTCAAACATTTCTTGATGATGACATGGCATACTCGGATCTGGAGCACTTTCAAATGTTGTATGTGGGAGCTACAAGAATGGTGAATTCTTGGAAATCAATCAGCGACCACAATCAAGAGCTCTATCAGATACCTCCACATCCAAGTTGCATCCAGGTTCTGGAGAGAATCCCTGACTAGTGCCTTACCAATGAGAATCATTTGGTCAACCCTCACATGAAAAACCCAACCACAGTTAACCTTTTCAGTCTGGGTTTGGAACTCAAAATACTTTTATGGAATAAGCCTTCATACAAGTGTATGAAAGACATCATGGCACACATCAAAGAGGTATTGATCCTACTTCAGAGTGCCAAGAAGATATTGCACCATAAAGTTCAGATGCCATTGGAAAACAATGCTACTTCTAGCAAAGGGTTAGAAATAGAATGAGTTTAGGAGAGTAGGAAAGGGTTCTCAAAAGTCTTTTCCACATGGTCAAAATATCTAGAAACATGATGCAGCAGGAAAACCAGGTGGTAATGAACTTTTTGGAGTTTGTTCCAAACTCACCCACACTATTGTATGCTCTCCCAGCTAAGGAGTTTAAACTCCCTGGATTTTTTCTATCACTTTATCCAACATACACTAAACTTGCTGATCAACAGAGCTACACAAAGATTGTTGAAGAACTCAAAGTATGGTATGAAGGGGCAACGACTGAATGGGCTGCTTGGAAGCAAGTGTTGGAAGATGCACTCAAGAAAGATCTAGTTCTAGATTTGCTTCATGAACTTTAGAAATTTCAGCTTGAAATGGCTCAATGGAAGATTCAAATCAGAGAATTAAGTAAAATCACTAATTGACTACCACAACTCACAGTGGAAGCATCAAAGATTCCAAAAAAGGAGCTGGCCAACAATGCATCCTCTGAACCCCAAAGAGATGGCCAAAATTCTCTTTGTCAAGTGTAATCAAACCTTACCTCAAGGGTGGATTCACACTGCCTCATATTGTCATAAGTTGGCCAGATCTTGCTTGACTAGAGGCTAACAAACCCTCTATGACCTTGATACAAAGACATGGTATGCATTAACGCCATATGAAGTTGAAATGGAAAACTTTGGAAGGGACCATGTGGAGTAGGAAGCTCTGTATCGCCTAATCCAAAAAGAGAATGTTGGACCAAGCTTGCAAGAATCTGTCAAAGTGTTGTACAAACCTCCAAAGAAGAGGCCACCACACAAAAAGAAGCGGGTTTGATGGATTGATACATGCTGACTAACTAGTAAATGATGGTACATACCAAAATGCAGGAAAGGGAAGGAGGCATGTAAATGATGGGAACTGATTCCGAATTGGGGCGCCTAGGCTAGTAATTACTGAAGTTATTAGCACAGGGAATAGTCAGTCAAAAGCCAGTAGAAAGCTATAAATAGGACCCATTACTTCATTTTCTGGGATCCAATCCATAAGTTCCCAATCTCAAGCCTAATAACATTACACATCTGTAGCAAAGAGCTACTTGTACTTTGTAACTCTCATTTAGCTCGAAGCTTGTTACCCTGACTTTATTTGTAGACAACTTTCTGGTATGAATAATACAATTCCACTTATAGTTCTTAGTCTCAATGTCACTCTCCTTTCAGTTCTAGTTTTTTCTTTCACTTATACTTAAGTATGATATGAAGTCTCTTGTTTGATCTGAACCAACTCTAACTACCAACTGGAATAACTGTTTGAAAGTGTCCAACTCATTCCAGAAACTAAGCGAAGTCAAAGTTTCTATTTTCCAGAATGGAAACTTTGTTTCCTTGCAATATTGACAAATTGAAAGCAAGGAATCTTTGGGATATTTCTTCAGATAGAACCCACACCCATGATGTGGGTCCCCTATTATCACCCTAAACATAGCAATGTGCTCAATTTGATATGTTTTCATCATTGTTGGTTAATGAACTAGCTTTTTTATCACTAGATGTTTCTTTTTGGATTGTTAAAATGAGGCCTTAGAGAGGAAGAGGGTGTGAAAGATGAACATTGTTCTACACCACCCTTGTGGAAGCTAACGTTCTAAATATATTTTGGTGGGTTGAGTCTTCATGTGCAATAGATTCTTCAATATACCATGTACCTTCTTCAACACCTATTACATTTATATATGCAGTGTGTACCTCCTTCAAGTTTGCTCTTGCTCACCTTTGACCCCAATGTTGTTTTCAATGATCCATTGTCCACTTGCTTGTAGGAGCCTAGACTCCACCCTTCGATATATGCCACTTTTGTGCAAGCAATGCGTGTTATGACTCAAATGTTGCTTTGTTATCCTGGATTTTGATTGTGAAACTTTGAATGCTATGAAAGGGTTATTTAAAGACTCAACTTACTAAGGTGCACTTCCAAACCCCACTCCTATCAATTTTGAGCACGCTAACATCCTTACGTTTCTTCAATTAGTTGGGCAGGCATGTATTGTGGCATGGCTTATGTTTACTAGGTTTGAGAGTGTCTTCCCTAAAACCCTATTTTGCATTATCAAATTAGGGTAACAATTTCATGTAATGATGAGGACAATTATTTACCAACATGTATAGTAGTACAAGAGTTTTTGCGATCTTGAGCAATGTTGAGGCTTACAAATGCCGCAAGTAGTTATATCTATTTCAATCTTGGATTAGTCTTTGGGCACTTTGGTCAAGTTTAACTTTGACAAAAAAAAGATTGGAAAAAAATTTAGTTGTGAAAATGTCTTCAAATATGTGCATTTAAATTAAAATATGATTCTTGTTAACTAGTTATTATTATATCAATTTACACGTTTTGGTTGCTACTACATTATGCTTCCTCGTAGACCTTCACCTTTCAAAGGGTGTGCTTGTGTTGGGGACATGACTTTTAGAAGTATGAGCATTACTTGCAAATAGGTTTATTGTTTACTGTGACTAGTCATCAATATTCAGCTTTCCAAAAGTGAGCTTATATTGTTGTTTTGATGATTTTTTAACTATATATTAGCATCACTATCCTCAAAAAAGGGATAGCGGAGGTCTTCTTGAAGCCCACATATTGTGCTAAGACCAAAGTCATATATCTCCTTGTGGAGGACAACAAGATGTTGTTGTCTCCTCTAAGATGAAAGCACCAATTGAGGATGTGTTACGACAAGCCTTTGAGCATGCCAAAAACTTATAGTAGAGGTGGCTTAGGAATGCTACAACTTCAACAATGACAATAGTAAAGTGTCAAAAGGGATTGACATTATAGAGGTTGAAGATGTGTCTAGGCTTTGAAAGCTCTAGTCGTAATGGGGTTTGCAGCATCTCTTTCACTATTGTTAACAGATTTGTTTGTTTTCCTTTGATGTGCCATCATCCTATAATTTCGTTCATTGATGGTGAGAGGCAGAGGTCGAAACACACCCGGTGGCCTCTACATCAAGAGTATGCACGATGGCCTCATCATGGGAGGTACACAATAGGGTCACCACCTAGGCTTGGAATGAGGCTAGGATGCATGGTAGGGGGTTGGCACATAACACAAGGAAAATGTGAGAGAAGGAGAGAGAGGGAGAGGAAGAGATCGTTAGAGCTTCATTAACATAGGCTTCATAAACACCATACAACCATTCACGAGGGGAATTTCACATAATCAACATTTGAAAAACTCATGTGTGCATGGTAACTCAAACCTCTTGGGTAGTAAGAAACATATACACACACAAACACCAAAAACAAACAACCATAGCCAATACTATGTCATAGTAGAATTATTCGTGCCTAGAGGTGCATACACAAGGATGTACATTTGAGAGTGTGAGAGTGTGAGTGCTAGAGATTGATTGTGTGTCTGTTCCAAAAGAGGAGGCCTCCTTTTATAGGCTAAGGGAGTGATTATTGTGCTAAAATGTGCTTATCTCTAAGCCTAATCTAGGGGACAAAGCGCAGGTGGTGGGTGTCCGCCAGGTTGACCCTTGCTTTGTAGGTATCAGGATAAAGAAAGGTAGATGCTTCTAGGAGGGTCTGTGTGGCCACACCTAGAGCCTAGTGATATTATGCAATGTTTTGGGATTTGAATTTACAATATGGGTGGTTTATTTGGTTAGGGTAGATGTAAAAAGAAGAAAATATAAAAAATTACAAGGTATGGCCACTTACAGCCACAAGTCTGCTCGGTGATGCACTGACACATCGTCCGAAGATGATGCTCTCTATCTTTGAAGCCGGCCAAGGCATGCTGACGTGGCTTTCGGAGCCAAGGCAGTGGGAACAAACCCCAATTGGGGGAAGCATTAATAAGAAATTATTAAAAAATATTTTTTTTCTGTAGCTGCCGCCACCACCCCTCCCTCCTTGACTCATGCGCCCACAGAGGGGCTACCCCAGCTTGGCAACACCCTCTATCTCTCCTCCATTATCACCACTCCCTCTCTCCCTCCTCCATTATTCCCCCCCCCCCCCCCCCCCCCCCCCCCTCTTGTTTGTCTGTAAGCGGCCAACACTCTCTCTCTCTCTCTCTCTCTCTCTCTCTCTCTCTCTCTCTCTCTCTCTCCCCCCCCCCCCCCCCCCCCCCCCCCACCCTCCCTCTCTCTTTTTGTTTAGCAGTTAGTGAAAAGCTCTCTCTCTCTCTCTCTCTCTCTCTCTCTCTCTCTCTCTCTCTCTCTCTCTCTCTCTCATTCTCTGAGTAATTTCAGCCCACCCTCTCTCTTAAACACACACACACACACACACACACACACCCACAAACACTCACACACACACACACACACACACACACACACACACACTTACATACACACACACACACACACACACTCTCACATACACCCACACACACACACACACACCCATCTCTCACTCTCTCTCCATCTTTCTCTCTGTCTCTTTCAGTTAAAACATCTCTCTCTCTCTCTCTCTCTCTCTCTCTCTCTCTCTCTCTCTCTCTCTCTCTCTCTCTCTCTCTCTCTCTCTCTCTCTCCATACAGACATACGTACACTACACGCACGAGTACACACACATAGTCACATACACATACACACCAAAAACAATCGCACAACACACTTGCACACACACATTCACACGCATGCCATACGCACGCACAAGAAGGAAAATCAAAGAAGCTCGACATCGACGCCCAAAGCAACGAAGAAGAACGACCAAGATCACGTGATGGCGACCACAATTCAAAGAAAGATGCCAATGGCATGCCCCAATAGGCACATAGGTTGACGAGCACGCTACACCGATGCAGGAGTAAAGTCTACAAATCATTGGCATCTCATCCATGACGAATATCAGCAGTAAACATCCGTAGGGTAATCTATTTTTTTCCGTTTTCAAGCCAAAACCTTGTAAAAAAACCATTTATATGTTGCCACCTCTCTCTACGTGATGGTCACAAAGGCCCTAAAACAAAGCAGGGGTCAACCATCTGGGACCCGGCTCCTTGCTTTGTCTCTCCTAATTAGGGCCCAAGCCTAATCATATTATCCTAAATTAATGCAGCCTGCACCTATAAAAGAGCACTGAGAGGTCACTATCGGGGGAGTCAGCAATTGAGAGGGAAGCCATGCACACACACTGACTCCAAGGGTCGCTATTCATAGAAGTGGAATCTCCGCACAAGTGAATTTTATCTAGAGAATGCATTATAGTCTCTCTCTCTCTCTCTCTCTCTCTCTCTCTCTCTCTCTCTCTCTATCACCACGATCTCCACCTCGCGGAAACGAAGGTTTCTGTAAATACCACCTTGCAATGTGCCCTCACATCGCAAGGGGTTTTCATCATCTACGTCTCTGTCTCCGTCTCTCTCTCTCTCTCTCTCTCTCTCTCTGGCGTGTTGTGATTAGTATTATTTTGCACCGTTGTTGTCCGCGTCCTAGCCGCTCAAAGCTAGGTGGTGCCCCCTACTCCCTGTGATGAGTTCGGCGTGCACGATCCTGGCGTGGAGGCCGCTGGGGTCTGTTTTGCGTTTGCACTTGTCATTTGGTGCCCCCACTAAGGAGGGATTCTCAAAAACCTCTAGGTTACAACGCTAAAAAGGATGCACGTCGTCGACCATGGATGAATGGCTACGAGAATTCTCCAATTGGAGAACGGAGGAGGAAGAAATTGAAGAAGCACTGACCGTCTTCATTGAAGTACTGCTGCCGAATACACCGTCGTCAACATCGAGGAAGTAAGTTCTCCATCTTGCATCTCTCATTCTAGCCACAAATTAAGAGCCACCAGAGGAGGGCTGCAGGCTACTCTCATTGCCGTCGCCCACTCCAGTCTATCAATAAGTGCCATCAATGGAAGTAAAGGAGAAGCAAAAATCCTCTACATCGATGTCCACTGCAAAGAAATCATCCATATTAAGGAGGGAAAGAGCTTAGTGAAGCCTCTCTTTCCCAAGGAATCTGAAAATAAAAGTGTAGTCTCTGTTCCTAAGTGGCCCAAAGGGTTGCTCATGCCAAAGGAAAAGGAGGGCTAGGCCACTCCTAAATCACATGACCCCCAAGGAAGGAGAAACACTTGGCCATGCGAGTGCTTTGTGTTCGAAAAGCAGAATCGTGCCTAGGTTGCCAAAAACAAGGTCATCCAAAGAAAAGCGGCGCAAGATCGTCTATCAATTCAAGGTGCACAAGCGAGTGCTGCCAATTCACTTTGAGAATTCGGAAGCAGAGGTGATAAGGAGATTCCCATGCTGTAGAGAGGAGTGGTTTGGATACTGCCCTCGTTGTTTTGGAGGGCGGGTAGAGGGCCTTCCTCCTCTCCCTGTACAATTCATTCTGAAGAAATTGTCTACCACGGGTGAAACCCAGTGGGCTGGAGATGAGCTACAATTAAATGTCTGGAATTCATACAACGAGCCGATTACGATGATCCGAGCCTATCACAAATTTTTGTTTACTATATTTTGTTGGTTTTCCTTGCTTCTAGAGGTTTATAATAAAAGAAAGAGTGAGAACAACCTCTTGGAAAAATGCAAAAAATGATTTGATGGGAATTTTTTCTTGACTAGTTCACCGGAGGTGAAAGGTAGAGGGAGAACCTAGTGGTAAAGGGAAGGGAAATTATGTAAATGTGAAAAGAAAAGATATGATGTGGTTGTGGAGCCATGCACCCATGATTCAAGGGTCATGAGTGGCTCATATCATCATGGCTTTGGAGCCATATGATGATTCAAACAGATGGGACCCAAATGGAAGACTTGGTAAAGGAAGGAAACAGACACATGATTTTGCTGGATTTTTTAAAAATACTTCCACTCCGATCCAAGAAAAGTTGTCTTCATCAAAGTTGTAGCTGATGAGCAGGAGATTTTGACCATATTTTTTTTTATAATTTTTGCATCTACAGTTTAGGAGATATGGCCAAAATGGCGGACGCCAGTTTTTTCAAATGTGGTGGAGACGACCCCCTCTACCTTTACACACACACCCTTCCTTTTCCACATTGAGACCTTCTCTAAAAATCATCCATTAGTCTTCTCACCCTCCCCTCCTTCCTCCTCTCTCTCAAGGTCAAAAAACCATCACAAATTCCTTTTCTAATCACCTCTCTCATCATGCTTAATCTTGTTGTAATTCATAAGTTCTCCTTTAACCCCTTTCTATTATTACTAGATATGCATTGATTTTATGTAGATTCTTTACATTTTAAAATAAGGAAGCTCTTGGACTCAAGCTATGGAGGAAGGAGTGAAGACAACACAAGTGATGATGGAGCCAATTAGTTGCAAATTGGTCAACAAATCACTTGGAAGGAGCTTCTTCATTGGTTGAATGTCCCTAATCAAGCTTCATTTGTACAAATTGCACTTGGATCTTAAACTCACTCCTAATCACTCTCTTTCCTATATAAAGAGGCCCCCCCCTTTGTAATTTCAAGTATCCCTCAGCCCCATTGAGTCTTTGTATCACTCATCATGAGCCCAGAAAGCTCATTCATTCACTCTATTCTTGCACATTCTAGAGTGCAAATTGTTTTGTGCTAGCAACCTCCCCTCCTCTTACTTATGTTAATTAAGAGATATCTTTTATGTGTGTGTGAGAGTGTTTGATGTGATTTTGGCTAATTCTTGAGTTGTTGTTTAGTAATCTACATGCTATTTGTGTTGGGAGTGCTTGAAGTTATCCATTCCTTGTACACACACTAAGGTTAATGCTTCATTCATAGTGATAGTTCTCTCTCTCTCTCTCTCTCTCTCTCTCTCTCTCTCTCTCTCTCTCTCTCTATGTAGCGGTCCTAGTCCACGCTTCCAAGACTAGGTGGTGCCCTCATCTCATTTCCCTTTGGCGCAATGGAGTTTGTTTTGGTGTAGAGGCCGCCATTCCAAATTTCCTTCGTCAACGATAACTACTTGCAACTGTTGCTAGCTTAAAGGCTAGGAGTGGTCAAACACGTTTTCATCACTCCATACGTGCTGAGCAATGAAGGGAAGGTGGAGCCTATGAAGGGTGATGACCTCCTATGGATGTGCTGACTTGTCAGCACGGGCATGGTAAGGGTATAAGTGAGTACTCTACACTCTGTGCATCATGGATAACGAACCAACCGCTTTTTCATTTAGGTTTCTGCAACACATGCACGTAAATATATATGTAGATAGAAAGATCTTCTATGAGCAGAAGATTGTGTATCTGTTTGGTGTTGCGGTGCTAGGAGAGATCCTTAGTTCCCCAAACCCCATTATCCTCCCCGTGTTGGATTACCATCACTTCTTTGATGTTTCCATTTTCATCCTGTTTTAATCTATCCACCCAGCCTTGTAAGAAAGCCGCTATAAGCTGCTAAGTCATTTGTGTTTAAGAAAAAGAAAAAAAAGTTTGAAAATCATGTTTTGCAATGGCAAATGTTTCCTTCCCAACCTTCACGGGTAAGGTAGGGAAAGATGCTTCGGATCTCCTAGATAATCTTGAAATAGCATGTGTCATCTTTGGAAGGGACGGCGATGCTTCGCGTCTGTGTATTTTTTCCACTGTTAATGAAAGTGGAAGCAAGATCATGGTACAACGCCTTGGTGCAACCAGAGAACTTATGGCAATTATTGATGGAGTTGAAGCAAGGAAGTTTGGCTAAATATGCAGCATATGAATTGAAGTTTGTGGATCTATGGGGACGATGGGTTACGTCGCTAAGGGAGGGCGAAGGGGCACCCAATTTCCTAAAAGAAGACAGGTTTGTGGCTGGTTTATGGCCAATTCTTGAAGAGAAGGTGCACGGAAGGTTTCTTGCTACGTATGAGGTAGCAATTGAAGTAGCCCGCGTTAAAGATAAGAAGTTGCATCCACAAGCCACAACTATCGAGGAAGAGAAACCGGGAAGGGCCCGACCACACCTAGCCGCACCTATAGTAGCCATCCAGAGGAATCAACCACAGGAGCCGGCTGAAGATCAACAAGACCTGCTCAATCGAATCACAAGCCATTTAGAGAATCTTTCAGTACATCTGGTGCAGCAAGTGCATGCACCTGCCAGAAATCCAGAACTTGTGTGGATTTTACCATCCTCTATGGATATCACCATCCTATGTGGATTCTGTTAGCCTGTGTGGATCATGAATCTTCAGTATCTTGTCTTAGTCCAAACCTCAAGGGGAGGATTGTAAAGTGTGAGCTTTGTCCTAAGGTGTGAGTCAAGGAGAGGAGAGTGGATTTATCCCACATACTGTGGAGCAAGGCTGCAGAGCTACTTAAAGCTTACTTTTTGAAGCAATAAACAACAACTCATTTTCCACTACATGCTTGTCTATGGTGAGCTTGTGCTAAGCTAAGTCAATACTCAAGATTGTGTTTATGAGTCCGAGCTAATCTATCTTGGAACCTAATTCACTTGAGTGATAACCTTGCTTACACACACTCACACACTTGCACCACGTTTCTCTTTCATCCACCATAGCTAGCACGATCCAAATCCTAACAAAATATGGTATCCTTGATGACCATAGCTCAAGTGGATTCACAAATACCACTTCTTATTACAACCGGATTAATTGAGCAATTGACTATGTATCAATTAATAGCTGGAAGGCTGTACAAAAGAAATCAAGAGGGAATATTGCTTTTATGCATTTATCCTGAGGAGAAAACCCAATACCTAAGTCAAGCGCATAGTACCATAGTAGGATTTCACTTTGTGGGAGACCAAACTATGCAACAGATCTTGAGACTTGGAGTATTTTGGCCAACTATGAGGAGGGATGTTCGTTCATTTGTAATAAAATGTCCTCAATGCCAGAAAAAAGCACCCATATCTCATGTGACATTCTTCCAAATATCATTTGTTCCTAAGTGGAGTAACTATCTAGTTACTTACTTATCAAGCCGAACATTTCTTGAGGATATGAATAAACCAACTATATTGAAGAGGAAAAGATCAACATCTGCATCTTGTGCAAATGAAGACAAATATATTCCCATTATAGAACAAGCACATGCTAGATTAGCTGGAGGTCACTTTTCTAGTGAGACCACCGCAAGAGCAATCTTAATGGCAGGCATATGGTGGCAAACACTTTTTGCAAATGATGCCAAGGAATATGTTTGAAGGTGTGATGCATGTCAACGAGAAAAAATGCCAACCCATGTAGATAGCATGCCCTTAAGACCAATGATGTGTGCTAGAGCTTTTGCACAATAGGGTATAGACTTTGTTGGGCCAATACAACCACTTGTTTATAGAGCCCAAGCTCAATATATCATTGTAGCTACGGACTACTTGACCAAGTGGACAAAGGCTAAAGAAACCCAAAACAATGATGCCAGAACCACAGCCACATTCTTGTATGAGAAGGTGTTCACAAGATATGGACTGCCAATAGAAATTGGCAATGATAGGGGAACTCATTTCCTCAATGAGGTAATTGAGCATTTGCTTAATGAATTTATGGTCATCGATAACAAATTGGCTCCCTATCACCCACAAGCAAATGGAAAAGCTGAGCGTACGGATAAAATTCTTAGCTTGGTATTGACTAAAGTAATTAGTTGAGGAAGGACAGATTGGGAAATGAATCTCCAGGGTGCTCTATGGGCTTATAGAATCTCATTCAAAAGAAATTCAAATGCTACACCCTTTAACCTTGTTTATGGTCAAAAATCAATAAATACCTATTCCCATCAACACTCTGGAACTAGATGACCGACTATGGGAATTACAGAAAGATGCAGTTTCAACAGATGATGAATGGTTAGATGGAATGGACCTTCTCATCAAAGTAAAGATGAACAATCATAGCACAAATGCATTGGTCGATACAGGAGCTCGAGTAAATGCAATCATTTATTCCACGTACAAGAAAACAACGAGTCAGTCTTTGACAGCAGAAATATCGCCTATTAAAGGATGCAAGAAGAACCCAACACCAACATTGGGAGTACTCAACTTAAATGTGATAGTACATGGATGTTCATGCCCTCATCAGTTTGTATGCTTACCATATGAACACGTGAATGAAACAGTGATTCTTGGAATCTCATGGATGCGAACGTACAAGGCAGTACCAGATTGGGATACCAATCAGCTCAAGCTATCACCTAAAGGCAGACAACTCATTGTTCCAATTGCACCAAGCAAAGAGGAATGGAAAGGAGGTGCCCAATAGAATAAACCACAAAGCAGTCAATCTTCTCCATCCTATCACTGACAAGAAAATGCTACAAGTGGCATGGAAGGAGTCAGGAAAATCTGGGTACCAAAAGCACAACTTAAGGACAAGCCGATTCAAATATGGGTGTCCAAAACATCATCTATTGTACAAAAGATGGTTCCAAGGTTCAAAACATAAAGAGGAGCATCTCTAGGCAGAGAAACCTAAAACAAGATGGACTTGGAGACAAAAGGAGCACTTATCTTCTCCGCAAACTATAAAACCGCTGAAGCAGTGGAGATTTAAGTCTCAAAATACTCAACCACAACAGTTCATCAATGAAACACCAAGATACCAATGGCGAGTAAAAGCTCAACAACCACCATTATTGATACCAACAGCTCAGGAAATCAGTGTGCCAAAGCATCCTAATGGTACAATAAAGCAAAGAGCACACAAGCTACAAGAATTTCTTTTTGGGAGACAGCAACAGAAAACCTCGACCTCAGAAACCCTTGAGTTAATTACTCAAGACCCAACCCTTGCACGACATAACGGTTTGAATTGCATTGATCTTCAAAGCATGGTAGAGCCAAACAGACTATGCACAGAAATGATTGTTCAACCCATGCACACAGTCGTCCCGGAGTACGCCATCTAGGAGGGGTGGAAGGGAACTAAGTAATTAAGGGCAATGTTTGAAGAGGGAGGAAAAAGTTTGATGTTAATGTGTGATTTTTTGCAAAATTACCTAATAATGTCCATAACAAGTCATCAATAGGGAAAATTCAACTGATAACATCTCCCCGATGAGTGTAAATAGTGTATATACTATCGGAAAATTATCAAAAACTGGTCTTTTTTGTTATTTTTAGCATTTTTTCTTGATATTGGGACTTAAAAATGGAGAAATCTACCAAAAAATAATAAAGCTCTGTTTTTCAATGGATTTTCCTAACTATTGATTTTTTACTTTTCTTTTTTAGCGCAATTTGTTATTTTCTTTGATTTTTTCAATAAACAGATCAAAAATTAATAACATAAAGCAAATGAGCTCAGATGGAGAAACTAAAGATACACTGATGATCAAAAGGACAAGGCAAACAGGCACAAAAAATTTCAATCCAATCGACAGATGGAAGCGGGAAGCTTAAATTCGGCTGCCAAGGCCTATTTTCGCAAATTCTTGCATAATGAGCTACCGAAATCCGATTGAAGAAGTTTTTGAGTCTAACATAGATTTCACGGTCTAGTAGGACTAACAAGGAATTTAGGGAAAAATAGTTTGGGAAGTTCGAGTATTTGAGTCTAACATAGATTTCATGGCCTAGTAGGACTAACAGGGGAATTTGGGAAAAAATAGTTTAGGAAGTTCGATTATAGATATCCAGGGTAGCCCAAAATCACCTCATTTCCACTAGTCACTCTTGGAGTAGAGAGCTCTCTATCTTCTTCGCATGCAATTTTCGGAGTCCAAATTCGTCCATTGACAGCGCTGTCTCACACGAGAGATGAGGGGTAAATTCTAAGCTTATCAATGATCAATTCTATAAGGCCGGGTAGCAAGTCTAGGCTCAGGAAAAAACCCTAGAAACCCAGCAGTGCACGAAGTCCTACGACCAAAAATTGACCATAGCGGCCCATCAGCTCAACCAAATTAGACAAGACTTGAACTGTAGCATGCCCCTATATAATAGAACACTTCTATATCACCAGATGACCATTCGGCAGGGGTCGAAGGGGGTCCCAAGTAGAAAAACTAGGTTTTTTCCAGATGCCAAAATTGGATTCTGACTCCAGGGACATCTTATAGACTGGGTCTATACATGGATGGTTTCATGAAAACAGTCAAGGCAAGCTCTCGAAAAGCAGAAAACAGCTCGAAGGCTACAAAGCATCAAATTTGACATATGAAGTTAAACTGGCTCCAAATGGGCCAAAACTGGATGGGTAGCATCAAGGCTATGTAGCAGACAAGTCCATAGCTTCAAAAGTGACTAACCAACTCCACACGCCATCTAGTCACATAAATTGGTGATTTCAGAGTCGACAAAGCACGAAGTGATGCCAACACGACAAAACTCTACCAAATTCAATTTAGGACTTGTTTTAGATGTATTGATTATGTCTAAGTCAAAAATTTGTCAAGTTTTGCAAAAAAATTGACTGCTGTAAATAATCACGATTATTTACTTTTGTGTTTTTTTGGCTTGAAAATGATACTTTCACCTCACATATTACTTGTACACATCTATTACATGCCACATTTTAAGTATGAGCCAAAATGATCAACAAATACTTGGAAATTGTCAAAAAACGCAAAGAAGTCTTTCCAATCCAATTTTTGAGTTATCTGTCACATTTTTTGATCCAAATCACCCCATATCTCATACACAGAGTCTACATCATGCCTAGAACCAAGTTGCAAAAAAAAAAAGTACATTTTGATGAAAAAGTTAATAATCGTGATTATTTACTTTCTTGCCAAAATGGATGAAATTTGCAACTTTGACCTTATGAGACCAAAGAACATGATGTCCCAAGCCCATTGACTATTTGAGCAAATTTGGATCTCAAAAACTCAAAATCTCAGTATATCTACTGTTTCAAAGACTGAAAGCCTAAATCTGGCACACCATTTCCACCAATGCACTCAAATGAGCCCACACATCACTGAGAGCACCTAAATACCATATGTTTCAAGCCTATGATGTCAAAATTGCAAAAATCTGGAAAAAAGCCCCAGCTATAAATAATCTTGATTATTTACTTTGGTTGCAAATTTTTGCCTAAACTGTATGATTTTGATCTTTACATGTTTTTATGCATCTATGCATGCTCCAAACTTGATTTGAAGCAAAGTGGACTCAATTTGTCAGCAATTCACACTCAAGGCATTTCAGAGTGAAATTTGCAGAATTTTCTAACTTTGGCATTGTATTCACTTAACAGGAACAATACAAGCTGCCAAGAAGACCAAGAAAAGGGTGTTCCAAAAAGAGAAGTTGCAAGAGCTTCCACCCTACCAACTGGACTCAAGCTAAGTAAAGACGGCCAAGGCGTCGTACTTGTCCAGGGAACAGCTGCAAGAAAACAACACCACGTTTTTCACTAGACGGTTTAAGAGTGAAGAAGGACAGCAGGTAGAGCTGCAAATGCTACCAGAAGAGATATATGATGTAGCTATCAAGCCATACACCAAAGAAGCCAATAGAAGGCTGAGCCTCAGAGACTTCTACGACCAAGAACCATGCAGCGTAGCTTTCCAGAAAGCATATGAACTACTGTTAGAGGATGGGTCAGCCCAAATCACCGATCAACAAGGGCAGAAAGTCGAAGTAGTAATCACCAAAGAGATTGTGGCCGAGGCACTCAATCTGCCAACTGAAGGTCTGATGATGCGCGCCCAAGGAGACTGCTGCTGCAGCTTTTTTGAACTCATCCAAAGGCTCAAATCCTATTGGATGACCTTGGAGGTGGACCAATGAGAATTAGGCTAGAGTATATCTAAATTAATCAATTTGAAAACACTAAACAAAAGAACAAATAAGAATTAAGCTCTCTAGAACACTATTGGATAGTCTCCCAAGGGGTCCAATGAGCATTCAGCAGCCCAATGGCTTGCCTGATTCCTATTGGCCAGGAGACAAAGGGGTCCAATGAGAGTTTAGTTGCATTTATTAATTACCTAAAGCTCTCACAAAAGGGGAAAGTGGGACACATGTTAGAAGGCTATCAATTATGCTGCTTATTTTCCATTGGCTGAGGCTGGGGAGGTCGGGGAATTTCAAACTCCGAGCAAAACTTTTCGAGCAATCATAAAATCGAGTAGATCCAAATATGATTGATATAAAGGAAAACCATAAAAGGAATTTGCATAGAAAAAGACATACAATAGTTTAGCTATCCCTAGACCCCCGCCCCCCCCTGCCCAAATTGTAACTTATTTGAACTTTTTTCTACTCTCAAGTATCCCTACATCATCATTTTAGATTGGCCATCATAGCTGTCGATTCATTAGTCCTAAGCTTCCCCACTATTGTTACCCATCCACAAGTATCAATGCTAGTAATAATGGCTAAAGACTAATTGGAATCACCACTTTATGATACTCTTTGTAGAGAGACATATTTGTGAAGATTTTAAGGGCAGTCAATAGCATAGAGGTAACCATGTTGTTCAAAGAAGCACACTAATCCTCTCTGAAAGGTGGTAGGTCATGCATATTTTACTAGAGGAAAGTGAAGGGTGTCATGCAAGCACCCTAGTCCTTTTCAGAAGGTGATAGGTCTTACTAGAGGAAAGCAAAAGGTGTCAGGAAAGCATCATGGATGCCAAGTTGGTGACGATTGTAGCTTCACATCTGAAGCACTCACCCTCAATTAAGCTTTACGTAGGATGTATACCTATATTATCTCTTTTGATGTTTCGGTATCCACATGTGAGTAACCTTTGGGTTATTGCTGAGCATTTTCTTTAGAATCCATATCTATTTTATGCCCTTGGATTTTGGTTGAACTATCTGCTTCGGTTGAATTCTTTTGTTGCATTGTTGTTTGTCTGCCATGTCATTTATATCCTTTCGCATCCATACTTGTTTCCCTTGTTTTGGTAATCTAGATCTTTGCACTGCGATCGGTGACTTCATATGTATGTAGTTAGCATGGTTGGCTTTTACCTGTCTGTTGGCCTTGGGTAGCATGTTGTTCTTTGGTGGAATTCTTGCTTTTGGTTTTTTTTTCCAGTGAGATTGCATTGCTTGCAGCTGATTATTCCGATATTGCTGAGCAAAGGCTATTACCTGTTGTTCGTGTGCATGCTGAATTTTGACTGCATTCGCATTCCAATCGATCTGCACATTGTACTCTTTTTGCCAAGGTTGTCCCAACATCATTGGTGTTGTGTGCTTTCATCCTCCACCACATAGAATTTGTGTGGGTAAATATATTGATGTACTTGTACATGCAAAATAGTCCATCCCAATGTTTTCAACGGGTGTGATGTACTACTTTCCAGCACTTGAGGAGTAGGATGAAGTTGACTTGTGTATTTGAGTTGTTGGTATAATCTATAAGAGATCACATTTGCTTGAGCTCCAGAATCAAGCAATGCCGTCGATTCAACTTGATTGCTACCCACTTTGACTGCAATTATTGGCTCCACTGTGTCTTCATCCAACTGCGTTATTCGAATGGCATTGATTTGTAATGGTGCTCCACTTTGTTGTTGTTGTCGCAAAAGTCTTCTTTTTGCAATGCCTTCTTGTGCTTCTGCTTGAGCTTCCTCTCGTACTCTCTGTTTTTCCTTCATTCGTTGTTTTTCTTGATGGATTTATTGGAGCATCTCCTATGTTAGTGGTAAATGATATTTCCTTAGTCGACATCCACTAATCCAGTTTGGCATTTCTTCACCTGCTAATGTAGCAAGCTTGACAGCTCCGCTTTGTGATAGATCACTAATCACAAAGGGTCCCATCCCTCGCTTTTTAAGTTTCTTGGCATGTTGCTTCAAAGTATAAACAAGTACATAATCACCTGTTTTGAACTCCTTGGTGCGCACATGCTTGTCAAAAAACTCTTTTTGTCTTCTCTTTTTAGCATAGATTGAAGCTACAGCTCTCAAGCGGAGTTCATCTAGCTTTTCAAGATCATCTATTCTTGAAGAGAGCTCATGCCCTATCCATTCTAAGCGTTTCGCTACTAGTAGAGTTGGAATTAAAAACTCTATGGGTAGTATAGCATTTATGCCAAACACCATGTTGTACGGCGTTGTTCCTATTGATGTTTTGTAAGCTACGCTGTATGCCCATAGTGTTGAGTGTACCTGCTGATCCCAATCTATTCTTGACTCTGTTTTAGTGAGAACCGTGCATAGTGTTTTATTTGTGCCCTCAGCTTGTCCATTGGCCTATGTATGATATGGAGCAGATTTCCTATGTATGACCATGAATTACTCTAGTAGATATTCAATGACTTCATTAAGAAAATGTGTCCCATGATCACTGATAATATCTATTGGTAACCCGTATCGTACAAAAACATTCTCATACAAAAATTGTGCAGTGGTGCGTGCATCTGCTTTTAGCGTTGCCTTGGCTTTGACCCATTTTGTGAGATAGTCCGTAGCCACAATGATATATTGGGTATGGGTGCGATATGCAGGTGGTGAGATAGGTCCCACAAAATCAATACCCCATTTTGAAAATGCTCTTGCTCCCATCATTGGCCGTAGTGGCATCTCATCTCTCTTTATCGGCACCTTGGTACGCTGACATGCGTCACAACGCTTTACAAACTCTTCAGCATCCATGTGCAATGTAGGCCACCATATACCTGTGGTTAAGACAATTTTTGCCGTCTTATCGCCCAAAAAATGGCCTCCACTTATTCCGCCATTTGCATGTTCTAGAATTAGCATGTATTCGCTTTCACTTGCACAGATTCTAAGTTGATTGTCCTTTCCTCACTTATAGATTTGGTTCCCAATTAACTGAAAGTCATGGGCTTCCAGCTCTATAGCATTTTTCCGTGCTCTTGTTATGTCTCAGGAAACATCCTGGTGGTTAAGAAATCAATGATATATTGACTCCATGCAGGTGCAATGTTTACCTGAAACAATGTTGCGTGATCCATTGGTAGTTTGGCACTACATATAGTATAATTGGTAACATAAGAATGTGTGTCCGCATACATAGTTGGCCAATAAACCCCTAACCGTTTCAGTCTTTGGTGTGTTTTCACTGTTGAACAATGAAATGCACAATCCTGGATATGTGCTTCTTCAAGGTAGCACTCGAATTCTTCCGGATTTATACATGACCGTAGGATTTGGTCCGATCCTAGATGATACAGCCGTTCTGCTATCAATTGGAAGTTTTTTGTTTGTCGAATTGTTTGTTGTTTGGATCTGTACTCCGTATTATCAAACCTACTTCCAAAGGAAAGAATGCTAACAATTTCCTGTGACCATTTGGGTATCATTTCAACATTGAAAAGATAAGCATCTGGTATGTCATCATCTACTCCTTCAAGAGCTTCCCAATTGTGTATCCTTGAAAGATGATCCGCTCGTAGATGGGTTTTACCCTTTTTGACCACCACTGTGAAATCAAACTCTAGCAATATAATAAAATAGCGTACAATTCTCCCTGTATTGCATGGTTTATTTACCAGATACAAAAGTGCTTGATGATCTGTAAAGAACACAAATTTGTTTGCGAGCAAATAATGACGGAATTTCTTTACAGAATAAATCATTCCTAACCCTTCTCGTTCGGTGGTTGTGTAGTTCTTTTCCGCACTATTTAGTTGTCGGCTTGCATAACAAACTGGAAAATCCATTGTTCCGTCTCCAGGTTGAGCTAGAATACTTCCGATTGCATATGCAGAAGCATCAATGTGAACATGGAATATCTTTTCCCAATCAGGTGCTTTAAGTATGGGTGCTGATATAAGGTTTTCCTTCAGCTTTTGGAATGAAGTTTCACACTCCTCGGTCCAATCAAAATTGACTAGCAAACGATACAGAGGTTGTGCGATGACCGCATACATGTATATGAATCTTCGATAATATCCGTAGTGTCCCATGAAGGATTGCACTTGTTTTGTATTAGTAGGCTTGGGTAGGTCTACGATGACTTTGACTTTGTCTAGGTCAGTGTTTATGCCATTTCTTAAGACAATGTGTCCTAAGATGCGGCCTTGCTTAACCATAAACATACACTTTTCCGGGTTAAGATAGATTCGATATGTCCTGCATTTTTCAAATACCTTTTGCAAATGGTCAATATGTTCCTCTCGTAGAAGAGAGTGTACACAAAGATCATCCATGTATATTTCTAAGAATATTCTCAGGTATTCTTTGAACGCGTGCGTCATTAACCTTTGGAAGGCAGCTGGGGCATTAGTTAAGCTAAACGGCATAACTCGATACGCATAAATTTCGCATTTTGTGGCAAATGCTATTTTGTGTTGATCCTCCCTTGCAATTTCTAGTTGGTTGTATCCTGAAAACCCATCTAGAAAGGAATAAGCCCGTTTTCCAGCCACCCGCTCAAGTACATGTTCTGTGATTGGCAAGGGATAATTATCCCTTATGGTGGCTGCATTTACCTTTTTGAGGTTAACACACACTCGCAGTTTTCCGTTCTTTTTGGGAACTACCACAATGGGTGACACCCAATCTGTATATTTGATTTCATAGATGAATTCAACTTCCATCAGCTTATCAATCTCCTCTTTGATTTGTTTAGCAAATGTGTCATTATATGTATAAGGACGTTGTTTGCTAGGTTTTGCATCTGATTTCAAAGGAATTGTATGTTGGCATATCGATGGATCAACTCCTTTGAGGTCTTTATAGGACCATGCAAACACATCTTTATACTTCTTGAGAAGTTGTGTTAGCCGTTCTTCTTCTTCAGGCTCTAAATCGTTTGCTATATAGACCGGCTGAGGTTTTTCACCTGGTTCCACGAGGTCTATCCTTTTTGCATTTTCTGGCCCATCGTAAGATTCTTGGTTGGTTCTTTTCGTGACTGGTGGTGTCATAATGATTTTTCTGTCCTGGATGGTAAATTTCCGATAGTGTGATGGTACATTCATGTTTCCCTTTTCTGACTCCCCTTTACCATTAGTATCTTCTTCAGTAGTCCATATCTCACGTAAAGACCGTTTCAGTTCTTGGTATTTCTATTTAAGCTCCAGTTTGGTCCACTCTTGGTCTTTTGTTGTTTCTTTTTTTGATTTTTGAGATTTTTGTTTCTGTTTTAGCTTTTCGCTCCTGTTTTATTTCCTCTCGCGTTCTTTCCCTTCTATCTTTTGAGAATCTTCATGATATTTGATCTTTTACACAATCAAATAGTGAGTTTTACCTTTTATCCTAGGCATCAGGTTCTCTCTCACTTTGTTTCCTGCTCGTTTCCTCCTATAGCGTTCCTGGCGTCTAGGGTGCTGATTAGCAAAATCATAAAACTTGATATTCTCGGTTTCCCTTCCACGCTCACTTGAGGTGGCTGAACACTCATTATCTGCATCATCATTTACTTCCAGATGTTGAGAGGACTTATAAAACTCTTCTTGTCCTGGTGGTTCTATCGTCTCATCTTCTCCTGGTATAATGCTTACCATGTAGTAGGGTAGCACATCATAGCCATCCTTATCGCAAAATTTTGTTGTTGGACTATCTGAAATGGTACAGACATCCAATGTTGCTAGTATGTGTTCCCATTCTAGAGGTTCCAATATATCTTCAGGGAAAGGTTCTGGAATATACTCCTTGTCCTCTATCACTCTTTCTAAAACGCATTCCTCTCTTCTTAAGCTTCCACAATGTGAAGCTCCGCACATCCATAGCTCTTTTTGTTGCCCTAAGCATGCTGAGAGTTCCGATCCTGATACTGTAGCTGAATCAAACTCTTCCACAGGTGTTTGGTTCAAGCAAGAAGCTCAATTCTTTTGAATCCTTATGGTAGTGCAATCAATCTTGGGATGTCATTAGAAGCCTTCTAGTATTGTAGTTTGCCTTGACAAATCTTCGTAGAAGAGATTCCCTTCCTCATGTCTCAGAAGCTTGACACTAACTATGGAATCCAATTGTGTTGGAGTGGTGCTACAAGCTAGCAATCAATTTCAAGGCTTTTGAATTGCAATGCAGTATATGTTGGTTGATGTCATTCAGAACATCAACAAGAGTTGTGTATGGTTGTCTGCAAGAGCTTTACTTAGTGCCAATTTGAGATTTTTTTTTTTGTTTTGGAGGTCTCCACCATGTTGACTCTCTCTCTCTCTCTCTCTCTCTCTCTCTCTCTCTCTCTCTCAAATGCATTTCTTGAGTAGTCTTATGTCTACAAGTGTTTACAAGTATGTTGGAAAATGTTTACAAGTATGGATGCTAACCAACCAACCACAAAATGTTACAATTAGGTGTTCTTGTTGACATGATGCACCTAGGTACATAGACCATGAAGGGAGAGAGATACATATTCAAGCCCTTATTTGGGTATGCTCATAACATCACTTGAATAAATATCTTTATCATCATATCCATTTGCAACTTTTGAATCATGCACTAAAACAGTGAAACCCCATTATAGTGCGCAATGGAGTAGAGAGTGTCCCCTCTTTCAATTTTGTACTTACGTGGTATACTTGGGTTTGCAAAGAAATGCTATATGCTCCATGCAGTGCCACAATAACACTTGTCGTCTTCGCCACCGCTCCGTCGTTACTCCCATTATTGCCTGGATAGATGACGTGCTCTCGGGTCTCTTCTAAGCTGCAGTAGGTAGTTAAAAACCCCACAAGCATAATTCACAATTTGCTGTAGTTGAAAGCCTTTCTCTCTCTCTCTCTCTCTCTCTCTCTCTCTCTCTCTCTCTCTCTCTCTCTCTCTCTCTCTCTCTCTCTCTCTCTCTCTCTCTCTCTCTCTCTCTCTCTCTCTCTCTCTCTCTCTCTCTCTCTCTCTCAAATTTAGAGAAAAACCCTCCTAAAACAGTCCGCTCCGGTGCAGACTGTTTCAAGAGGGTTTTTTTAAAGGTTTTGGACGTGCTGCTGACACTCCTTTTGTCTCTCTCCCTCGTGTATCCCACTAGCAAGAACCCCATGATCCACTGAAATTGCACCGCTGGGAGCTGTAGAAGAACCCTATGAATGGTGGAGTGGCCTCAATGATGGAAATAGCAGAAGATGATGATGATGTCCACAGGATGGAGAAGCTTATTCTGATTGTGAGTGATGTCAAGGTGGGGAGGAGAGAGACAGACAGAGAGCTGCACCAAAGACACAGAGAGAGAAATCTATGGACTGCAGCACTGCGAGAGCTACCACACACTTTGCAAGCGTCTAGGACTCTTAGATCCGCTGGTTGCGCAAGTTGGATATCATCTTATGGTGAATTATGTGAGAGAGATGCATTTGCATTCTGCTCATGAGCTCAACAAGAAGAACTCCATCCTTAAGCCTATTGGTGAAGGACTGTCCCCCAAAGTGCATGTCAATCATGGTCATCGTAATATAGTGGACTTTCCACAGGCACGGCACCTCGAGCATCAATAGTGCAAAGCAAGAAAAGGATAATATTCTCTGCTCTTTATATTGAGCCAAGAAATCTCTTTCTGTCTTTCTCTCTCTCGTGTTCAATTGAGAACTCAAGAAACGTCTCTCTCTCTCTCTCTCTCTCTACACCAAAAACCTGCAAAAGAAAAGAGTAGTTTTTTTAAAGGTTTTTGGTGTGTAGAGAGAGAGAGAGAGAGAGAGAGAGAGAGAGAGAGAGAGAGAGAGCAAGAAAAGGATAATATTCTCTGCTCTTTATATTGAGCCAAGAAATCTCTTTCTGTCTTTCTCTCTCTCGCGTTCAATTGAGAACTCTAAAAAAAAACTACTGGAAACAGTCCACGCCGGCGCCGATTGTTTTCAGTATTTTGTTTTAGGTTTTTGGTGTATAGAGAGAGAGAGACGTTGTCAGGAGTTTTTTGGAGCAAGGGATTGCGCATATGTACATACCCATGCATGATGCATCAAATAAAGGATTGCCCATCTTCCTTAGCCAGGTGGTTATGTGGGGCCCACATGTGTACAGGTAGGGCAGCATGTACATAGTGCATCGATTTTCACTATTACTAGTACCAGTGTGTTTTTTCTATAATAATGAGGAGTTGGTAGCGCGTAAAACTTCTCGAGGAAGCTATCCGCGGGCCGACGACATGAGGTAAGCAGGTGCGTCAGATGGCATCTAGTGGCGTCAGGAGGCCGAATGGGGTCAATACTTGCACACGGAGAAGTACGGACACAACGTGGGTGTTTGCTTGTGAGAATTATGCAGAAAGGTCATCATGAGGACCTTTTTTTGGGGCCACTTCACGTGGTGGCGAGATGCATTATTGGAAAAAATCTGAGTGCCAGGTGTGTGAATGATGCAAAAAGGTGACAACTATGTACTGCAAGGTCAGTTTTTGGCTTGTTCGGGGTCCGTTTGAGGTCATCTAAAAGGCCAAGGGTGCCCAACTAATAAAGCTAAGTGTGGGAACTGAAAACAAGAAAGAAGACCAGAAAAAACGTGGAGAGAAGAGGAGGAACAGCTGCAGGTGTGTTTTTGGGGTTTTTGGAGCTTGTTTTGGTCGTAAACTATTCATCCGATGTCGGATTTGAGCACTTTGACATTGTAGACTGGGGTTTTGGGCCATTCCGGACGCGATGGAGCTGTCCATTTTGCCAAAATCCTCACTCTTTTTTTGCTATTTTGGCTATGTAAGTTTCTCCTATGAGCGAAGCTTTTGCTCCAATTTGTGATTGTATCTGGTATATTTTACCAATTTTGTGTGAGCTATTTGCCCATTAGTGTTGGCCCAAGCTCATTTGTATCTAAACATCAGAAGTGCTCCTCTTTTGAGCTGAGTTTTTTTGGGTGTGTGTGTGTGTGTGTGTGTGTGTGTGTGTGTGTGTGTGTGTGTGTCTCTGTGTGGAGTGGGCAAGTGGATAGTCTCGCTCCTCGCACTCCATCGGTGTGTTCCTTGTCTCGGCCAGGTGGGTTGTATAAGCCGAGTGGTGCCCCCATAGTGTGTGTGTGTATCTTTCCAAGGGTGTGTGTCAGGTCGTTATAGAGGCATTCTGTGTGTTTCCATCCCGCCCACAACGTTTCTCGAGTTCTCAACTCACATGCAAAGCATGAACGCCTAAAAAATTTACTGGAAGTGTAGAGGTTTCTCGGGTTCTCAGGTCACCTGCAAAGCATGAACGCCTATAAAAACTACTAGAAACAGTCCTCGCCGGCGCGGACTGTTTCCAATAGTTTTTTTTTAGTTTTTGGTGGAGAGAGAGAGAGAGAGAGAGAGAGAGAGAGAGAGAGAGAGAGAGAGAGAGAGAGAGAGAGAGAGAGACGAAGCATGAACGCCTGAAAAAACTATTGGAAGTGTAGAGAGAGAGAGACAGAGAGAGGTTTCTCGGGTTCTCAAGTCACCTGCAAAGCATGAACGCCTAGAAAAACTACTAGAAACAGTCCGCGCCGGTGCGGACTGTTTCCAATAGTTTTTTTTAAATTTTTGGTGTAGAGAGAGAGAAAGAGAGACGTTTCTCGAGTTCTAAGGTCACTTGCAAAGCATGAATGCGTGTGTTAACCCTCACGGCTCACGGACACCCCATCACCTACGACGGACGTGTATTATGTATTTGGTAGAGTCAGGTACCGGGCTTGTCGGACCAATAGGAAAAGGGTAAGAGTGATCGCCGATGAGAGGCGCACTCTAACTGGGACATTCAAGGGATTAGTTGGCTAAGCATGGGCGCCCAAGTGTGAATGGGGTGAGCTCATATAAAAGCCAACTAAACCTAAAATTCACTCATTCTCTCATTTGTGCAATAGAAGAGTGCTCTTGCTCCATCTCCATCTCCATCTTCTTCTTCTTCACCTCCTTGTGTGTGTGTATGTGAGAGAGAGAGAGAGAGAGAGAGAGAGAGAGAGAGAGAGAGAGAGGGGGGGGGAGTTTGTGTGAGATCGAGCATTACGAAGGCACGACGACGGCGAAGCGGTTGAGCGCGGCACGACTGCAGCTTCTTCTTCATCGCGGCGAGGAATCCACCACGAAGGCGAGCGTAGAGCGGTGAGTGACACACCCTTTGCTCTCTTGAGCTTGCTAGTTTAGGCTTGTTGTGTGCTTAGAGCCATTTGTGGCTCGCACACGGTGTATCGGCAAGTCCCTTGCTTCGACAGTGCGGTAAGGAGCGCACATTTTTGGCGCCGCTGCCGGGGAAATGCCCTACACTAAGCTCGGTTAAGCACTTTACACTTTCTTGTGATGCAATTTCAATTGAAGGATTTGTGAAGAAGGAAGGTGTGGTTGTGTGGAGAAGAGTTTTGTTACACTGTACTGTTTTTTTTGTTTTCTGTAAAGAAGGAGTTACAAATTTTTTTGCAGTGTACTGTTAGAATTAAGGTATTAGCTATGGAATGTTAGTTCTGTAAGGTTCAATGTTAGTTCTGTAAGGTTAGTTTTATAGATCTGTTAGCTACTGTAGTAATGTGTAAACAGTGTTAGAGTGTGTGTGGCAGTATCTCTATTAGCTGTAAGTAGATAAGTTAGGTGTAGGTTAAGTGTGTGTGCGCGCGTCGGCGACTTAAGCGTGAGTGACTAGGGGGATACACTAAAATTTTGATCGGGATCGGGATCATTTCCCCAAGTCCAAGCCTCAGTCCTCAGTCTTATGATATATACTAGACTCACTCTTATATATATACCCTACCCCCTCAAGAGGGAATGAGAGCATGTGGGGCAAGTCCTCCACTTTCCTCCCTTCTCTTCCCACTTGCACCCTTAGACTTTCTAATTTGGGCCTAGTTCCCTACTAGAAATTGACGGTTTTAGGGATTCCGAGGGCATAAAGTGACCAAACGGAGGGCTGTAAAGCACGGCACGTCCCTTTGACCGAGACGCTCGTTTTGAGCTATCATACGTTCTATTCTATAGCTGGGTCAGAAAAAAAAGAACCAAAAAATCAAAAAATAATAATTAAAATTTTTTTAAAAAGAAAAGACTTGTGTTGCAAAACACCCAAAAATACTAGGTGAGTAGCCTTCACGGGCACTCACTGACACTTCTAGGGGATCCAAGTCATATGAACCTACGCTCTGGACGAGTGTTAGAGCACGATCATATTGGTAGTGCCTCCATTTATGCGGGCACCCATTATTCCTCCACCCTAGGTTCTGGACCTTCGGCCGGGACTCAAGGTAGCGCGACCCAAGATCCTCATATCGCGTCTAGTGATTCTTCCTCTGACTACGAAGTCATGGAGGGGTATCCTACACCAAACCCTGATAGTTCAAGTCAAGACATGCATGCCATGGGCCCACGGCCCGGGTCCAACGTGCTTAGCCGCTTAAAAGAGACCCTTAGTAGAGCTACTCGCTCCGAACATGCGGTTAATGAAATAAATGAAGGGAGTGGGGAAGTAAATTCGTCATTCATGCCTAAAATAGACCCTATGCTTCTTGAGAGTGTGCATGTGAATGTTCCATCCACTGCAACTCCTGATCCTTTAGGACTATCTCCCTCTGAGGTTCTACTACCCGATGGTAGGAATCTTGCCGAAGTGCAAGAGATCGAACGCTATATGCAAGCAACAAGGGAGAGGGAAATTGAGAACCTACGAAGGCTAGAACAAAGTCGAGACCTGAAAGCAAAGGCTCCTATGACAACAATCATGCCAGCCGAGCAACCGAGTGCTCCCAAGGTAGCAGTCACGCAGGGGCAAGCGATGGGGAGCAATAATGCTTCCACTTCGAGGGAAACCTCCAGCACACCAGGCCTAGATGGGATATTCCTAAACGAAAATTGGGAGTATGACCTACAAGAAGAAGCTTTAACTAATCGGTACACAGGACACACCTATCATGTGGGTTGGTTAGATGTTCTACAATCCACATCGGGTGCTACTAGAATAGATGAGCAACAACAGAAAGTCTGTGATGTCCTCCGTAGGATTGTCGAGTTAGAAAGACAGAACACAGGGATCAACATGCCTTCAACAGGCCTAATGAGATTCTTGGATACGGGAAAGGCCAACCAACCAACCCTATCACAAATGGAGACTCCCTCAGTGAGCCCCATTGATCCTCCATATGTTGTTTCGCCAGGAGCCTCAATACAATTTGAACCCACAAGTGGCAGCTTTACCTTCCCAGATCTAGCTCATCTTTCTCTTAATGACACTATGGGTACCATGCATATCCCAGTGGTGAGCATGACAAGAGGTACACCATGGAGTTCATTTGTTAACACTGCGCCGATGCCTAGTAGCACAGTGCCCCCAACTATACCTACATGTATGTATCAATCATGTGCACATGTCGTACCTCAGCCTCCTGTAGCTCCTACACCTCCGATTATTCCAAGAGCTTACAATCCACAATGGCATTATCCAAGCTCTTATACAAGTGGAGCTATGCCATTTAATAATAACATGCCATATCAGGCACCCCCTATGCCTAGGGCCACGCTTGTAAACTTTGGACCACCGTCTGGTACACCACCATACGAAATATGGGACCCAAGAGCCGCGCGTATGCCAAGGCCAAGGCAAACTCCGATCTCACATGTGGTTCTAGGAGCACATACACCCATTATACCTGCTCAAATAGGAGATTTGGCAGCATTTGCTCAAACTATCGGTCGCTCTATTGCGGAAAACATGCGTAGTGCACTTGATAGAGAGCCTAGGAGCAAGGCAGTTCAAGAAGCTAAGCTCACACAGAAATTCAGTGGAGACGGAGATGCTAGAAAGCATATGGAAGTCTTTGAACATGTGTGCGATTCCTTGGAAGAGCACAATGAGCTACATAAGTGTAAGGCTTTGAGTTTGACCCTAAGCGAAAAGGCTGGAGATTGGTATAGAACCTTAAGAGTAGAAGAGAAAACGATCTACTCTACTCTTAGGAGATTGTTCTTAAAAGAATACATACGAGAGGTATTACTTTGGGGTGTAGCCTCTCAGCTCCAGAAAGCCCAATGAGAAGAAGGTGAATCTGTGAGAGACTTCATTAGTCGCCTAAAGAATTTGAATTCTCGATGCAATCCAAACGAGCGATTCAACAACAACCAATTGCTCGATAGATTCATTAGGGGACTACGACATGAAAGTATCTATAATGGCCTAGTCATTATAGGTATCACTACTTGGGAAGCAGTCACCATGAATGCAATCCAATTGGAGGATAATTTAATGATTGCAGGAGAAAGAGTGTCTGCCGAGCCGAAGTCTAGTAGCTCGCAAGCGTCAGGGCATGAGCCAATGAAGATAAAGCCAATCATGAAAGAGCAAACGATATCTGAGATGACTTTGGCAGATCTCACCAAGGCCATCCAAGAAAGCCTTAGGGGTAATCGTGCTCCACAAAACACTCATATGTATCCAAGAAGGGAGCAACAATGGTGCTCAATTTTCTTGGGCCCACATACTACGAGTGAATGCCCTACTTTCAGAGTAAAGTTTAACGGGACTTGTAACGCGTGTGGTAGGTATGGCCATCAAACGAAGGATTGCCTAATGCTTAAACGCATCATGGAAAATAGAACGCCTATAGCTTGGGCAGACTCACCTCGAGTTCCTGCATTGATGCCTACCCCACCCATGGAGCAACAGTTGCCATTACAGCACATGGTCCCTAGAACCCAAAATGTGGTCCAAACCACACCGTTGCCACCTCCAGTGCTAGGACCGCAACCCTCTCATCCAAGAGTTACACCTATGAACCAAATAGGTTGCGAGTCATCTAGTACTTATGTAGATTGCGAAGAGGACATAGACTCTAGTATCACCTATGGAGTCGACATGCTTGAGGAGTGTCCCATGTACTATATGGAAGACCATTGGGGACAAATCAAACCGGTATATCAAGCTACTGCGCTAGCAACAAGAGGCCAAAACATTAATAGTTTTGCCAGGAGACCACCTCTTTAGTGCTACGAATGTAGTGGACCACATCGAGTAGTTGAGTGCCCCATTAGAATGCAAAAGAATGCTTCACTAATGCAAACAAGTCAAGGGAGTGCATTGGCAATGCCAATACTCACTTGTAATCGTTGTGGCATAGATCATTTGATCGCACAGTGTCCTAACAATCCAAACGCACCTAAAATCACACCATTGAACATAATAGAGATTGTTGATGGGACACCACCAACTATAAACATAGCACCAGTGAATGCACTCACACGGTCGATGCTCCAAAAGAAAAATTACATCCTCGAAGAGAGAGATGCTGCATCCATTGGACGAGCGAGAAAGAAGAAAACACGAAGAAAGAAATCCCTTAATGCTTCTAGCTCAAAACCTAGTTCAAAGACTAACATAGGGACAGGAGAGGATCCCGTGTATATGAATGACCCTGAGGATGACTCAGATTCGATAGAGACCACGGAGACCAAAACTGTTACTACTAAGGAAAAAGCTAGTGAGGAGGATCACGAGAGGGAATTACGACGAACACCAAAAGAGTATTCAAAGTTAAACCACCCAGGTGCGAACCCCCAAGATAAGCCACGAGAGACAAAATATGAGGATTTCAAGAGAAAGATTGGAACCTATCCAAACCCAACAGTGGAAATTGAACGAGTCCAACAACTGAGGGGTTTGGTGGAAGAAACTCAACGAACATTAGAACCTGAAACCAAACATATCCAGATGTTGGACACAGTGTTTCCCACACAAGTTCAACCTCACAAGAACTATAGGCCGTTAGCTATACCCAGTATCATTCGGGAAGAGAGTGAGGGTAGGACATCTGAAAGTGGACACACACCTTTCCTACTAGAGAGAATGTTTGGTGAGGGAATGCCCGACCCCCTTGAGGAAGTGGAGATTCCATCTTCACCATTCTCTTGTCAGGGTCCTATGTCCCACAAGATGCCATTAAATGTTGCCAAATTGATGGATTTCATGTCTTCAGAAGTTAGAACCACCATCATGTCCAAACTATATAAAGACCCCGAGCTAGTCTCAACTCTTCGAGCCTTCCTCAATGGAGAATTACAGGCAGGATTACCACAGTTTTCACATATGAACAAACCTGACTCGGTAATGAATGATGAGGAACATTTAGCATCACCATCTGACCTAGCGGGACATGAATCTGTAATTGAAGTACCCGTTAACAAGTTGGGGCAATACTTTGAAGGTGATGAATCTAATGCTACTCTACCAATCACTACTAAAGGATTAACTGTAAAGGGGGTCCTTGACAGTGGTGCGGGAGTCAGCATGGTGACAAAGAGTTTTTGGGAGTCTATGGGGCGACCTCACCTTGAAGCCACAAGCGTAGTGGTAAAAATGGCTAATGGATCTATTGTTACGTCTATTGGAATGCTAAAGGATCTCATAATCAAGGTCTTGGGACACAAGGTAAGGAAGACTTTCATTGTTATGGATTTTTCCAAGCATCGTATGTCATTTGAGATGATCTTAGGGCGTCCATTCATGAGGGAAGCAAAAATGGTGCATGACTGGTCCAAAAACCACGTCTAGTTACAGCTCCAAGACTCTGTCATTCGAGTTGATCTTTTAAGTGGTCGAACGCATCCTCTAGGGAATAAATTCATCATTGATAATCGATCAGACACAACAAATCACTCAGCTCCATTACAGTATTGTTAACGAAGACACGGATATTGGGGAGAACTCTCCTTATATGGATATCCTACCCAGAATGGCTGAGTCAGACAATGTCGATTGGGTGCACCTAGCGGCAACTATAGATACATGGGGAGCTAGAGGAACAACCTGGGTAACACCAGATGCGGAAGAGATACCACACATTGCACCAGTAAACATGTTAGGTGTAGCGCATGTAACATCCGATGATAAGAAAGAGACACACCTACCTGAGAGTGAAACCGATGATTCCTCAAAGGCTTCAGGCCAATACACATCAGAAACGAAATCTCAGGGAGAAATGGATTTAGAACCTGAAGAAACATCGAGTGAACCAAGTATAGAAACTGAACACTCAAGGCCTAGTACGACCATCTATGGTAATTTATATGAGAGTGAAGAAGATACAAGCGAAGACCTATCAGGCGAGTCGAGTTCAAACATTTACCAAAATCAAAACCTTAACAAGAAACAAAGTTCATATAAGAGACGACGATATCGAGCAAATGTGAGAGCTAGGATAAACAAGGAAAGATCTACTGCAGAATGGCTTAGCTATATAGGGGCATGTGATGCTCATCGAAAGCTAGTAGACAATTGGGATGAACATCTCCAGAGTGTCATGTGGTGCAGCCCACGATCCATTGACCTCGCTCAATTGGAGGTTACATAGCCGAAATTGAGTCGAACTATAAGAAGACGTCAAAACCGAGAGTTAGCACAACAACAAAAGGAGGCAGAACTAAAAGAAAGGTCTCCGTCAGGACAAGAGCCTGCTAACTTACATACGGCTCCTGAACATTTTAAATCTTATACCACGGGAGAGCGAAAGGTTGTGTATGCTAAAGCCCAACGAATACCTACCAATGGAAGCAGTGGAGTCTATGATGGTCCAGCGGTAGTTAAAGAGATAGAATTAGCAGAACCAGGTGAGGAGTCTAAACCAGTCTTTATTTCTCAAGACCTTACCGAAACTGAAGAGGCTGTACTTAAGGAGCTCCTCAAGGAATACAAGGATATCTTTGCTTGGACATATCATGACATGAAGGGCGTTCCACCTTCTGTGGTGCAACATACAATTCCCATGATCAACACTGCTAAACCCGTCCAGCAACGACCCTATCCAATGAATCCTAAGTACGCCAAAATTATACAAGAGGAGATTGAAAAACTTATCCAATGTGGATTCATATACCCTATTGAGCACTCAGAATGGTTTTCTCCAATAGTCATTGTGCCAAAAAAGAATGGGAAACTAAGAGTGTGTGTGGACCTCAAGAAAGTTAATGCAGCTACTAGGAGAGATCATTATCCCTTGCCATATTCAGAACATGTGCTTGAAAGAGTTGCGGGCAAGGAAGCTTATAGCTTTTTAGATGGGTACTCTGGTTACAATCAAATCACAATTGCATTAGAGGACCAAGCTAAAACTGCTTTTATCACAGAGTTTGGAGTGTTTGCATTTCGTGTTATGGCTTTTGGCTTAACGAATGCCCCTGCTACATTCCAACGATTAATAAACACCGCGTTTAAAGAATTTCTAAGGGAGTTTTGTGAAGCTTTCCTAGATGACCTTTGTGTTTATTCTTCTTGGGAGAAGCATTTGTTATATCTACAAAAAATATTTGAAAGGTGCAGATTTTATCGCATCTCATTGAACCCTTTCAAATGCCAATTTTGGGTTAAGCATGGAGTCATTCTAGGGCATATAGTGTCCAAGAACGGGATATCCACAGATGAGAGTAAGATCAAAGCCATTGCCGATTTGCCACCACCTACGAACTATAAAGGAGCTCAAAGATTTATGGGCCATGTTGGTTATTATCGAAGGTTTATTTTAAACTTTGCCGAGATAGCGCGTCCATTGTACAAGCTTCTTATCGAGTTTCACTGGACGGAATAATGTCATCAATCTTATGAGTTATTAAAGAAGGCCCTAACAAGTGCTCCAATCATGCAAACACCTGATTGGAATGTACCTTTTCATGTGCATATTGATGCATCAAATTTTTCTATTGGGTGTGTTCTAACTCAACCAGGAGAACATAAATAGGACTACCCTATTAGCTTTGCAAGTTGCCAATTAAATGACGCCGAGATGAACTACACTACTATAGAGCGCGAAGGTCTAGCTATGATTTACGCAGTAAAGAAATTTCGCTATTACCTTATTGCTACCAAGTTTGTGTTTTACGTTGATTATCAAGCATTTCTATATTTGGTAAACAAGCCGTGTTCCACAGGTCGAATTACACGATGGTTGTTAATTCTTCTTGAGTTTGACTTCACCGTTGTTGTGAGGCCTGGGAGGAAACATGTCATGGCCGATCATTTATCTCATATCCCTAATGGCGAAGCTCCTACGGGGGTTGATGATGAATTTCCTGATACTCCTTTGTTCATTGTTGAGACAATGCCTGAATGGAGTGAAAAGATTGTTAACTTCTTAGTTAATGGTTTTCCACCCAAAGAGCTGCGAAAAGATATAGCTCGAAAATTAATCAAGGAATGCGAACCTTATTGCTTACTGGCGGGAACTCTTTATAAGAGAGGAAAAGATGATGTTCTTAGACGTTGTGCCCACGAGGATGAGTATTTATATATTCTACAAGAGGCACACATGGGCGTAGCTGGTGGTCACTTTTCAGGAAAGTTGACTGCCCGAAAGATCTTACAGTCAGGCTATTGGTGGCCCACTCTGTTTAAGGACGCATCACTTTTTGCAAAGGGATGTGATGAATGCCAACGCTTCAAGAAGCCACAAAGAAGTGATAGGATGCCTCTACATCCCATCAAGGTAACCCAACCATTTGAAAAGTGGGGCTTAGACTTTGTAGGACCGATTAGTCCGGTTGCACGTAACACGCAATCACGATATATCATTGTGGCTACCGACTATGTAACCAAATGGGCTGAAGCAAAAGCAACACGAAAGGCGGATGCAAAAACAACAGCTAAGTTCCTCTTTGAGAACATTATCACACGTTTTGGATGCCCCTTTGAACTTGTGAGTGACAATGGAACTCATTTTATAAATGAAGTAATAAAAGAACTCACATCAAACTTCATGATATCTCATCACAAGTCTACACCCTATTATCCCCAAGCAAATGGCCAAGCTGAGAGTACCAACAAAACTCTCATCTCCATTTTGACAAAGACAGTTGAGGCTCATCGCACTGATTGGGACCTAAAGCTTACATCATCTTTATGGGCTTATCGTACTGCGTATAAAGTTGCTATTAATTGCACACCATTTAAGATGGTGTATGGCCAAGAAGCAGTTATGCCATGGGAGTTTGTCATTCCTAGTCTTCGAGTAGGTTCTCAAGAAGGTTGGGATGGTAACCCCTTAGTGGAGTGATTATATATCCTGGAAAGGCTAGATGAAGAGAGGCAATTAGTTGTGCAAAATGCTCTAGTGGAGAAGGATAGAAGAAAGAAGTGGTTCGATAGCCATTTAAAGGATAAAGACATCAAGGTTGGTGATAAAGTTCTTATGTACGGGGTACGTAATGAAAAGAAGAAATTGAACTACGCTGGTAAGGGACCATATCGAGTGTGTGAAATTACCCCGCAAGGTACCATTCGTGTGGAGACTCTAGATGGAGTTGAAACCATTGGATTCCTTAATGGGAGTAAATTCAAAAGATATTATGATCCTCTAAGACAGGAAGAGTTGCAAGCCATCCATCAAAAGAAAGCTGCCAAGGAACAAGTAGAGCTTAAAAAAATCCAAGCAAGAGTTGAGGCTCGAGAACGACAACAACGTCTTAGACAGCAACGAGAGGCTAATCTGGGAATCACGCAAGCATTTTTTGAGGACACAGATGACGACTCATTAGAATCTGAGCCACCCCTACGATACCCAATTGAGCTAAATAGCCCCTATGGGAAAGTACTATACAATGCCTTATTAGATACGGGAGCTAAACACAATTTGTTATCCTATGGAGTTTGGTGTCAATTAGGGAAACCGACCCTATCCCCGAGTACGATACAAGTCAAGGGCATTAATAAAAAGAAAACTGCTATTCTTGGAGTCCTTCAGACCCCTGTTGTCTATGACAATGGAAGCATAGTGCAGAGGTTTCTAGTCATGCCCGCGGGAGCTATGGAAGGCAACGTAAACCTGGGACGCATGTGTATGTTGGCAACCAAATGCACTATTGATTGGGATACTGGTAGTGTCACGACGCGACCACCGACTCTTACCCCTATCATTCAAGCAAAGTCACCTACGTTGAAAACTCTAGCAAAGTTGAAGGATAGCCAACATTCACAAGACAAGGTGGTTAACTCGTCTTTGCCGGCTACCCATGAACCTAGCACTTCAACACTTGTAGTTGCAGCAAGCAGTAATATTGCAAGTACTCAACCTGCACGACCTAAGAGTACATATCAATGGGTCCCCAAGGCCTTACTTCCAACTACCTCAACCCTCCCATCCATTCCAAGAAAAAATTTCCCCGGAAAACCAAGAGCGCGCCCTAGGAGAGTCAAGACCAAATCACGGTGGATTCCAAAACAACTATTAGAAGCCCAATGCTACTATGATGGAAAAGAGCAAATTTGGGTACCTAAACGTAAAATGTGTCCTTCCCTATCGACAACAAACCCATATGAGTCAAGAGTGTAACGCTAAAGCCAATGGCAGACCGTGGGAAGGGAAAGATCACAGAATGCTACACACCTAGTCCAGAGCTAGTTTGGGCTCCAAGGCAAAACCAATTTATTCCACCTAGCTCAGGAAGGGGGGAGTTCCATGAAGCTTCTAGCTCCTCATGTAATACATCCATAGAGGTAAAAGCTTCTACACAGCCTCTATCTATAGTAGTGGACCTCCATGAAGCTACAAATGAATCCACACCTCCCAGTGTTCAAGAATCACCTGATGAACCACTTCAAGTTCTCGATCCTGGGAGAGTACCTTACCACCCTTGCAACTTGACGAGGCACCTAGGGTAATAGAAAACTACTGGCAAAAATCCTCACCTATTACCAACTAGAACAATTGGTTTCAAAGGGTGACGAGCTCATTTCAAACGGTATGATCTACCCAAGGAAGGGGGGAGTGTTTGCTAACAATCATCACTCACTCACTTTTCTCTCAACCTTTCCCCCTGACCCCTTAATCTCCAATCTTAGGGAATGTATATATAAAGCCTTATACTCACAAAAACAAGATAAAAAATTAAAAGAGCAAGAGCCATAACACAAATCATAAAAACAAATTATGCACAAGAACACGACCCTTGTAGAATTTGCACTCTAACCATCATCTATTTGCGTGTACAGATATGGCTAGTACGCTAGAGTCATCCACTCCTGCCTTGGGTGAGAGGTACCCTCATTACTTTTCACAAATATTTCACATGGTCTTTCCAGTGCTTGCATGTGAATGGGATTTGATAGGTACGCTAGCATGTGAGAGGAATTTTGAGGAGTTAGAATGGCTGATACGTCTCTTGACCACGTCTGATCCATACTTAGTAGAGAGCGTTTCTCCCATTGCACAAGCCTACCCTTTCGACCAAGATGACTATAGGCGTCTAGTGACCTTCTTAGTAAACATGGGCACATATGATGAAGAAGAAAATTTACAGTACTACACGGATGGCACATATGGTCTCATGGATGATGACTTTGTTTATCTCGACGACGAGGATAAGGGTTTAGCCTTAGGGTTTCCCACCAACCTCTACAATATCCTATTCCCTTGACTCTCTAGGGGGAGTGCAAATAATTAGGTTAGGGTTCCTTATGTTTTTTGTTGTGTTCAATAAGTGTTGGTACCTTTTCCCACTAATGTGCCTCCTGGAGGTATTCCTTTTGTTTCCTAGTGTGTACAGGAGCGTGTTGCTATTGATAGGATTTGGACCTTCATGGAATCTTTATCGCGACTCACTCTTCAAATCAAGTGCGACCATCGACACAAACAGGTGTTTCTTGTCCATTAGCATTGCCCCTTATCTTTTTTGCATCTATGATTGTCTGCTTTAATTGTGATTGGTAGCCTAATATTCACCACATTTGCTTAGTATCAAACATTTAATTCAATGTAATTTTTTGTCATAATCACTTGTCTAGGTTTAAAAATCAAGCAGTCCGACTAAGCTAGTTTGACCAAGTTAGGTGTTAGAGATCTTCTCTTAATACCATGGGGAATGCCTTCCTAATAATCAATGGTTACTTAGGTTCTTAATCCGATTTAGGCAGCATTGTGTGAAATGTACTAGGGCTTTCTAGTGGGCTTGACCCTATTGACCTTTCGCTTAAGTATTATAAAGAGAGTTTACTAGAGTGATGAGCCTAGGGAGGTGTATCAGTGTTATATGACCCCCCAAAGTTACAAAATTAAAATGCTGAAAATGAACAAACAAAAAATCAAAGTGCCACACTATAAAATCTTAAGCAGGAAGAGAAATCTTAGCTTGATTTGGTACTTCACTCACATGTATTGCCTATGGTACTAGAGCCCTAGAGGTTCCTAGTATGGGCGCTTTTTCTTGAAAAGCAAAAAACCCAAGGCATACAAAATAAGCACACCCATCAAAATTGAATCACTGTGAAAAGAATTTGGGGGGTCAAAGAAAAAGTAATCAGTCAGGCGATGATTTCACGAGAAATTCCTTTTATGGTAGCTTAACTACAAGGTCTTCTAGATATAGCCTCTAGTCAGCCCTCGAACATGAATACTTGGCTCTCGCGATTAAACAACTTAATTGACCACAGAAAATTAAGAAGCTTACCCATGGTATTAATATTCGATCTCTAGTGCCTTTCGACCTTCAAATTAGCGACCCCAGACTTGTTTAATTTTTTACTTTTACATCTGTTTATGCATTTGATTACATTGCAATTTAATGTTCATTGCTGACAAATTGTTTGAAATTCTTTTACCATTCAATTTGTCTACCTAAAACTGCATATGCTTTTTAATCAATTATGAGAATGCAATTACTGTGCCAATGTTGTTTGATTTTGCAGTGACTGAAGAAGGCTAAGGACATTCATCTCAAATGCTCTTCCACCTCGACGAACGAGCTTCAACTCAATAGCTTCTGAGGACGGAATCTACATCAAGAAGGGGGGCATGTTAACCCTCACGGCTCACGGACACCCCATCACCTACGACAGACGTGTATTATGTATTTGGTAGAGTCAGGTACTGGGCTTGTCGGACCAATAGGAAAAGGGTAAGAGTGATCGCCGATGAGAGCGCACTCTAACTGGGACATTCAAGGGATTAGTTGGCTAAGCATGGGCGCCCAAGTGTGAATGGGGTGAGCTCATATAAAAGCCAACTAAACCTAAAATTCACTCATTCTCTCATTTGTGCAATAGAAGAGTGCTCTTGCTCCATCTCCATCTCCATCTCCATCTTCTTCTTCTTCACCTCCTTGTGTGTGTGTGTATGTGTGTGTGTGTGTGTGTGTGTGTGTGTGTGTGTGAGAGAGAGAGAGAGAGAGAGAGAGAGAGAGAGAGAGAGGGGGGGGGGGGGGGGGGGGGGGAGTGTGTGTGCGATCGAGCATTACGAAGGCACGACGACGGCGAAGCGGTTGAGCGCGGCACGACTGTAGCTTCTTCTTCATCGCGGGGAGGAATCCACCACGAAGGCGAGTGTAGAGCGGTTAGTGACACATCCTTTGCTCTCTTGAGCTTGCTAGTTTAGGCTTGTTGTGTGCTTAGAGCCATTTGTGGCTCGCACACGGTGTATCGGCAAGTCCCTTGCTTCGACAGTGCAGCAAGGAGCGCACAGCGTGCACGAGAGAGAGAGAGAGAGAGAGAGAGAGAGAGAGAGAGAGAGAGAGAGAGAGAGAGAGAGAGAGAGAGAGAGAGAGAGAGAGAATCAGTTTTACAAACAAACAAAAATTTCCAAATAATCGGCATTTTCTTACAATTTAACTTGAGATTTTGAATTTTCTTTTCCTTCCCTCTCTTTAATTGGCTATTTTGATTTTTCAACAACACTGCTCACAAAATAAGTGATAGAATCGGTTCAAGGCTAAGCTAAGGTACACTTTTCTCAAACACTATTTTGATTTTTCAACATCAGTGCTCACAAAATAAGTGATAAAATCGGCTTAAGGCTAAGCTAAGGTGCACTTTTCTGATCAAACACTGGTCCACATGGTAGAGAGAGAGAGAGAGAGAGAGAGAGAGAGAGAGAGAGAGAGAGAGAGAGAGAGAGAGAGAGAGAGAGAGAGAGAGAGAGAGAGAGAGAGTTGGCATGGTGACGATGTCAAACTTCCAAAAAGTAAGAAAACTCTTGAAACAATCCATGCCAGCTTGGACTGTTTCAAGAGGTCCCTTCATGAAGTATGAGTACGAAACATTTGATGTCTATGGATTGTAGACTTCTAAATAATGTTGTTAGAAGCTTCCTTAGTCTCTTTAAAAATTGCTTCTGTGGTAATCTAGAAGGGTCCTAGAGTTCCATTTTTCATATTCAGTGTAAACCTCATTATCTCCATAGAAATTGAAGAGCTTGCTTATAACTTAGGTCAATCAAAATCAACCAACCCATTTTCTACAAAATTTCAACTCTTTGTTTTGCAAACATGTTTCATTCTTCGTGCCACAAGTTCCAATTGTGACACCAAGGATCTACACCTAACTAGATACACTCAGATAAGCATTGATTATCTGTGACCAATCTAAAGAGCACCAAAAGAATTAGTGGCTAAGATAAGCATTGTGAAGTTCCATCAAAACCACTTTCTATCCATATACCTTCTACGACAAAGAAAAAGCCAAAGTTCCAACACAAAGAAAGGGGCAAACTAGAAAGGTGAAAAAATATTCTAGCTCAATGCATGAGGCTTCTTGGCATAGGTGTGTATAATAGTGTGTATATGCGCGCGCTATGCATATCTACAACAATGTACATGTGTGTGTGCACATTTTTGTATGTGTCATTGACAGTGCAAGCTCACTAATTTCAAGCTGGTTTTGAAATATCGGGTAGCTACAATCAAAGTGGGTTGTAGCAAGCTTCAACTATAGAATATTACCAAATGAACTTCCACCACTGATGAGGAGGCGTGGACTATTTCACATAGGGTTTTGTATGGAAAAATTTGTGTGCATGCACAAAGAGAGAGAGAGAGAGAGAGAGAGAGAGAGGGAGAGAGAGAGAGAGAGAGAGGAACACTGCTCAATGCAATGAAGAATGCATTCTCATTAGCTACTTTGAAACTCTACAACCCAAACTTCAATTGCCCATGTTTTTGGGTCTCGATCATCAAATGCATCGAGAGCTGCTCTTTCTCACGGGCGACAATGGAGTGAACTTTTTGATCGATCCTATTTTGCAAAACTAGAATGACCAATTGGGGAGGCAACAAATAGAGTTCACAAGTGGTTGCAACTTTGATAGATGTCACATGAGATGTTGCTAACAACAAAGCCCAATGTTTGTGAGAATGTTGCTCGGTGTTGTCTTTGCTCGATCATGTTTGCTCGCCGTTCGGTAATACTAGGGGTCCAATAGGATGTGAGCATGAGCAAATAGCAAGGGGGGTCGACTGAGAGAGAGAGAGAGAGAGAGAGAGAGAGAGAGAGAGGGGTGATTTTTTGAAGGCATTATGGACTTATACAATCACACAATCTATGTGTGAAGCAAGAAGACTCTCTCTCTCTCTCCTTCTCAAGCTTTAATGGAAAGCTTATCACCTACTCCAAGCTTGTGAGAAGGGAGGCCTACACCAACAACTCTTGGCTTTGTGATGCAAATCCAACCAAGAGCCAAGCTTCAAGGCATTCTCATCTCCGCTACCATGCTAATTACTAAGCTAAGATATGCTAATATGAGTGATTATGTGACGAGATGTACATCTTTCTCATAAGAATGCTCCTTCTTTCTTTCAATCTACTCTTATACCCCGCTAGCTCTCACCATCTTCAAAGGTGTGTGAGGTCTTGGGTCTGAAACCGTGAGGGAATTGATGTTGTGTTGGATAAGTGTTTTGCTTAGTGCATGAAGTTTCCATCTTCATTGCACTAGTTAGTATTGAAGGAACACAAAGAATTGTATTGTAAAATGTCTTTCTTGATGGGAGAAACCATAATACAAAGCCTTTTGGAGGGGGGACCGGTGCCATGCAAATTTGGTCCTCAACTATTGTCAACTGCTTAATTTCTCTCTTTTGAAGTATTGTTCATGATATCTAGCTAGGTGTTATTCTTTTTTTTTGCTCTCTCCATCCAAGCACTCTTCTTATTCTCATTAGGAATATATTCTAATGAAATGCTCACTACGTTCATGCTATTTTTCGCTACACACAAGTTACTAGACCATTAAATGTAACATTGGTATCAAAGCACAAGGTTTCTCTTTTCTTGCTCAAGAAGGGAGGTCCTCAAGCTAGCTATAAATGGTTGGTATTATTAATTGCATGTGAGTAAGTAGAATAGGGATTTTTCAGCTTTGCAGTGCGCCTGCCTTTGTGCCGTTAACGGGCCATCACCGTCAAGAGCTATGGTCTTAATAGTGGAGTCCTACGGGGCTTGCCTATGGCTTAACCACTATTGAGCTATTAGAAGCTTGACAGGAGCCGGTGCTGTTTTGGTGTTGAATGACCCTCTCTTCTACTCCTTGCAATTCATGGTATTTGAGCCACAGGTAGAGTAGCTTGAGTGCTTTTTCTAAAGGGGTAAAGAGGAGTAGCAACTACGGCTTGAAGTGCCAAGGTACACCTAAAAAGTTTACACCTAAAAGTTGTTAGAATGGCTGACAATAGTAAAGAGAGTGAAATTAATGTTGATACCTTTGATTCTGCTAATGAGCATACTACTAATGATGCCCCTAAGCTTGTTAACTATCTTTTTTCTAGGCTTCAACAATCCATGGGCAATCCATCCCTCCAAAGTGAAGTGCAATGACAGCTTCGTGCTCATGGGATTCTCCAAGCTCCCCACCATGACAAAAGAGCACCTAGGAAGCCTCCTTGTGAGACTCCCAAAAGAGGTCTCTCTCCGATTCGGGAAGAAGAAGAAGAGGATCCATACAAAGGGCTCAAAAATTTTCTTCTTGATGATGCATCTCCTTCCCAAAGGAGAATTCAAGAGCCTCCACCGAAGGAACGAGAAATAAGTGAGTCTCTCGCCACCTCGACATAGATGGCTCCACGAAGACGGCGGGCTAAACGCTCTCCATCACCTCCAAAACGGATAAGACCATCGCATACTTCTCCACACCATACTTCAAAGAGGGATGACAAAAAGAAAGATAAGAAAAAGGCGAGAAAGAGGACACCCTCTTATCCATCTTCTTCATCCTCTTCCTCTTATGAAAGTGATGGTGAAGACAAAGAAGATCAAGGCAAGAAAAAGGCAAGAAATAGGTCACCCTCTTCTCCATCTTCCTCAAATCCTTCACCTTATGAAGAAAGTGATGGTGCAACCTTTGAACCATCAAAAAGACGGGTCCATAGGAAATCCTATGCCACGTGGAAGAGGTCATCCAAGCTCAAGAAGTTCAAAGAGGGAGGGAAGAGCATCTCTTTCCTTACCTACAATGGCGCCTTTGGTGCTACGGACAAAGTGTTGGCCTTTATCCAACAGTTTGATGCGGTGTTTGGAGATGAGGGCTTCACGGAGTCCTCTAAGCTACACCCTGTAGCTATGCACTTTCAAAAGTCCGCCACGAAATGGTGGTCTAGCCTACGGTCCAACACTGAAGCTCCATGAACATGGAAAGCTTTAAGAGCTTCCATTATGAAGCAATTTTTGGCCACCGATGCCAAAGACAAAGTACTCACCGAATGGCGAAGCTTGAAGCTCTCTCCCTAAGAATCCATTTACAAATATGTAGATAAGTTTTGGGACCTACAACTCAAAGCCACTGTCTTTAAGAAGTTGGATTTTGGAGAGAAAAAGCAACAATTTTGTGCGGGCTTAACTAAAGAAATGGCAGAGTATGTCAACTCCCAAAGGCCATGCACCATATCGACGGTTATACACCATACTATGGTGGATTCTCAAATCAATTTCCGAACGGGGGCTAAAAGAAATTATAAGGCCCCGGAAAACAAGGGTTCCAATGAGCCTAAGGAGAAAGAAAATTTCCAAAAGTCTCCTAAGGGAAACTCCAACAAAGCTAAAGAGAAGGGAGTTTACAAAGGCAAAAATAAACTCTCTTGAAGAGCTTGAGCATTATTGCAAGGATGACCCTTGTTTCAAGTGCGGTGAGCAAGGGCATGCGTATCGTGTTTGTCCCCAAAAGAACACCCGCCATGAACATCCTAGAGCTACCTTGGTTATCATCCAAGATGAGGAAGTTCACCACAAAGGATCTCCTCTATGCCATGCTTGGGGAAAAGTAAGAGAACATGATGCTTTTATTGTCTTTGACCCTGGTTCTACTCACAATTTTATATCCATAGAGTTGGCCACCAAGCTAGGCATACAAGGCTACAAGATGGGAGATGTCCTACCCGCCGCAGATGGTGCTTTCAAGGGGCAAGAAGCTTCAGTCACTCCCTTAATCGGGAAATTGAGGCTCCATGTCTAAAGCTATGTGGACAAAGAGGACTTGTTTATCTCTCCTCTCAAGCATGAGGATGTAATCCTAGGGGCACCATGGTTTGATCGCATGGCTGCCAATGTTAAATTCCCTGAAAGGAGAATCTCCTTTAGGTTCAGGGAAAAAGATATGTATGTAGATGCTAAGGAAATGGGTAACACCATACCAGTTGTACATACACAAGCTTTAAACAAGTCAATAAAGAGCTCTATTTTCGTGTACATGATTTTTGTTAAAGATTCTCAAAATGAACCTATTGTTTTAGCAAAAGAAAATATACACGATCAAAAGGAATTAGAGTTATCCAATTTTCTCAAGGGGTTTCAAGATGTCTTTATTGACGACATCCCTTGTGAGCTACCTCCTAAACGAGGTAATGATGACCATGCAATTGAATTTCTTCCAGGAAGTTCATCGCCTAACAAACCTTCTTATAGATTTTGTCAAGGTCAACAAGAGGAGATTATGTGGCAAGTGCATGAGTTAGTTGAGAAGGGCATGGTTAGAGACTAGCTCATCTCCATTTTGCTCACCTGTGCTATTATTGCAAAAGAAAGATGGCACATATCATATGTGTGTCAACTATAGAGCACTAAATAGGATCACTATCAAGAATAGGTTTCATGTTCCACGGGTAGAAGACCTATTTGATAAGCTACAAGGGTCCACCTACTTCAGTAGGATTGACCTAAAAAGTGGTTATCATCAAATAAGGATAGTTGATCAAGACATTGTAAAGACCGCCTTTTGCACTACGTTCGGTCTTTACGAATACATTGTCATACCTTTTGGCTTGACCAATGCACCAGCCACATTCAACCGCTTGATGGAGAAGCTATTCAGGTCTCACCGAACCTTTATTGGAGTGTTCTTTGATGATATCATCATCTACTCTAATTCATTAGACAAACCCAAGCAACACCTCCAGGTAATATTTCAAGTTCTAAGAGAGAATAAACTTTATGTTAATCAAAAGAAAAGTGAATTTTTCTTACAAGAGATTCAGTATTTAGGTCACATTATCTCCCAAGATGGCATCCAAATGGATCCATCAAAATTAGAGGTAATAAAAGGAGGGCCTAAACCAAGGAATCTTATAAACTAAGAAGCTTTATAGGTATGTGTGCATACTATAGACGGTTCATAGAAAAGTTCTCACTAATAGCAGGACCATTACATGACCTAACAAAGAAAAACGTTAGGTATACATGGTCTCCAAGGAGAACAATGCTTTTGAAAATCTTAAAGAAAAGCTTATCTCTCAACCTGTGCTTACACTACCGGATCTCTCAAAGCCATTTGAGGTCCAATGTGATGCTTGTGGTGATTGCCTTGGAGCTGTTTTGCTCCAAGAAGGGCACACCATAGGCTATGAAATTCAAAGGCTTGACCCTGTTGAGCAAGATCTAGGCATATATGAAAAGGAACTCCTCGCAGTTCTACATGCCTTAGACTCATGGAAGCACTATTTATTGGGGACTCCTTTCATTCTATGAACAGATCACCAAAGTCTTAAGTACTTCATGATGCAAACCAAGATCTCCGACAAACAAATGAGGCGGACAGATTTCCTTTCGCAATTTCATTTTCATATTTCTCACATTGCTGGCAAGCATAATCAAGTAGCAGATGCACTCTCAAGACGGCTGAGAGTGAATGCGGTTTCCATCGCAACTCACAATGATCGAAGCCTTGCTTCACATAAATATCTTTGTGCTGAAACCAGTGCTGTATAAGCATCCTCCGTCAGTGTGTAAAAACTGTGACAAAGAGTCGGCCATCCCAAGGAACTTTCTTTCTTTTTCAAGTCCAGTAAGAGGCTATGCATGTCTCCTTTGATGCATGTGAGATATATGCAATAGAGATGAGGCATGTTCCATCTAGGTCAAATGCTTCATAAGCAATTGACAGCCCTGCTATTGTTACATCAATTCGTGGTCGATGATGAAAAGATGTATGGTAAGTGCATGAAGCCATTTGCATATATTACCTTATGCAGAGATACGACCAGAATGCTGTAACCTGTTATGCAGATGACAGTAAACCCAAAATCAACTGCATACCTCATTAAGCACTCTTGCCGACCAATCTTGTCTACCCGAAAATTGAACGTGTTATCGAGGGGAAACTGCAAATAGGACGAAAGCAGTAACCCAACATTAGATTACACCGGCCGTGCTCATGAGCACCCTTTCACAGAGTCTTGCTAATGGCAATAGCAGTCATAGGCTTATTGACCATTACTGCTAGGCAACATTGCCACCCTACATAAAATCATGATGGTAATCAACTTGATTAAAACAAAATTGAAAGAGGTTACCTTGTTTTTTTCATTGTATTCAAAGCCGTGTAGCAATCATGTAATGATTTTGGCCTACTTTGGTCAGTCGTAATTCATACCGAGGTCCAACGTTGTCATACAACATTGCCTGCGGAACCATGTCTGAGCAAAGTTTCCTCTTCGAGCGGTGGAGCCATGTTGTCGAATTCTGGATGGCCGTGTTAGCAACAGCTGAAGCGTTGCATGATTATGTTGCATGATTATTGTTGTCCTTGATCGCTTAGGTTTGTTGTGAGTGAGTCAAACACGATCAAACTTTCCTAGGAACCATGTCCCTATCCAAAAATGCAAATTGAAATGGCAAAATAATCGGCATCGTAATCTGTAACCAGTGGTCGGCCATGCCGAGCATACTCTTGTTCAAAATGAACAATATGCCTTGGCGTTCCAACAGTGCAAAATATCTAAGATCATCCTGGAGGGTATCTATTTCTTGTGGATCTGTCACCATATTGGCTTATAGCCTTGCCAAACACTAAGGTGATGGCAATGTCGATCTTCTGTGGATAGCAATTAAAGCTTTGAAAAATTCCCCTTCAGAGGACCGTGTCCTCATCAACACTATTGTTGTTGCCTTGCTTTGCAAACGTCTCTAATGTCCTCATATTGAAACTAGAGCGGAGTTGACAACCCTTGCGAAATCTAGATACGCAAGCTGTGCATGCCACCGATGATATGGAAAATTCCCAAAGTTGTAGATGCCAAAACCTGCCAACATGCAGAGCCTGGCCATGGGGCACATCCCTTGGGTGGGGAGTCTCTAGTCCTCGGATGCATAGCATGGCCCTTGCCCGTGTGTAACTGCCCTTGCATGGGCAAGGTTAGGGCATTAAAAAATAATAATAATAATAACTTTGAAAAACCATCAGGTCGCATGGCGGCAGCCGACTGCGCGAGCAAGGAGGTGGATAGGGTCGACGATGCAGGCCGTTTCCGGGCAAAGCCATGTGACGGAAAATCCCCCCCATGGCAGCGCGATCCCCATCCTCTACGTGATGATCCGAGCAGGTCGAATTCCGCTTCGACTGTGTACAAGGGTCACTTCCCGCGGCCTGCTTGTCGGCTCCAGTGTCGAAACAAGAGACCATGCCCACGCCATGATTGCGTGACGAGAGAGAGAGAGAGAGAGAGAGAGAGAGAGAGAGAGAGAGAGAGAGAGAGAGAGAGAGAGAGAGAGAGAGAGAGAGAGAGAGAGAGAGAGAGAGAGAGAGAGAGAGAGAGAGAGAGAGAGAGAGAGAGAACATGAAGTATCAAATCGATAGCTTCCCTTCTCCTTCCCTCCTCCATAACTTTCCTCTCCCCTAGCTCTGCTACCAATGTAAGACCTAGGGTAACTAAACATAGGATCCTCCTCCCTACCGCCGTTTATATAGGCTACCTCCTAGGGCTTGACCTAAGCAGATCCCCAGTCCGCACTGTTCCAGTCCAAGCCCTTGGCCTAGGTCCCTGACCCCCTAGGCTGGGCCTTGCCCCGTAGGACCCTTGTCCTGACATAAGGCATCAAGAACAATCTGCACAAGGGAACTATCTGAAATGACTTCACGTGCAGAAATAAGTTGCTCATTCATATCCTTGACACCAGCAAGGAAAGTGTTCGTATCATCTTCCTCATGCATAATATTTGATTCCCGATCTTTACGCAGCAAAGCAATTTTAGCCTCATTGCGGCTTGCATAAAGACCTGCTAGAATATCCCAAGCCTGTTTTGCAGATTTTGCTGAACGAATGTGAGGAACAGTGGTGCGCTTCACAGACAACACAATCAATGCATGAGCCACATCTTTTACATCTCAACTTCCTTTGGAGTTGTCCCACCTACCCTAATATGCAATGCTCTATTTTGCAGAATGTGAACAAAGTGAAATACCAGTGTGCACCTACCTTAGCACCCCACAAGGTATCCACCTCCAAGGGGTGACTGGGTTGTTGTTTGCTACAACTAACAACATTGTGCCACTTTGGAAAAGGAAAATATCGGGGTCCCTAGATTCATTAACAAATTTGGTTTTGAAGGGGTTCGGCAAGGAAAGTCTAGAAACCATTTTGAGAAACACTAGCTGAGGCGAGAGGGTCCTCAAGTTTGACCGTCATTCACCAGCTATAAACAAAACCCTTATAAAAAAACTCTCTCAAAGAGTTCAACGGCTCATGCATGCTGGACTATTTCAGACAGTTTCAGATCCTCTCTCTCTCTCTCTCTCGTTGAGTTTTGAAAGTTCTCCCTCTCTATCTCTAGACTCTCTCTCTCTCTCTCTCTCTCTCTCTCTCTCTCTCTCTGCACACAACAAGCCATCTCGTGAACGAGAGAGAGAGAGAGAGAGAGAGAGAGAGAGAGAGAGAGAGAGAGAGAATTCCCTACTAGCTCATTTGGGTACCCATTTTAGACCACAAAAATGGTTATAGACTTATAAGGAGCACTAGTGGCCTATGAGCTAGCTTTCCTTAAAGTGTTGCAGATATTAATTGCAAGCTCGTGTCTTTGCAAAGCCAAGTCCTTCAAATTGTTGAAACTCTCTTGAGTGAAGCGGACTTATCAATAGCCCATGACCCTTGACATCTGTGTGACGGGTTGCCGAAAGGAGACGACAATGAATGTTGAAGAGGCTCATGTGGCATGCTCAAGATGGTGCTAAGGTTTGGGCAAAGCAGATCCGGCATGAAAGGGCTCATTAGGGCTGCATGTTGGACCTGGCTCAACAAAAGTGGCCATGGTAGGCTAGTGGCTAGTAGGACAAGAAGCTGATCCGACACTGCATGAAGTTTGATAACGATCCTAGCTACCTCAACTGAGTAACCAAGAACTAATGACAAAGCAAGTGAGAGATAGAGTGAGCATAGAATAGAGACACTTGCTCTTCACTCCGTCTTGCTGATAGATATGAGCTACCTGCTACTCCCCTCCATGCATGAGCCGTTGAGCTAGCGACTGCAGCCTTTAGTGAACTGAATGCGAGGTAGTGAGGGGATCCATGGCTGCCAAGTCCACACACAAGATTTTATGCAATCGTAGCCGTCCCCCCCGCCCCCCCCCCCCCCCCCCCCCCCCCCTCTCTCTCTCTCTCTCTCTCTCTCTCTCTCTCTCTCTCTAAGTACTACCTCTTCTGACAGAAGCCCTCAGAGGACACAAGGTGAGTTCTAAGGGCCAGCAAATAGCAACCACCCAAACTTCAGCCTCTAGTAGTCAATTATGGAGTTTACAAAATTCTCTCTTTGGGGAGTGCACATCCTTCCAAGTGCATGCTACGCGGGTTTGTATTGAAAACGATTTGATGTGCGGGTGAGCCATCCCTCCTAACTGCAGACCCCGCCTACTACTGGTCACCTTGGCAACCCCAATTCTTTGTAGCATGCGGCTACCCTCTAGAGTATAACCTGCACAATGCACAAAAATGCACGATTACCTGTGTGTATTAGAGAAGCAGGCGATCAGGAGAAGAAGAAGAAGAAGAGAGTTTTAACATCGTAGGAAACTATCCCAAGAGACCTTAAAGATCTAGCCGGGGGGGGAGGAGAGAGAGAGAGAGAGAGAGAGAGAGAGTATGAATCATGGGCAAATTACGACTGAAGATGCAGGCAATGACGACGAGTGTGTGGTATCGCAAACTAAAGATGGAGCTGCGCACGCATGCAGGTGGAAGCCCTCACCAGCAAGGCGCCATCAACTAAAAACGGTTCTCTCAGCGCAAGCAGTTGGGCTCCTCCCGGAAGCAACTCATCATTAAGTGCTCCCCTCTCCCCATCTCTACTCTTTCCCCTATCTCTGCTAGCTTCTCCCAGCTTGAAGAGAGACAATCGCTCACATCCCCCAGCTCTCTTCAAGAGGGAGAATGCCTCTCACATACCTCGCACACAATAACACCTTCGATCGAACAGAGGGAAGCCCATTTTTCCAGTGTGGAAATCGAATTAGTCCCCAATTGGGAAGAGGGGGAAACACAGTACTTTGCCAATTCTGCAACTCACTCCACCAATCTAGGGCCCGCCGCACTAGAGCAGCCCCCTTGTGCGTCAGAGACACAAAGCCTTCAAGACAGAGTCTCCGAAAAAAGAGAATCCCTTTCTAAAGCTCCCTGCATTGATACCCCATTACCGATCATATGGTGCCCTCCAAACTACAACGCTCTCTTTCTTTCCTCTACTCTGCTCCAGGCCAGTAGAAGCCTTGCACAGACTCCCAAGGCCGGCGCAGTGCGCCCCCTCTTTCAAGCCGACGCCCCAACTCTTACACAAGGTCCAGGCTCCAGCTCATACAGTAGAACTATCTCTGTAAAAAAACTCTCTGCGCGCGCTCTTTCAGAGAGTTTTGTTTTATAGAGAAAGAGGTAGGTCTCACCGATTTTGGGAAAATGGTAGGAGGTCAGAATCAGACAAAGATGCCTTTATTTAAGAGGATCAAAACTAAAGCATGGTGGGCGATGAGACGATGAGCATGAAGAGGAAGGTGGCACGCAGTAGAGCAATGATGCACAGGAGCCAGTAGGCCAGGGCAGAGCACGGAGCCTTGTGCACTGTCGCATGAAGCTGGGGAAAACACAAATGTTTTTGAAGTAAAAGTACACTTTGAGGACGAGTCGCTTGCGTGCATGATGGTTAGGGTATGCGATTTAACGTTTTGAAACGGTTTGGGAGAGTTCAAAACCTGAAAAATCTTGTCAGTCCTGCAAGGCAGCAAGGCAAAGGGAATCTGATATCTATCAGATTCCGGGCAATCAAAGTGGAATCCTGCTAGTATGTATGTAAGAGACGGCAGTTCCAACGTGAGCAATTTTCGTCACACTGGAGAAAGAGAGAAAGAGAAACGGATAAATGCCATCAAAAGCCCATGACCCTCTTTTTCTCGTCGGTTGCGCGTTATTCGCTCATTGACAGTGACATGAAAATATCTCTAGCACATTATTACATATCAAGACGTTGACGATGTCCTGCATACTTCTCTCTACGTGCTCTGAGAGCCACTAACGTTATGCGATCTTCTTAGTGTCCATCATTCGCTCTATTGGCATGGGGTATACGCAAGTAATGTGAAATAAAAGAGGAGGTAGTAGGACATGGGGTACTGCACGACGATGACGACAATACAAGAGAAGCATGTCGGCTAGATAGTGGGCACGAAGGGGCTTGCAACCAGGCTCCATCGATGGTGGTTGCCACTGACAAGGCGGAAGTGCAATTTCAAAGGCCGGTAGGGAAGATAAATCTTTAAATTTGGTGCAGACAAGTGAACAAGCTCGTCCTAACGGTTAGACACATAGCTCTCGGATTATTGCCTTCCCACCCACCATGGTTCAAGACCGGCATTGAAGACGAAGGAATATAAAATCTGAGAGAGAGAGAGAGAGAGAGAGAGAGAGAGAGAGAGATCTAAGCATCTTCTCTCACTTAGTAGCATTCTTCCTAGTGGGTGGACATGATCATCAAGGTAACAAGATTTTCTTACCACCTCATCTTGAGCAGACACAAGCTCAAACAGACTAAATTTTGCTGCAAAAAAAATGGTATGGAAAGTCCATCTTGTTGAAACTGTCATTCCAGATGTGGATAAGCCTCTTGTACTACCTTTAAGAGTAGGGTCTGGTTTTGATCTTCACAAATTGGAGCCAAATTTGCCTCTTATAATTGGCGACACCAGATGTGAAGCATATTTCAATAGTGATGTGCTTGTCCATTGTGTGGTAGATGCTATGTCCTTTTGACATCTGCCAGATTTTTCCAAACAATGATCTCTTATAATTGGTGACACCATGATGTGAAGCATATTTCAACAGTGATGTGCTTGTCCATTGTGTGGTAGATGCTATGTCCTTTTGACATCTGCCAGATTTTTCCAAACAATGATTCAAAATGGAAAGGAACTGCATCTTCAATTTTTGTGAAAGAAGTTGTTCAATATTTGAGGCATGAAGCGAGATATACTATGGGAAATTTAGATGTCACCCGCTTATTACGAAGGCCAAAGTGGAGTCCCCATAAGGAGGCCATAAAGTCGAACCTCTATGAGCTTCTTAGCATAGATCCTTTACTAGTTGATGTTAAGGTCAAAACCCATGAAAAGGTCGATAGCTTGGGAGAGAATCGTAGCATTGTTGCCCACACTGTTATGTTATTGATGAAGAAATAAGAAAACAATATATAGTAAAGATTTTTTAGCCTTTAATTGCTACTGGTGTTTTTACCAATTAATTATTGATTAAGCAATGATTCAAAGAGAGAGAGAGAGAGAGAGAGAGAGAGAGAGAGAGAAGAGAGAGAGAGGGGCAAAAGAGGAAGAGGAAGAGATGTTTTAACGTCATAGGAACATTCCACAAGATACTTCACATTTCTATTGACAAGTCTTGAAGTGCTTCTCTAAAGGGAAGGTAAGGGAAGGGGAGATACTTCTCTAAAGGGAAGGTAAGGAAGGGGAGAGCCTGAGAGAGACGTGCCTTACGAGAAAGAACTCAGAGAGATTTAATGCATAGTCACATGATATATGTGTTAGTAAATTTGCGTCTTCTTTCACACATAGCACACTTGTGAAGATGCCTTGCACTTGCTGGTACTCATACTAATAGTAAAGTCGATCACTAGATTTGTATAATGGTGACCTAACTTCAAAACATGGTCCATAAACTTCTAGAACTTTCCACATTAAGTATTTCTAAGTTTCCAAAAACTATGTTTTTGCTAGCAATGGTGTTGACATTTACTATTTGGTTTCAAAGAAATCTCTCTCTCTCTCTCTCTCTCCCTCTCTCGCTCTCTGTCAAATCACTTAATAACTTTGCTCAGTTTTGAGCTTTCTCAGATAAATTCGCTCGATGTTTGGTAGAACTCATATATAGCAGGCCATGAGATTCCTCATATTTTAGAAGATTCTTTTTTGATTCACCTATGATGTGACAACTCTGTCGGAATATAAGTGAATTAAAAAAGAATCTTCTAAAATATGAGGAATCTCATGGCGTGCTATATATCAGTAGATAGAGCTTGAAGAGGACATTCTAACTATCAAACCTCCGCCATCTTTGGAGTTTGTTTGCAAAAATTTATCCATGCGATCATTTGGTAGAGATAGGTAAAGCCAAACTCCTTAAAGGGCCTTTTTGTGAGTCCAAATTTCACCTAATAATTAACTTGGCATGAACAATGCTTTTGCAAGAGAGATAATTAGAGAACATGACAACAATTGAGGATTAGATTTACATGGAGACGTCCCCCCTCCAATAGACTTTTGTACTATAGATTATTCCTCAAAGAGAGCCTTGGTACAATACAATCCTTGTATTCCTTTGTGACCTAGGAAATGCTATGAAGATGGAAAGCTTCATGCATCACGAGCATATCATAAACTTTGTAAAAGAATTAACAATCCCCGGCCTTAGTCCCAAGGCCTCAAACACCTTCAAAGGTGGAGAAAGCTAGTGGGGAATGAGGGTAGGGAAGAGGAAGAAGAAGTAACATACGAGAAAGAGATAGTTCCTCACTTATCATCACTCTTTTTTGCATAGCATAGCATAATAGCAAAATAAGATGATGAAGAAGATGGCAAGCTTAAGAACTGAATCATGGCTCTTGGTTGGATTTGCATTCCATGGACAAGAGTGTTGGTGTAGGCTCTCAACTTCTCAACAAGCTTGGATAAGGAGATGGAGCTCTTGCACTTTGCCAAGAGAGAATGAGCATGTGTATGTGTGTGTGTGTGAGAGAGAGTATACCGCCCAAGCACACTTGTAGCTCATGTTTGGAGTTGATTGGACCCCTACAAGCCTAGTCGATCACAGAGTGCATATCAAGCAACCTTGCTAGCCTTAGGAAAAGTGTCTCCCTTCCCCTTTGAGATAGAGGACTTGATAAATTCATAAACAATTTATTTAATTAGCTAAATTATCATCGGACCCTTTGAGAGGACAACCAATAGGCTTTACACATACCATGAGGGCAACATGGAGAGGAACTTGACATGTATCCTTGTTGCTCTTTTAGACTAGGATTGCCTTGTGTGAGGGTGGGTGTGTTCTCTCTCATGCCCTTGCAATGAGGGCTCACCCCCCCTTTGAGGAGGGAGCTAGTTTGTATTTTGGAATACCTTAATCCCCTCAAGCACCTCAAGCACCTTAGTCAGCAAGCACCTCAAGCACCTTAATCCCCTCAAGCACCTCAAGCACCTTAGTCAGCAAGCACGACAAGCACCTCAAGCTTGGTCTGGGTTCCCAGCTAAAGCACAGTCCTAGCTTGCCTAAGGTCAAAGGACTTTGAAAACTAACCTTTGGAAGTCTTTAATCAAGCTAACCTTAAGGTCTTTAAGCTCCATTAGCTAGTCTTGTTCTTTGACATACCATCTCTCATTTGGACTCCTTTAAACTTGGCCCCGTGTTGAGATAGATCCATAAGCACATGCCTATATTCTAACCCTTGTTCGTATTTATTCTCCCACGTCAAGTGATCAGTTTAATATGAGAAAATAATTTGGGTTGGTTAGATATTGTTGGAATTAGGGTTGCAAAGAAACACACACAGCTTGGAGAAGACGAAGGAAGCTCAAGGCACCCAATAGAGAGTGTATTCCTTAGTGTGCAATGGAAGGATAGATAGCCCTAGAGTGATGGGCTTATATACAATGCACGGAGGAAAAAAACTCCTAAAGAGGGAAAAAGTGCCCCGGCGGTCCAAGTGTGTTCACACACATCACTACCACATGTATATGGTAACAAATCCCCCCTGGAGTGATGCGGTGAACAAGAGCTGGCACATGAGTAAAGGGAAGGGCCATGCTCTGAGGACATGATCAGCCCACAAAGGGGAGTAAGCCCAAAGCTTTGCGGAAAACTTCGAGCTTCTCACGAGACAATTCCTTTGTGAAAACATCTGCAAGGCTGTCATGTGTTGGCATAGAAGCCAAGCTGATCTCTCTTGCTGAGAGCCTCTCCTTGACCTAGTGATAATGCACCTCAATGTGCTTTGTGCGAGCATGAAAAATTGGGTTTCTCGTAACTGCCAATGCGCTTTGACTGTTAGTGTAGATAGTGTTGGCAATGTCCTGTCCAACACCCAAATAAGCCATAAGGCGTCTGAGCCATACACACTCAACCGTAGCTATGAAGACTGTCCTGTCTCAGCGTCACAACTCGAAGTGGACACAGTAGGTTGCTTCTTGCTCAACCATGATATACATGAACTGCCAAGCATGAAACAAAAACCACTTGTGGACACTTGTGTGTCAAAAAAACCAGCCCAATCTGAGTCCAAAAAAGCATGTAAGTCTGGCGGCAACGATCCCCCCTTGTGATAAAACAATCCAAGATATAAAGTGACACTAAGATAGAAAAAAATCCTCTTGACAGCCTGCCAATGCTTAGACCTTGGGTTATGCATAAATCTACTGACTTGTGAGACTACAAACTGAATATCTCGCCTTGTGTTGCATACATAAATGAGGCATCCAACAGAAAGCACACTGTATGTAAAGCGTGAGGGTGGTGTACTTCTCATGGTGGTTCTTTATATAGATGATTTGCTGATCACTGGACCAAATGAGAGACATATTGTTGAATTCAAGGTTGATTTAAATGCTACTTTCAAGATGAAAGATTTGGGACTGTTGCATCATTACTTGGGTATACACTTTAAGTAGTGTGATGGTGGTATTGCCTTGTGTCAAAAAAGTTACATAGAGACATTTCTATGTAAGTTTGGACTTGAGGATTGCAAACCTATTGCCACTCCTATGGAAACAGGTTTGAAGTTGAGTGTTGGAATTAGGGTTGCAGAGAAACACACATAGCTTGGGCTGTTACAAAAGCCTTGTTTGACCAAATGAGTGTCAGCTTTCTCATACCAAGTAGGAGGAGATTGCTTTAACCCATACAAAGCCTTATGACATCTGCACACTTTGTCCTCTTGTCCTTTCTTAATAAAACCACAAGGCTGCGTTACAAAACTTCCTCAAATATATCACCATTCAAGTAAGCAGTAACAATGTTTGATTGATGTACATACCAACCAAAAGGAGTTGCCAATGCACATAGAAAATGCACCGTAGTCATACGACAAGTGGGAGAAAAAGTCTCTTCATAATCTATGCCTTTTTGATGTGCATAACCCTTTGCAACAAGTCGAGCCTTATGGCAATCAATCTCACCATTTGGCTTGCATTTCAACTTGTAAACCCACTTTGTACCAATGGCCTTTTTGCCAGGAGGCAAATCACATAAAATCCATGTGTCATTTTCTATAAGTGCATCATATTCTGATTGCATGGCAGCCATCCAATTTTTTGAATTTTGTGTTTCATCAAAAGACAGAGGCTCCTCAACATCATGTAAGTTGACAGCCAAAGCATAACAATCTAATGCATAAGATGCATGGCGAGAGCCTGAATGAGTACAACTAGACAAAGGTGCATCCAATTTACTGTCATGCAATGTATGCACCAGCCATTTTGGCATACCTCTAGCCTGCTCATTTTCAACCCTTTCCTCATCAAGTACATTATGTACATCTACATCAGTAATAGGCTATCCGTAACATTTTCAGAAACCCCCATGCCTCATTAGAAATTACATTTGTGTTTCCACCACTGAAAAGAGGCAACAAAGTGTCATAAATGTCATGTGAGCTTACATTACTGTCTCTAGTACATGACAACAAGGGCTGAACAGAATCTTCCACAAACACTATATCTCGTGAAACCAGAATACTCTTTGTTTGCGGATGATACAGCTTGTAACCTTTTCTTTCAGCACTATAGCCAGCAAAAATACATTTGACAGCCTTATCATCCAATTTTTTGCACTGTGTTTGTGGTACCAAAGCATATGCCAAACATCCAAAAACACGCATGTGCTCAATAGAAGGCTTTCTATCATGCCATGATTCATATGGAGTAATAGATTGCAAAGATTTCGTAGGACACTTGTTTAGTACATAAGTGGCACACATGATGGCCTCAAGCCAAAAAGAATGCGACAAAGCTTGACTTTTGACCATACATCGTGCCATTTTCGCAAGTGACCTATTTTTCCTCTCAGCAACACCATTTTGTTGAGGTGTATAAGGCACTATACATTGGTGTTTTATCCCACGACTAGCCAGAAATGCATTGAATTCATGAGACATATACTCCTCCCCTCGATCGGAACGGAGGGTTCCCATAGTACATTTCGGGACATTTTTAGCCATAGCCAAAAATTGTTTGAAGCACATAAAAACTTCGGACTTTGATTTAAGAGGAAATACCCATGCATACCTGGAGTAATCATCAATGAAAGTCACAAAGTATAGGTATTGCCCAAGGACGGAGTTTGCATGGGCCCACAAACATCACTATGCACAAGCTGCAACCTGCATGTGGCCCTAACTAAACCATTCTTTGGAAACTTAGAATGATGCATTTTACCCATAATATAGCCTTCACAAACATGTTTTATAGGTGCTTCAAGAGGCGGCAAAGAAGCAACCATATCAGATTTTTGCAAATGCAGCAAACTGGTAAAATTCAGATGACCAAAACGTGCATGCCAAAGTTTTGCATTTGAAATAGCCCTTGAATCTGCAATTGAATTTGCAAAATTTTTTCCACACTTGTCAAAGTGAGCTTATACATCCCATGACACAAAAGCCCACATGCAACATTTTTATCACCAAAACTGAGATCATGAACTGTACATCTATCATCCACAAATTTGACTACAAGTCCAAGTCTAGCAAGTGCAGATACAGGCAAAAGATTCTTCTTGACCCCAGGTACATAAAGTGTATCAACAAGTGTGAAAGAGATGCCATTTGCAGCAGTAAGCACAAGCTTTTCAACTCCCTGAACCAGATAGAGGCATTGTTGGCACAAGTGACTGAATTCCCATGAGGGACAGACTCGAGAGAGGTAAACAATTCACGATGTGAGGTAATGTGCTTTGTAGCACCACTGTTGAAATACCACACATGTGAATCTGCAGCAACTGGCATGCATGCCTCATGGATAGTAGGATTGTAAGTGCACTCTGCACTAAAAGGCCATTCTGCATCAACATCAGCATTATAGTCTCCTTTTACAGAAGACTCAACAATAGATGCATTTGTAGTGGAACCAACATTTGCATTGGAACCACCCTCTTTCTTCTTAACCTCTGTGGCCTTCAACTTAGGACACTGCTTGATCAATCGATCATTAGATTTACAATAATGGCAACACATCTTCTTTTTGCCCTTATCACCACAATTGCCAGACGAAGTGCTGCCAGCAGAAGCATTGGGAAAAGAAGTTTTGCCACTCACAGTAGAACCATAAGAAGTGGCTGCATTGCTGTTACCACCCTTTCTTTGAGAAGCAATAAAAGCCTGTTCAATTGCATGCTGTCTAGTCTTGTTTTTTCTGGAAAGTGACTCTTGCAACAGCAATGTGCATAATGCATCAAACTTGACATCTTTTGGATTTCCTTGGGTCATAACTCTCCAAGTACTAGCAAAAGTCTGGTAAGAATCTGGTAAAGCATCAAGAACAATCTGCACAAGGGAACTGTATGAAATGACATCACCTATAGAAATAATTTGCTCATTGATATCCTTGACACCAACAATTAAAGTGTCCATATCATCTTCCTCATGCATAATATTTAAATCCAGCTCTTTATGCAGCAAAGCAATTTTAGCCTCATTGCGGCTTGCATAAAGACCTGCTAGAATATCCCAAGCCTGTTTTGTAGATTTTGCTGAATGTGAGGAACAATGGTGCGCTTCACAGACAACACAATCAGTGCATGAGCCTGCACAGCCTTTAAATCCCAACGAGTTTGTTCTACCATAGGCAAAACAACTCTAAGAGCAGCAATCCTTGCAGCAAGACCTGCAACATCCTCAACATCGCCTACATCCTCAAAACCAGGACATACATCAATGCCCTGCACAATATTCCAGATGACCTTTGACACAAGAACATGTTGCATCATATAAGCCCACATAGGGTATTGTCCCCATCCAACCTGTCCTCGTCGCAAACATCTTGAACACATCTGTGTTGTTGTCAGCCATGGTAAATGTTGCACCTAATGTGAAAATTTCCCGGAAAGAGGAGAAACGGAGCGGGAACAACACATGCTATATAGCACAAACTATGGAAGATTGTAAGGCACTTGTTATGCAAAAAACGGCACTGACAAAAATTTTGCACAAAATGACAAAATTGCATGTGCAGGTGCTTGTAGTGGAAACGGAGGCCGAAATGAGCCCGAATCAGAAATCTGAGCAAACTGAGCTCTACGAGCAGTCCCAAAATATTTTTCAACCTGCGAATGCTCGCTAAACGTCACTGAAATAGAAGAAAGTGAACAGGCGTGTGCTGGAGCAGCTGGCCACTAAACCCGAGAGGACGTAACCTGCTCTAATACCAATTGTTGGAATTAGGGTTGCAGAAAAATGCATACAGCTTGGAGAAGATGAATGAAGCTCAAGGCACACAATAGAGAGTGTATTCCTTAGTGTGCAATGGAAAGATAGATAGCCCTAGAGTGATGGGCATATATACAATGCACGTGGGGAAAAAAGTCCTAAAGAGGGAAAAAATGCCCCGACGGTCCTAGTGTGTTCACACACATCACTACCACATGTATATGGTAATAGATATTAGTTGTTATGACATTACCTCTCTCTTGAAATCATAGTCATTCTGGACTATGAGGTAGAAGAGATAAAGCCTTAGTCATTAGTCAATGTTTCTTAGCGAGTAGAGGATCCCTTTTTACCTTGAGACATCATTCCAAAATGGATGACTAATCCATTTGGTGCTTGGGAGACGTAGCTACTGCAAGCATGTTTTCTCTTTAATACATTTCATTCTCCCAAAGTTGAGTGACAAATTCTACTTGGTGTTTGAGAGACGTCATCATCACAAACAGGATTCTAAGCATTACTACTTAAATTTGTGCACCATAAAAAGAGAATTAGTCTTATAAGACAATAACATGGATCACTTAAAAGAAACATGTATATGTGCTTACTCTAATGTAGCATTGCAAGCATTGACAAGATTCATACCTGGGGGGGTTCACTATGTGTAAAAATACCATATCACGTGCGTACAAGACATGTTTGTAAAACCCCTTATCTATGAATTTTGTTAAAAATATAATAAAATCTGTAATTTTTTTTCAAATTTGAAAAAATAATGTCCTTCTATAAATATATTTTTGTAAGTTTTAAGAACTTTACATACCCTTCTGTTGAACTCACGTGATATGTTACATTTTTATTGGTGACCTACCCGGGGTTCATACTATCCTTAAGTTGTATTCCTTGCATCCATCTAGCATCTTCAAAAGGACAATTTTTGAACTTAATAGATATCGTCGGATAATCTAACAATGCCATAGTACCTTGTCTTTATGCCGAAGGATAGCTTTGGATTTTATCACCTCTTCTTGGTCTTTGATTTCTGGGAGGTCTTCAATAATTGGTTCACTTGGTGGCTCTCCATTGTAGGGCTTAAGTAGGCTCACATGAAAAGCATTGTGTGAGCCAATGGTTGGGTAACTTGAGCTGATTAGCCATGTTATTGATTGGTTTCAAGATTTGAAAAGGACCATAGTATCTTTTCGCTAGTTTAGCATAATACTTTTGATGGCCTGTAGGATTTTTACCTATCATTTTCCTTAATCGAGCCTTGGGAAACTTGAGTAAGACCCAATCAATTTCTTTGAATGTTAAGGCCCTTCTAGAGGCTTTTTGCCTTTGTTGAAAGATGGATATATCCTCCTTAACCTTTTGAAAATATTCTTGTAGGTAACGGCTATACTCATCAGTAGAAAATGAAGGAGTACAAGCGGAAGTGCGAGGCGAGAGAGAGTGCGAGAAGAAGAGCATGACGATATGGTGAACTCGCTCTACTGTAATGTGTAGAGCATAGTGAGTTCTTATTAGGTTTTAACAAAAGAATATGTGTACATACCTGGCTGCCCGCCCACTTACCTGGGCGACCACATTAGGATTTATACCCCAACAACCTCCCACTTAAAGTCCAATGTGGTACTTTAAGTGTGAAAGAAGCTACTATACAAGCTAATATACAAGAGATGTAGAGAAGTGATGTACTACCCTACACCTAACTGCTTGTGAAAATGCGCAAAGCTCTATGAGGGAAGTCCTTTTGTAAGTAGATCAACAGGATTTTCTAGTGGTGTGAACTTTGACAAGCTGAAGTTGCTTATCCTCGAGCATTTTCCTGATGAAATGATACTTCACATCCACATGCTTTGTCTTTGAGTGATAAACTGGATTGTGAGCCAATTGTATAGCCCTTTGACCATCACAATATAACATAGGCATCTCTTCTTTGATTCCCAAATCTGTTACTAGCCGATTAAGCCAAATTGATTCTTTGCATGCCTCTGATGCTGCAACATATTCAGCCTCTGTAGTAGACTGAGTAACACAATCTTGTAATCTAGAACGCCATGATACTGCTCCACCAGCCAATGTAAAGACATACCCTGACGTAGACCTTCGGTTGTCTAAGTCACCTGCATAATCTGAGTCTGTAAAACCCTTTACACTTAGCTCCTAACTCCCATAGCATATACGCATACTCTTTGTAGCTTTCAGGTATCTCAATATTCCTTTCACTGCCTCCCAATGTTTCTTGCCTGGGTTTGACATGTATCGACTTACTACTCCCGCTGCAAATCCAATGTCTGGGCGAGTAGCAATCATTGCATACATCAAACTACCCACTGCAGACGCATATGGAATCTTATCCATTTTAGCCTGTTCTTCCTCAGACACAGGACAATCTTGTTTGCTAAGTTTCACATATGGTGGCAATGGAACACTCAATGCCTTTCCCTTCTCCATATTGAAACGTTGCAAAACCTTGTCAATATACTCTGTTTGAGATAACCAAATCAACTTCTTTGATCTGTCTCTCTCAATGCGCATACCAAGTATATGACTTGCCTCACCCATGTATTTCATGTCAAACGATTTTGCCATCTTTGACTTCAAAGCTGAAATTTCTTCCAAGTGTTTGCCAGCAATCAACATGTCATCCACATACAAAATAAGGATCAGCCAATTGCCATCCTTAGCCTTCTTTGTATATAGACAGTGATCGAACTCACTACGTTTGTAGCCTTGAGAAAGCATAAACTTGTGGAACTTATGGTACCATGCCCTTGGTAGTTGTTTTAAGCCATAAAAACTCTTTAACAACAACTAGCATACCAAATCTTCCTTGCCTTTCTCAACACACCATTATGGCTACTGCATGTAAATTTCCACATCTAAATCACCATGCAAGAATGCTGTCTTGACATCCATTTGGTGCAACACCAAATATAATATGGCAACCAATGCAAGAAAGCATCTCAATGTAGTCATCTTGACTACCGGAGGAAGACTTCATCAAAGTCAATGCCTTGTTCTTGCTTAAAGCCCTTGGCAAGAAGACTTGCTTTGTACTTTGGCTGACTATCATGAGCGGTAATCTTATACCTGTAAACCCATTTACAAGGTAGAGCCTTTTTTCCCTGTGGTAATTTAACTAGCTTCCATGTCTCGTTTTTATGCAGAGCTATCATCTCTGACTGCATGGCCAATTGCCAATTACCGAAGTCCTTCATTTGCATTGCTTCCTTGTAACATGAAGGCTCATTGCAATCAGTCAACATGACATAGTTCATAGATGGAACAAACCTATCAGGAGGTCGTGTGATACGTCTAGATCTACGCATAATAGGTGGCTCAGGCTCAGCCACAACCTGTGGTTCCACTCTATCTTGTCCTTGCTCCTCTTGAGCCCTAACATTTTGTCTTGCACGTGCAGATCCATCTTCTTGGAAGACAACTCTTCTAATCTCCTCAACCCTCTCTGGTTTAGAATGATATTTGGCTTCATTAAAGTGAACATCATTGCTGCAGATAACCTTTCTGGATTCGGGATCCCAAAGTCTGTACCCCATCTCACCAGAATTACCATAGCCTAGAAAGATGCACTTTCTACTCTTTGGCTCAAGTTTGTTCCTAAATTCCTTTGGAACATGAGTATATGCCTCACAGCCAAAGACTCTGAGATGCTTGTATGAGGGCATTTTGCCTGACCATACCATCTCTGCCATTGAATCCTTCTGCAAAACCTTGCTAGGAGATCTATTTATAAGATGAACATCTGTTGATACGGCTTCAGCCCAAAACCCATTTGGCAGTTGTGCATTAGACAACATACTTCTGACCTTCTCTTGTATGGTCCTATTCATCCTCTCAGCACCACCATTTTGAGGAGGATTGTAAGGAGTAGTAAGTTCATGTTTTATACCTTTTGACTCACAAAAGTCCTAAAAGGCCTTTGAAACATACTCTCCACCATTGTCAGTGCGTAAGCATTTAAGATTCTTGCCACTCTGATTCTCCACAAGTGTCACAAACGTTTTGAAAACACTAAACGCTTCATCCTTATGCTTGAGAATGTAAACCCATACTTTCCTCAAGTAATCATCTATAAATGTCATAAAGTAAGAAGCTCCCCCTAGAGATAGGTTAGGCATAGGTCCACACAAATCACTATGAACAAGTGCCAACTGTGTATCTCTTCTACTGCATCTATGCTTATGTGGTTGCTGTGTTTTCTTACCATACAGACAATGTTCACAAAATTCAAAATCATTAAATGACAAGCCAAGAAAATAACCAGAACGAGACAATATTTCCATTCCCTTCTTGGACATATGTCCTAACCGGCTATGCCACAAAGAAACGTTCGGCTGCTCGGTTACATTGATTACATTTTTAGAGACATTTGATACATAAATCATGTAAAGTCCTCAAGACTTTACTCCATGTGCTACTGTCATAGAACCCTTGGATATCTTCCGCATGTTCTATCCAAAAGTGGTGACGTAGCTTGCATCATCAAGTAAACCTGTGCTGATCAAGCTCTTTGTAATTGCGGGAACATGTCTCACATTCTTTAGCGTAAAAGAAGAGCCATTCTGAAACTTCAATTGAACATCTCCAACACCTAAGATCTCACATGTCTGCCCATTGCCTAGCCGAACATGATCTTTAGTGGTCACATAAGAGGTAAACCACTCCTTGTTTGGAGACACATGAAGTGATGCCCCTGAGTCTATAATCCAGTCACTCAGTGCATTTCCATCAGATGCTGTAAGAAGAGCTGAGTCCATTGTATTCTTCAAGAAGTAGATGTCTCCTGACACTAGACTGTCATCCTCTGCAACAGTGTTTGTCACATTTATTTCTTGAATCTTCACTGAGGACTTTTTCTTCTCACCATGGTCCTCAGCTCTCTCTTTGCCTTTTTCTGTTTTCCATTCTCTGCAATCTCTTTTCATGTGACCCTTCTTGCCACAATGGTAGCATTCTATGTCACTCTTGCCTTTAGCACTACGGGACTTGCTACGAGACTGATCCCTCTTTCCACCTTTGTACTTTTCTTTGGTCCTTCCCCTGACAACTAAGGATGTTCCTTTGCCTTTGTCTATTGTCTTTCTGTTGGTTTCTTCAGTAAGCAGACTGCCTTCTACACCTGCTATGGTGAAACCATCTGGAGGTGCAGAATTACTCAAAGCTGTGCGAAAAGTGTCCCAACTTTCCGGCAATGTGATTAACAGGAACATAGCTCTAACAGGTTCATCAAACTTGACACCTTGAGCTGACAACTGACTGTAGATGGTGTTGAATTCATTCAGATGATTGGACATAGGTGTCCCTTCTTTCATCTTCAAGTCAACAAGCTTCTTAAGCCAGTATACTTGTGAAGCTGCACTCTACTTCTCATAAAGATCACTCAGCTTTGTCCATGCTTCATAAGCCGACATCTCGTCTACTACATTGAAGTAAACGCTTTCTGCCAAAGTCAGCATAATGGTAGAAAGTGCCAATTCATCCATTTCGCTCCATTCATCTTCGTCCATATCTTGTGGTTTTATCCCCTTGAGCTTTATAGGTTTTATCTGCTTCTTTTGTACCAACACGTGCCAAATCTGCTTCTTCCACAATGGGAAATTGGTTCCATCCAGCTTCTTGATATTGTAAAGAGCAGTGTCCTATGATCCAGCCATAGCTACGCTTCACAGTAGTTTACTTTCCTGGGAAAAATTCGACAGAGTTTCCCCTGTAAACTGACCTCTAAACCAATATCAACCTGTCAAGTGAACCAAGAAAGCTTCAGATTCTGCAGGAATTTTGGCAGAGTCTCCTTTGTAAAATGGCTCTGGTGTACTAAAAAACAGACCCAAATATAGCTCAAAAAACCACAGTCTCTCTAACACTGTAAGCTGTGGGAAAACCTATCCTGCACCTGTACTGTCTCTCACTATTCTGTCATTGTCCTGTAATCATAGACTACGATAATGCCTCAACGGCAGTAAAGCAAAGATGCAATCCCAAGTGTCTAACTCACAGTCAATACATCCTAGCTGCCTATGTAAGGGTGCTCGATGGATCGCTCCAAGATCTGTATCACCGAAAGGATCTCAACATTCGAGAATCCCACAGCTCAATAAAACCTCACTCGACCCTCAACAAAGGCTGCAATAAATTTGACAGTACATAGACTTCCCACAAAGTCATACATCCACAAATTTCCCACTATATGATGTAACCGCTACAGCGGTTGTTTGCTGCGTGACTCACAGCCAGCAAACCCTCAACAGACATACATCATCTCTGACAATACATCCCATGTGGAATTACCTGCAATGTCAGGATGAAATCTGGAATATCAAGCAGCATGAAACACAAGCTACCTGATGAACTAGTGGATGTCACCTACAGTCTGTGTGTAGGTGCGCCCATGTCGTATGTGACACGCCTCCAAGAACTTTGAGCCGTCCTTTGTTGTGTATACATCCACAAATCATCACTTTGGAAGTGCAGATATTCTCAGCACTTGCAGTCGTAGGCCGAAAACCCCAAATTTGTAGAGTCGGATATGCACCCGCCGAGACCACGTAGTCGAAAATGGCCTGCACAGAACTTTGTCGAAGCCGAACGGTGGTCGACATGACCGCAGACTGAAATTCTGAGAACACTCCAATCTGAGCAGGTGACTCTAGCTTCCTGCAATGCTGTCCCGAGCCTCAATCTGAGCTCTGATACCAGTTGAAGGAGTACGAGCGGAAGTGCGACGCGAGAGAGAGTGCGAGAAGAAGAGCACGACGATATGGTGAACTCGCTCTACTGTAATGTGTAGAGCATAGTGAGTTCTTATTAGGTTTTAACAAAAGAATATGTGTACATACCTGGAGGCCCGCCCACTTACCTGGGCGACCACATTGGGCTTTATACCCCAACAACAAAGATCTTCCCTTGTACTTTAGATAGCAAGGGACTTTTAGGTATTCCCTCTGTGATCTCAAAAGATGCTTTTTCCATAGTAGTATGGACAATATTATTGTATGTATACTCTACAATGGGTAAGTACTTCTCCCATTGTGAGTGTTAATCTACTTTTGTAACATAAGTATTTAGTAGATTGAGAATCGGAAGATTGGGTATCTCCCTTTGGCCATCCGTTTGTGGGTGATAGGTCGAAGAGAAATTCAATCTTGTACCTAGATTTTCAAAGAAACCTTTCCAAAAATTATTGGTCATTCTAGGATCTCTATCTAACACAATGGATGTTGGCAATCCATGGTGTTTGAAAATCTAAGATATGAAGAGAGTTGCCATTTGGTGTGCCTTAATAGTCTTTTTGACAGGAATAAAGTGTGCTTGCTTGCTAAACCTGTCTATATTGTCCATATTCTTGTATTACCATGGATAAACTTGATGAATTAGGGATTTGCAATGGCTGGAATAATCTAGGTTACTTTCCTCTATCATACTTGGTCTTTTGGCAAACGACACATTAGGATACATACTCTTGTATGTCCACTTTAATGGTAGGCCAATAGAAGTATGTTTCTACTCCTCAAAGGGGATTTAACATTTGAGAGTTTTTTATTTTGACAATGTCATCAAACTTTTCAGTTTTTTTAACCAAACATGTGTCATAGCATAAAGTATCTATTTAATGTAATTTTCAATCATCATAAGCCTCCATATATATGTGGTTGACGGAGAGAGAAAGTATAAACTCTAGAGAGATAGCATCTATGCGTGTTACCATTGGAAGAAGAGATTATAAAATATGTATAGAGAGAGAATGACTTCTCTTCTAAAATCTTAAGAGAGATAAAGTAAAATTCTGGAGTTGTATATCACTATGCACACCAATTCAAAGCTTATACAACTTTTGACTATCCAAATAAACTCTAAACCTTGACTACAATGTAAGCTATCAAAATTATGACAGCATAATGACGTGAAAATGCAAAAAAAAAATCCCCATTCCACAACTTATGCCATCAGAGTCAAATATGTTTGCAGCGTATGCCATCAGAGTCAGATACGTCCACAACATATGCATGCGATAAAGTCCAAAATCATGCCAAATAGATATAATACCATTTTTCCCAAGCTTGAGCTTTTTGAATCAAAGTAAGTTTGTGGATGTAAGTACATTCACTAATCTACCATAGGATAAGACCAAAATTAGAGTACAAAAAAGACATAAATTCCATAAATGTAATGGTCACTCTAAAAGGTACGCCATTTAATATATGATGTCTGTGAATGTATGTGCATTTAAACTGATAAATTAAAATTTTTAAATATGTACAAACTATAATTTTGTGCTTGCCAGTGGAATTTGGCATCAAATTTGGCGGGCCTTTTAATTTCTAGGTGGTGGTTCAAGGACTACATTTGATGCATTATAATAGTGCCTCCATTTGGGGGGGGGGGAGGTGTGCATATATATATATATATATATATATATATATATATATATATATATATATATATATATATATATATATATATATATATATATATATATATATATATATATATATGAGTGTGTGTGTAAACTTCTATCAACATATACACTTGTGTTCACGCACACACACACTCATATATATATATATATATATATTTGTAAGTGTTTAATATATATAGCTTATTCTATAAGTGTTTAATGATTTGCAATATATAATTGTTCTCTGTTGAGTTTGTTTGATTATATACTCATTATAAGTGTTTATTGTATATATTTTATAAATATAATACATGTAAAGTGAAATAAAGTGGAATGAAGTGAAGTGAAAGTGAAAGAGCCTGTTTTGCCATGAAGAAGGAGTAGAAGAAGAAGAGAAGGTACTCATGTGTGTGTGTGTGTGTGTGTGTGTGTGTGTGTGTGTGTGTGTGTGTGTGTGTGTGTGTGTGTGTGTTATTTACTTATATTACCCATAGACGAACATATACATATTCAAAGACCAAGGTACCCAAATAAATACAAGGTTTATTATACAAAACAAACTTAGATAGCCTGATTTTGTACAAATGAATAACATCAGGTTGGTACAAGACCCCATCCAAAAATAAGAAGCTCCTTCACAAACTTCAAATCAGCTACCAATCTTCCAAACAGTAAAGCACCAAAAAAATTGAACCAAAGAGATAGCCCTCACTTGCACCCATAGTAAAAACACAACATTTTGTTAGCATTGGCTTTGTATGTAGGTGATGCATGAGCATCCTAGTTGTTATCATGTCACAAAGGTACAAATTTTTTGTGCAAATAACCTTATAATTGAAATATAAATTTCAAGAAATTTTGGTAGTTGATTACCCCTTTATAAACAAACTTTTAACAGTCTGATTATTGATATTGGTACCAATATCAGATTTTCAGTGGCAGTACTGGTACTAGTAGTACTGGTACTGCTATCCAGCTATCCTGGTAAATTGGTACCCTAGCTATTATCCATTTCACATAGGTAATCTTTTTGTGTAAGAAACCTTATAATTGAAAGAGAAATTTTAAGAGACTTTGTAGCCAATTACATCATTTTAAACAAACTTTTACAGTTTGATACAATGTACTAATACTGGTACTGGTACCAAATCTCAGATTTCCAGTGCCAGTACTATACTGGTACTGCTATCCTACTATCCCGGTAAATTGGTACACTAGCTGTTATCCATTTCACACAGGTACACCTTTTTGTGTAAGTAACCTTATAATTCAAAGAGAAATTTCAAGAGACTTTTGTAGCCAATAACATCATTTTAAACAAACTTTTTACAGTCTGATACATTGGTAACAATGCTAGTACCAGTCTCAAAGTTTGAGTGTCAGTACTTGTACTGGTACTGCTATCATGCTATCCTGATAAATTGGTATACTAGCTATTATCCATTTCACATAGGTACACCTTTTTGTGTAAGTAACCTTATAATTGAAGTGAAATTTTAAGAGACTTTGGTAGCCAATAAGATCATTTTAAAATAAACTTTTTACAGTCTGATACACTGCTGTACTCGTACTAGTACCAGTCTCAAATTTATAGTGGCAGTACTGGTACTGCTATCCTGCAATCTTGGTCAACTGGTATACTAGTACTGCTACTAGTATCAAACTCTGAGTGTTAGTACTGGTACTGACAATACTGGTATTGATACTGCTATATGTCTATATCAATGCTATACTGGTTTATTGGCAAACTGGTTTCCAGACATTTTTTATGTCAAGAATACCAAAAAGATGTATAAACTAGTAGTCTTATATAGGAGATAGGTAATTCCATAAGTCTTGCAAAGAGCCTGTATATTGGTACTAATATAGGTCTGATATACTAGTACTGGTACTGGTATAAGTTAGTGATAGTACTAGTACTGTTAGTACTGGTACTGAAATTGTGATACTTCTAAACTGGTATACCAACTGGCATACTTAGTATTGGTATTGGTACTGGTAATAGTCTCAACTGGAATACTTGTACTGGTACTGGCATACTTAGTATTGGTACTGGTAATGGAGCCAGTACTTGTATTGGTAGTACTGGTATTGGTAGTACTGCTATCTTGATAAATTGGTATACTAGTTGTTATCCATTTCACATAGACACACCTTTTTGTGTAAGTAAACTTATAATTGAAAGCGAAATTTCAAGAGACTTTGGTAGCCAATTACATCATTTTAAACAAACTTTTTATTGTCTGATACACTGGTACTGGTACTGGTACCAGTCTCAGATTTTTAGTGCCGGTACTCGTACTTCTATCTTGCAATCCTGGTCAGCTGGTATATTAGTATTGATACTAGTCTTAGACTCCCAATATTAGTACTGGTACTGGCAATACTGATATTGATACTGCTATATGTCTATATTGCTATAATCCTATACTGGTTTATTGGCAAACTGGTTTCCAACCGTTGTTTAGGTTGAGAATACCAAAAAGGTATATAACCTAGAAGTCTTATATAGGACATTATACTGATACTAATCCACGTATGGTATAATGATACTGGTACTATCAGTGCTAGTACCAGTACTGTTAGTACTAGTACTGAAATTGTGATACTTATAAATTGGTATACCAATTGGCATACTTAATATTGGTACTAGTACCAGTCTCGCATTTTCAGTGCCAGTAACGGTACTGGTAGTACTCGTACTCATAGTACTGCTATCCTGGTAAAGTGGTACACTAGGTGTTATCCATTTCACATAGGTACACCTTTTTGTGTAAGTAACCTTATAATTGAAAGCAAAATTTCAAGAGAATTTGTTAGCCAGTTACATCATTTTGAACAAACGTTTTACTATCTAATACACTGGTGTACTGGTACCAGTCTCAGATTTTTAGTGCCAGTACTGGTACTCCTATCCTGCAATCCTGGTTAACTGGTATACTAGTACTGGTACTAGTCTGAGACTCTCAGTGTTAGTACTGGTACTGTCAATACTGGTATTGATACTTCTATATGTCTATATTGTTATAATGCTATACTAGTTTATTGGCAAACTGGTTTCTAGACATTGCTTATGTCAAGAATACAAAAAAGGTGTATAAATTAGAAGTCTTATATAGGACATTATGCTGGTACTTATACAGGTATGGTATACTGGTACTAGTATCAATCAATGCTAGTACTAGTACTGTTAGTACTGGTACTGAAATTGCGATACTTCTAGAGTGGTATACCAGCTCACATATTTAGTATTGGTAATGGTAGCGGTGTTACATTTTCAGTGACAGTACCGGTACTGGTAGTACTGGTACTCGTAGTACTACACTAGCTGTTATCCATTTCACATAGGTACACTTTTTTGTGTAAGTAACCTTATAATTGAAAGTGAAATTTCAAGAGACTCTGATAGCCAATTACATCATTCTAAATAAAATTTTTACAGTATGATACACTGGTGCTGGTAGTACTGGTAATGCTATCCTCCTGCAATCGTGGTCAACTGGTATACTAGCACTCGTACTAGTCTCAGACTCTCAGTGCTAGTACTGGCACTGGCAGTATTGGTATTGATACTGCTACACGTCTATATTGCTATAATGCTATATTGGTTTATTGGCAAACTGGTTTCCAGACATATTTTATGTCGAGAATACCAAAAAGGTGTATAAATTAGTTTCTAGACATTGTTTATGTCGAGAATACCAAAAAGGTGTATAAACTAGTTTCCAGACATTGTTTATGTCAAGAATACCAAAAATGTGTGTGTGTGTGTGTAAAGTCTTGCATCAAACAATTATTTCCGCCTGTGGAGCCCCAATGGATTGGCTACTTCCAATGGAGCCCCAATGGAGCTCCAAACGGAGCTCCTCCATGCCTTTTAGCTCCATTGGAAGCTCCAATGGCGGAAATGCATAGACACACGCATTGAAAGCTCCCAGTTTGTTGTTCATTGCTTGTGCAATCCTCCACGCCCCCTTGAATCAAAAAGTTGAGAATACCGAAAGGTGAATAAACTGGTTTTGAGACATTGTTTATGTCGCGAATGCCAAAAAGGTGTGTGTGTGTGTGTGTGTGTGTGTGTGTGTGTGTGCGTGTGTGTAGGTCCGCCATAGGAGCTTCCAATGGAGCTCCCCCATGCCTTGAAAGGCATGGGAGAGCTCCAATGGAGCCCCAAATTGAGATCCTCCATGCCTTGAAAGGCATGGTGAGAAGGCAGCACGCACAATGGAGCCCCAAATTGAGATCCTCCATGCCTTGAAAGGCATGGTGAGAAGGCAGCACGCACGCTACCCTCTCCCATGCCTTTCAAGGCATGGGGGAGCTCCATTGGAAGCTCCTAGGGTGGAAATGCACACACACACACACACACACACACACACACACACGCATTGGAAGCTCCGGCCTATTTGTTGTTCATCGCTTGTGCAATCCTCCATAGCCCCTTTGATTCACAAATGGGTAGAATGACACCTCATGAGAGCTACCAAGAGTAGTCACGTTATTGGGGTTTTCTCCTGGATGGAACCGTGGGCACTGGCCCTAGATCCAACCAAAGCAAGTGATGGTAATTAAGTATTGGGCAAAGCACTCCATTGGATGCAAGTGCTACGATAGTGAAAGCTCATGATGATGAGACCTTGCATGATTAGTGTCACAAAACTATAGCTTCCTGCAAAACATGGGCCAACTACAAAACATTGGACTTCCCATTCAACTCAAAGAATTTGCTTGAGTGGAGCGAGCTGCAATATACAATTAGGACGTGATGGTTTGGGCTGCCAAGAGCGCATACGAACAGCTTTATGGAATTGATGATTAGTTTTGGTTGTTCGATTGCCTCCCCAACTTACATGTGGTTCTGAATATCAAAGCCGGAATCCGGGATAGCTGCCCCAAGAATCCTGTTGTTTAGAAGTGGGATTCAAGTGGGATCAGGTGCAAGTAGAATCGTGGGCATGTGAATAAAGACGATGCACAAATATTCACTGGAAATTTAGATCTACCTGGTCATTTTTAAAATTGTGGCCACATGACAAATGACAAAGCAGCGCGCGCGCTGGTCTTTTGTGAGCTCTGCAATTATCGCCACGAGTTCTGTAACCTGGCATCCTTCTGCAAGGTGGAATAACCACTTGGTGTGCTCCAATTGATCGTCGATTGAAATTTGATATCTTCTGTTTCAGTAGCACTAGAACACTAGACTTCTGCCATGGATTGATCGCACGAAACATTTGATCGCATGCTGGTTATATTTCACTCATCACGTCGAAAAGCAGCCAAAGTACCCTCCTGCATCTTGATGATCTGCGAAATATAACCAGGTTTGAAAGGTCATACAACAAAGACAGAATAGTGCTTTCACAATAATCCTTTCGGCTTCTTCCCGGTTTGCTGCTTGCACGGACAAACATCGCAGAAACTTGAGAATTAGGCATGGGGGGGACCTGCGGCATAATGCTGGCCATAACCAGTTGCATTTGTAGAAACGAGCTGAGTATGGTCGTTGAAGCTGGACATGCTGTAAAAGAGTTTAAACAAAGGATGTAAGCAAGTAGCCAATTTCACGGAAGTGGGATAAGTTTATAATAACTTGTAGGGGGGGGGGGATTGATTGAAACATTGACTTCTACCTAAATTGGGCAAGCATGGTGTAGGATTTGTCTGCTGGAGAACAAGGGGATGGTTAGAGAAATCCAATACACAGGGAACAACTTGGCCACAGAGAGCAGGCATAGTCATGAATCTTCCCTTTCTAATGTGTCCCGTTGCAAAGTGTTACTATTGGGGTTTTTTCTTGGCACAATATTGATATCCCCTTGACATCAGTAGTGTCTTTTGGAGTGTTGATCGAATTGTGCTTCTGGTTATGCTTGCTTTGCAGTCTTTTAAATCTTGTTGTGTGCACCATGCAAGCAGTTTTGTCGTAGTGATGCTTGTTGCCAGAGGTGGGGTCACATCATTTTGTAAAAGCTTCAACATAGCTTTGCAGGAAAATGTTTACTTGAGCTTTTGCTAGGATTCTTTGCACACATCGTATTGGCGTGTGGGCTTCAATTGAACGGATGTTCAAAGCCCAAAGCCCAGACTTTACATTTTCCTGCATCAAGCTTATATATGGAGCAGACCAAAGATCAAAGCTGAGGTCCTCAAATTGGGAAGTATGAAGAGTGGGAGGTTGAGGGAGGTTTATTCAAAAGAGCTTTTCAAAACAGGTCAAGTTGTAATGCTACAAATTCTATTGTGCTTATAGCTTACCCATTCCATTTGAGTTGGATTTAGGCTTGGGTGCTTCATCATATGCTTTCCGGAAAACCTCTTTCAGCTGTGGTATCACACTACCGTCTTGTGCGTGTAAGAGAGCCACGTCCTTGTCTGACGAGAGGGTGCTACACTCTCATATCACTACAGAGCTATCTATCATGAACCTGACACAATGCATGCTTTTCCACGTAACAGCCAATTAGCGACATCACATACCCTGTATTCATACGTAACAAAAACATGAACAACATTATACTTCAAATAATTATGGCACACTAAAAACAAAAGCACAAAATCATTCACAAAACAAATAGGTGATAATTGAAACGAGTTTGATAAAATGCTTGCAGGTAATGTCTATCAATTTCCCTTATCCCACTTCCTTGAAATTGGCTAGTTGCTTCCATCGTTTCTTTAAACCCTTTTACAGAGAAATTTAATTGCCACTGGGTCTTGTTGCACACAAATTTGCAGTGATCGCTACGCAGGGAAGGCGCAGGTAGGCTTATAGTTAGGTATTCAGGCTTCACTGCAAAAGAAGGCCTATTCCACCAAGTGAATAAAATAAATAAAGCACTTTGTGTTGCTCGATTGCTCTCAGAAGCAGTTTGATCTAGAGTTCGCAGATTCCAAGCAGCTCCGAGCTTTGTCTGCAGGTTTGTCTCTGTACACTCTTTGCAAGCGAGAGAGAGAGAGAGAGAGAGAGAGAGAGAGAGAGAGAGAGAGATGGATGGCAGACTAGCTTTTCATGTTCTGGAGTGCTTTTATATTTAGAGCTTTTCATGGTAGCGATGTTTTTTTTTAAAAATATCTAATGCCACGTGGTGGCTTCTGCGTTCAGATGCTTTATGAAAGCCAAGGAAAAACTTGACCAGCTAAAAAACTAAGCGAGCGATACGTTTATTTTGCCAAATTTAGAAACGTGAGAGAGAGGAGAGAGAGGAAATTCTCTAGAGTGTAGAGAAGGGGGGAAGGGGGAGGAGATCTTGCAAAAATAGGTTAAACACCAAACGCGTTTTGCAATTAGCTCTTCAGTGGTGTCAACCATACAAGAGGAGTAGGAGGGTTTTAAATAGGTATCCACTTGAGAGAGGAGGGTTTCCCAAGGTAGGTACATGGTTTAAAGAGGAGGAGTCCATTTTAATAGAGGGGAATTAGCTCTTTAAATGGGGTAGGAAAAGGAGGGAAAGACGGAGGTTTAAAGAGTGTTAACTTGGGGGGTACAAAGAGAAAGGGACTTGGACCAAAAATTTATGGAGTAAGAGGAGGGTGGTATAGGGGGGACTATGAACAAAACTTATGGAGTAAGAGGAGGGTGGTATGGGGGGAACTATGACGAAAAATTATGGAGTAAGAGGAGGGTGGTATGGAGGGAACTATGACGAAAAATTATGGAGTAAGAGGAGGGTGGTATGGGGGGAACTATGACCAAAAAGCATCCAAAGTACCCTCCATCTTGATGATCTGCAAAATATAACTAGGTTTGAAAGGTCATACAACAAAGACAGAATCATGATTTCACAATAATCCTTTCTGCTTCTTCCCCGCTTGCTGCTTGCACAGACAAGCATCACAGAAACTTGAGAATTAGGCATGGGGTGGACGTGCGGCATAATGATGGCCATAACTAGTTGCACCAGTAGAAACGAGCTGAGGATGGTAGTTGCAGTAGGACATACTGTAAAAGAGTTTAAACAAAGGATGTAAGCAACTAGCCAATTTCAAGGAAGTGGGATAACTTTATAATAACTTGTAGGGGGGGATTGATTGAAACATTCACTTCTAGCTAAATTGGCCAAGCATGGTGTAGGATTTTTCTGCTAGAGAGCAAGGGGATGGTTAGAGAAATACAATACACAGGGAACAACTTGGCCACAGAGAGCAGGCATAGTCATGAATCTTCCCTTTCTGTTGTGTCCCCATTAGGAAAAATATGGACTCTCCATGGGCCTTGTAGAATCCCTAATTTCAAGGAAGCTTGCCAAGATTAAGGGGGACAAAGGATTTGAATGGGGTTGTTTTGGTAGGGTCTCCCCCACCTTTGACCCCTAAAAAGGTAGGGGGAAGGGGAGGGGGGAGAATGATATCTTCTCTCTCTAGCTTTTTGGCCAACTTGTAAGTGGCCTCTTAACTCTCCCATGCCACCTAATCAAATCCGTGGGTCAAAGAGGTAAAAAAAAGTGACTTTTTTCAAAAACTTTCAAATAAACTCTATTTCCCCCTTAAAAGTGGCCCCAACATATATACACATAAAAAAAATATTTTAAAGCTAAATTACTCATAATTCAACATTTTTTGACTCCCTTCAAAACTTATAAGAAATTCCCAAAATTGACCACCCTCCCTCATAATCTAAGCTCCTCTCCTACACCCATCCCCCTTGCACCTGCACCTGCTCCTACACACCTAGTCTCCTTTTCATCTCTCCATCCTTCAAGCTCCATCTCTCCATCCTACAATTCCTCTTGACAACGTGACCAATGTCCCAGCAAGCTCTCCACGCGGTAGGTCTCCAGGGCTTTTCATGCGCCTACCTCAAGAGTATGTTCCGACAAAGAAGACATGCTTGAGTACATTACCTTCAGCCAACGAATGCCGCACTCAAGTGGAGAAGAATGTGGATCTCTGGACAGAGGGATGCTTGTACCCAAAGGATCCTTCTCTCAACGTCCATCCGCTTTTTACAAACCTTCCATCACTGTTGCAATATGTTGGAAATGGAGAGCAAGGTTTGTTGGTCTACTACAAGAGACTCAACAGACACGAGATTGCTCGGTCCGAGATGTACTTGCGTCATTGGCAGTTGCTGAATGGGAGTTTTCACAATCTTCAAGATCAGATACAAACAGCTCGAGGAGGCATATAGCACCATCGCAACCAAGGAAAATGAAATTAAAAATCTTGAGGATACTCTCTCACACATGAAGAGTACTGCCATGGGAGGTAGAGTGAGGAAATGGGAGTTGTCCAAAATTCAGACTCTTGCACCATGTGGTGGGGCAAGAAAATGAAGGGTGACAGCTATGATGTAAGATGTTCTGCCCCTCATGTTGTTTAAGTTTAGTACCGCTCATCATTGTTGTTTTGGATAGTAGGAACTTTGTCCAAGAAACGTGCGGTGACGAGAATGCGTCAGCTTGGGCATCTTTACTTCGTTCTTGTTTCAACAAGGAGGACTTTATTGGGATGCTTGATGCTCCAGATGCAAAACACTTGAAAGACGCAATCACTAAGAGAGTTATTCAAAGTTTTTCTAATATTGTCATTGACCTAGATGTTCAGGATATTTGTGATGCTGTTGGGATTAGTATGAAGGGCTATCAAGCAATACATCAAGTGTTAAAAGATGCATTAAGAAGTCGAGGAGTCACGAAAAACCTATTCCTACTTCCTCACAGAGTGGCGATTGCCAAGAGGGTGTCAAATGAAGATGTTGTTCACCGATTAGGGGACTACTTGTATATTGAGGACACGATGCCTCTTCAGCCGCTCCGTAGCAAATTGCAAGGAAGGAAGGGCGGCGGGAAGGGAAGCGGTGCTGTTTCTAACAGTGTGTTGCGGACCGAAGGCTTTGTTTACACCAAATTCAACAAAATCTTTGTGGACTTGATATGATTGCAGCAGTCCATGGTTGTTTTCTACAATTTGAGTGATGCAGGTTAGTTTAGGGTTGCCTACATGTTCTATGATGTGTCATAACATGCATTCTGAGGCTTTATATTTGTGGCAATTCTTGAAGGCAAGCTTGTGTTTGTGCTGAAGTTGGATGAGTGGGTAATTGTAAAAGGGAGAAAGTTGGAGAGAATGAGTATCACGCTTATGAATGAAGCCCTAGCTTATGCCAAGAAATATTGCAGTTCAAGTGAAGCAACAAAGCCCTCTTTTAGTGTGCAATCAGAGAAGGATATATGGTGGCTTGGTGCAATTGAATTTCCATGAAGTCCTTGCATGGATTTTGAGTAGAATCCCATGGATCACAGAGGTCATTAAAGCTCAAATAAACGGTGAGAAGCTCATGGTTCCAGGGCGTGGGGAGTTTGATGTTGAATGGCGTTTAGGTGGTGATCTAAAGACCATAAAATGCATGCTTGGATGCAAACAAGGTGCAAATTCTTTACTTCCCTGCCCATTCTATGTGAAAGGGCACAAGACAAGTCGAGCAACTCAAGTGGAAGGTCAGGACGAAGATAATGATGATCATATAAATAGGGAGTGACAAACTTCGGTTCTTTCATGTGATATGCTAGAGGTGCCCAATAGAGATAACAAAGATCGTGGGTGGAACCCCATAATTCCCTTCTCCCTCAACAATGTTCACTTTTGTACATTGCATGCGTTTATGCGAATATTTGATAGGATGCTAAAGCATCACATTGATCATGCTTTCACAATGAAGCCCCTTCAACGGTCAAAAGACTCCTTGCAGGGGGTGGAGACGCTCCTTAATGAGATTGGATGTCACCGATCAAGGGTGAACATTGTAGCAGAGACTTGTAGGGAGAAGACGTATGAGGTGGCATAGAAGGTTTCCATGAATGGAGCCAAGGCACATCGATTTTTCAATAAGATGTCAAAGTCTTCAATGCAGGTACACAAGGCAAGTGTCGATCTAGCAAGTGAGAAGCGGTGGGAGTTGTGGAAATATTTGTGTTCATGCACGACGGACAAAGATCCCAATGTGGAGGTTGCTAACCAACACAAGCTAGTATGGTCATCCTTTCAAAAGGTTGTGTAGCTAATGAATCTTTCAAGCACCACCGTTGAACAGCGAGAGGAGTTCAAGAGGGTGCTTTATGAGTTCACACAGGCCGCTAAGGACGGATGGTCTAAAAGCAAGATTACACACTACATGGTTTGTTTTAACGGACTTAATAGATATGCAATGTTTGAAAATGCAACTTTTCTATTGGCTTATCTCCTTTTTGGTTGTTTTAGCACATTCTCTATGCGCATGGTGCATACTACATGGACCACTATGGTTCGCTTGATATATGGAGTACACAAGGCATGGAGAAGTCCCATTATCGAGCAAAAGGAGTCTACTTCAAGAATACTCGGCATGGTGGTGGTGGTTCACACTCCAACTACCTCCAAGAGATGTTTAGCTAGTTTTTTAGACACACCTTTGGGAGAACTCGCACTTTTGAGAAGGCAAGAGAGTCGATGTTAGCAAAGCAGTTACGTAAGGCCTCCCGTACTGCAGCATCCGAGAAGTGGAAATGCTCGCGAGCAACCCTGGGCCATGAGGCTTGGTGTGCAACTAAGGATCAAAATGGCAGCGTTTGGGTGTCGCGTCAACCGTCCACATGATCTAGGTTTACTTGTTAAATTCAATTGGTTTATTTGAGTTTTTCACTTAATTGGCCGCATAATGTGAAAGGGCCCAAATCCCAAAAATCCCTATTGAAAGGTTGAAGATGCTCATTTTGTCATTTTCCATACTAGGTGCTACCATGGCAAGAACAAAACAAACGGCAAGGATTGAATATCCAAAGGCCCCGGATGGCCAACGAATCCCAGCTGCAGCACAAGAAGCTGGAACTTCACAAGTTCAAAGTGAGCTCCACACAGAAGAAGCTGGAGCTTCAAATCAACATGGTCAGCCCTCTACAACAGGAAAAGAGAGAAGGAAGCATCGCCTTGTTGTCTATTCATCGGACTCCAACAATTCTGAGGGCAACACGACGGATGAGAGCGACCAAGGCAAAGAAAGAAATAGCCACAAACAGCGGTCAGAAGGCTCTGAAGAGACGCAAACGCATGATGATCCCCCATGGGTTGGCATTGAAATACAAACTTATGCCACTCACATGTCTATTGGGGGTAAGACACTCCCTAAAGGGAGTGGACCCACACTATCACATCCGCACAATAGTGAAGAGCACGAATCAGATGAAGAATGGGTGGACTTGGAAAATAAGGTGCTGGAGGTGCTTGTGCGGCTGAAAAAGAGAAAGAGCATTGTCTACAAGAAGAGGAAGCAAGCTGCCCCAACTCCTGCAGCAAATGCACCTCCCCATCAACCTCATAAGGTGAGAAATCGCAGTCGTGCATTTGCGAATATTTGCCACTATCAGAAGAGCACCGAGCTCTTGATTCGGAGGGCCCCTTTGCAGGGCTTTGCAGGGAGTTTTTGCAAATATACAACACTGAGTTTCGGATGGGCGTCGTGGCCATAGAGGCACTCCAAGAGGCAACAGAGCAATATCTAACTAGCATATTCGAGGATGCGAACCTATGTGCCATCCATGGAAAGCGTGTAACGATTATGCCCAAGGATATGCAACTTGCTCATCGTTTGCGCCATGAACATTAGCTTGTAATTAGTCATCAAACCATTTTTGTATTTACGATGCCTCCAAGATTGGGAAGAATTTGAATATAAGCATCTTTTGATTGTATACTCCACTCTTTGTGCATTGTATTCCTTTAATTGTGTACCATGAGATGTAGCAGTGGTCCATGTTTTGTCTACCTTCTTTTGTATGTATGTAGCTTAAAGCTTGGCATTGGAAAAACTTGCCTACATTAAGCACCTTGGCTAAGTCAAGCATGCAGTTACTGATACATCCAAGCTATGTGAAGCACTGATGCAACCCAAATATCTTGAATGCATGGTAAAAGTTTTTGGAAAGCCTTGGAAAGGTCTTGGAATGCCCCTAAAATGGCTGCCACAAGGGCGCGCATTTGGTGCTTCCACAGGCCGATGAAGGGACCAAATGCGCGCCCTTGTGGCAACCATTTTTAGGGCCTGCCAAGTTCTTTCCAAAGCTTTCGAGGATGTTTTGCCATGCATTCAGGATATTTCCCTTGCTTCAATGCTTCAAATAGCCTGGATGCATCAGGAAGTGCATGCCCTACTAAGTCAATGTAGCATAGATTTTTCGAAGCATACATGTTATTAGTTTTGGTTTTACAACTGAAATTTATATGGGCTTGTACATCAGCTTGATTATAAAAGGATCTATGGTTGGAGTGAATGTTGGTTAGCCATTTTGTCTTAATTCATGGGGAAAGGTATTGATAAGCCTTTTAAAGTGCTTGAGATGCTCCAAAATGGGCTTCCACAAGGGCGCGCATTTGCCCCTTCCATATGCTTATGGAAGACCCAGATGCGCGCCCTTGTGGTAGCCCATTTTGGGGCCTCCCAAGCCCTTTTGTAGGCATATCAATAACTTTCCCCATGATTGAATGCAAGTTGGCTGACCAACATGCTTTTTGACCCAGCATGCATCAAAAATTTCATGATTCACTAAGCACGGGTGCTTCTCATAAACACATTGGAAGCCAAACATATAACAAATTCAATATCTTGCAAGTAAGAGAGATTCATAGACACCAAAAAGTAGATTCATTAAGGAAATCAACGCTTTACATGATATCCGGCTTTTGCTTTAGGATCTTTCGAATTACAATTTTTTGGCACTTGGCTTTTTGGGGTGGCTCCCTATTAAGCAAAGTGGTTGTAATTTCTTGGGTGTCATTAACCCCTACAGCTTGGTTCATGCTGACATGGACGATGAGGCGCCCGCAAAAGTTGACGCCGAAAGTAGATATTGCAAAATCTTTCTTTACAAGCACTACAAGGTTGGCTGATTAGGCAAGGGTTGTTAAACACAAGGCCTTGGAGAGTGAAGGAGGGCAAACATGTTGTAGCTTCCATTGGGGGAGTAGTTGGCATGCACAAACACCACTTCACCAGTCGAAAGCGAGCAAGTGACGCTTGAGGTCCAAACGTCGTCCTCCTCCCCCCTGACCGTTGCGCCCAGGCATCAACCTCCAAAACATCTTGCAAAACATAGGATTTTTGAGAAATATGGCAAAAATTAAGTTATAACATTAACAAAATCAATTGTAACAATCAAATTTAAGTGAGCATCTATACCTCTTGTCTAGGATCCTCCTCATCAGCATCCGGGTGCAAGTAAAGATCCACACTTGACTTCCCCTTTGGATCAAGCAAATCAGGTGTTGTAGCAGGTGATGGTGAATCTACTCTTGTGCATTTAGCCAAACACATGGCTTGCACAAACACAAAATCCTCCTTAGACACCTTGGCGTGCTCGGCCACTGCCACCTCGACTTGTGCGATCGCCACTGTGTCCGCCACAGTATTCCCCATGGGCAGTAGGAGATCATCGTCATGAGAGGTGGTGGTATCAACCTTAAACTTGCCATGGGCATCAAGGATGGTGAAAGAATCATCCATGCGAAGCTCAAAGGATTTCTCCAGATCATGTAAAAATACAAACTCCTCCCCACCCACCACAATGGAGGAGAAACGGGTAATCTCTACCTCAGAGATGGCATTCTGAGTGCTGGTTCCTTGTGGAAGACCCGAGGACAAACCAACAGATGGAGATGCCTCCAAGAGGCCTTGAATCCCTACAGGGTAGGTCAAGGCAAGCTTCCTCTCCTCTGTGGATGTGTCAATGGGTGCGGGCTTGGGATCCTTCACATCCGCCAGGACCCTGCCGATCTGCAAGTGTGGCTGGGCACTTGTGAAGGAGGAAGATCATTATGGTCTGGATAGAGAAAAATGTGTTTCCGATCTTCACCTTACGCATTTCTCGCACATCATCATCTTCAAGCCGCACATATTGTCCGGTAGGTTGTGCTATGGTGGCAAAGCGTGTAGGCCACTGATGAAATGGCCAGTCCCCTTTGTAGATATGGTGCAGAAGGCCCTCAGGGACCCATTGCCCTTGCCGGTTTGGTAACTCAACAATGAATCTCCCCATGCACATGGAAATGTATGAAGTGATGTGCTCAAGAGATTAAGAGTGGAGGGTCAAGGTGGTTTCCAAATCGGGTTGGGTTGTGAAAAATGCATGAAGCTCAGGGCGATTTGCATGCCCAGCCTCACTAAGGAATGTATCTAAAGCACTAGTTGCAACCATGCTTTCTCTTTGCGTAACTGGGTATGCTAGGTCTTTCTGCAATGCTGGAATGAAAATGGTAAAATGAGGAGGTTGTCCCCCTTTTATAGACATATTCCATCTTGAAAAAAATAAAAAATATGCGTTTTAAAAATAAAATTACACAACACCTTAAAACTCAAGTACAATACCCTAAAAATTTTCAAAATCTTTAATAAAATATCCAGTACATAAAAGAGTAAAGTTACAAGCCAATTCACTTAGACAAGATGACTTCGTTTATAGCCCAATCTTTGGAAACAAGCATAGTGGCCTCCAGCCACCTTCCAATCTACACAACCAAAAATGGGCAATCAAGATACAAATACCCAGAAAAATTCAGAAAAGGTAGCTAATCAAGCACAAAGTAGACCTTGCGTTGTTCCAGTTTGAAACTTGCATTGCCGACATCCTCGAACCCCATTATGACAAAATGTTACCGAAGATTGGCAAGAGTCCAATGCGGGTTCACTGCAACCACCTCCACCTCATTATTGGACATGTGGACACGAATTTCAAAGTATTGAACCTCTTCGGTCGTTAGCTGCAAGGGTATCCATTTGCCACGTTTGTGCATCCACCTTTCGTAGCTAAACCGTGCATACAAGGTGTACCTTGCCTTCAAATATCGAAGGCAAAGCTGTGTGGGGGACACATTGCACTTGTAATGGTCACCATCATGCAAACCATCAACATAGACCCAATTAACACCTAGAATGGTTTCCATTGCACCTACGTCAAATTATTTGCAAACAAACATTGTCGGTGTTTCCACAATCGGTAGAGAGCGGAATGCATGCACAAACAAATGGATGGGACAATGCCAACTGAGACCCACCAATATGGTTGCCTTACCAAACTTTAGGGACCCTTGGAAATCTTGCAGCACCTTGCGCTTGAAAGAAAGCAAGGCCCAATGGTCTGGAGTTGGCCATTCTGCACTCTGCAATGAGGATGTCTCCACAGCTTCTAACCTACCATAGCCTTGGCTTGACTTCGGTACCACGTACTTGTGGGAGTACATGAATATTCGCTACTTGGTAAGTTTTTTCGACGAGACATTAGGAAACATAAGCTCCCCAATGTGAGCATGCACAACCATGAACGTGCCCGGGAGGCACTCAAGCGGCTACTCCTCAACTAAGCTGGATGGAAAAACATCTTCACAAATGCCCTTAGTCAAACAAAATGATCGCATGCATGTTAAACATGATATATGCATGGGATAGCTAAAACATGAGGACTTACAATGAGGTGCAAATTGAGTTGAAGGTCTCTGCAGGTGGATCTCAGCTTCACTGTTCACGTGTTGCACAATTTGGCCACCATTCCGGACTTGGTTTCTTTGAATGCCAATAGTCTTCCCTTCCAATGGCATTCTAGTACGCCTCGACATCGTACGCGATAAGGTCCAGCACCGGACGGTTGCATGTAGACCCATGAATCCTTCTTGAATACTTGTGGGATCCATCCCCCCTCTAAATTTTTTGTGTTGTGCAACACAATCTCTTGTATATTTGGTTTTAGCCATCTATGCGTGTTAGCAGTGGACATGCTTGGGAAGTTGGGCTTAGGAAGGGATTGGGAATGGGTGGGAGGAAGGTGAGGGAGAGAAGTGGGCAAGGTTGTGGGCTATTGTGTGTGGGTACTGTGGAGAGAGAATGAGGAGATGAGGGGAGGGTGAGGTGAGCTGCCTATGGTGGCTTTGGTGGCTTTGACAGTGGAGATAGAGAAAGAGGGGAGGAGTGAGAGGTAGAGAGGATAGTGGTGAGTTGTGGGCTATGGGGTGTGGGACTGTAGAGGGTTGATGGAGGTGTGAGAGAAGGGGGAGCTATGGAGAGAGGAAGAGAGTGGTGGAAAGCTTTTGGCTATGGCTACCTTGACTGTAGAGAGACAATGGGAGGAGGGAGAAGAGAGAGAGAGTGTGTGGGAGAGAAAAGTAGTGATCTCGGGGGGTTCACTATGTAAAACTACTATATCATGTGCGTTCAGGACATGTTTGTAAAACCCCTTATCTGTGAATTTTGTTAAAAATATAATGTACCCTTTTCTTTTAAAATCTGTAAGTACTTTTCACATTTGAAAAAATAATGCCCTTTTGTAGATATATTTCTATAAGTTTCAAGAACTTTAAATACCCTTCAGTTGAACTCACGTGATAGGTTACATTTTTATTAGGTGACCTCCCCAAGGTAGTGATAGAGGGAGAGAAAAGTGGATTTTGGGGGGGGAATTTGAGTTTTTGAAGTTAGTGTATGTTTTTGTAGGCAAATGAGTCAATTTTGACACTTTAAAAAAGAAATTAATTTTTTAGGGTTTTTAAGCCTGTGCATTTTTTCTTTTGGGGGGGTCCCTCCATCTTTTATGACACCTCTTCCCCCCCCCCCAGCCTCCCTCCTCCCACTCTCTAAGAACCAAGCATTGAAGAGGGAAACAATTAGGCTGCACCCCTACCATTCCTCCCCCTCTAGGTGATATCCCAAGAGCCCTCTCATTGGTTCTCCCTTAAGCCTTCACTAATCAAAAAGGCCTAAGGAGAGTCCATATTTTTCCTAATGGGTTGCAAAGTGGTACTATTGGGGTTTGTTCTTGGCACAATATTGATATCCCCTTGACATTAGTAGTGTCTTTTGGAGTGTTTCTCAACTTGTGCTTCTGGTTATGCTTGCTTCGCATTCTTGTAAATCTCGTTGTGTGCACCATGCAAGTAGCTTTGTCGCAGTGATGCTTGTTGCCAGAGGTGGGGTCACATCATTTTGTAAAAGCTTCAACATAGCTTTGTAGGAAAATGTTTACGTGAGCTTTTGCTAGGATTCTTTGCACACATCATATTGGGATGTGGGCTTCAATTGAATGGATGTTCAAAGCACAAAGCCCAGACTTTACATTTTCCTGCATCAAGCTTATATATGGAGCAGACCAAAGATTGAATCTGAGGTCCTAAAATTGGGAAGTACGAAGAGTGGGAGGTTTATTCAAAAGGGTTTTACGTAATGCTACAAATTGTATTGTGCTTATAGGTTACCCATTCCATTTGAGTTGGATTTAGGCTTGGGTGCTTCATCATATGCTTTCCAAAAAACCTGTTTCAGTTGTGGTATCACACTACCGTCTTGTGCGTATAAGAGTGCCACCTTGTCTGACAAGAGAGTGCTACACTCTCATATGATTATAGAGCCGTTGATGGAGCAAAAGATTTCGTGAACACACTCACACACCCAGACAACTCAACATAACACAAGGAATTTACTTGAATTCCTCAACTCACTCACTACCACTCAAAAGCTCCATAAAAACTCTACCCACAAGCTCAATTCAAACTCCAAACACCTCGACCTACTACAAGCCCTTGCCTGCCCGCCCCAGGGAGGTCACCTAATAAAAATGTAACCTATCACGTGAGTTCAACAGAAGGGTATTTAAAGTTCTTGAAACTTCCAGAAATATATATACAGAAGGGCATTATTTTTTCAAATTTGAAAAAAACTTAGAGATTTTAGAAGAAAAGGGTATATTATATTTCTTAAAAAATTTACAAATAAGGGGTTTTACAAACATGTCTTGAACGCATGTGATATGGTAGTTTTACACATAGTGAACCCCCCGAGCTGCCCGCAGACACTACAAGGTGAGTCGAGGTGATCAACACTTGAAATCACACTCGATGGTGACCAAAATATACAAGAAAAACCATCAAAAAACCAAAAACTCCAGCCACAAAAGGGCACTCTCAAACTATTGCAAAAACTTCACCAAACTCCACTTTGTTGGACTCTTTGGAGTAGCGCCAACCCTAACGGCACCGATACAAGGTCACATAGTCTTGTAGAAAGCCGCACCTTCTTCCCTCAATTCCTTGCACACACACATCCATGGAAACCTCAGAACTCTCATAGACTCTCCCAGGTGCAAAATTGAAGAGATAAAGCTCTCATTCACTCCTCCACACACTCGAAAACAGGACGCGAACGCAACGGGACTGCACTAGACCACCTGGAGGAACCCTGCTCCCTCTCACACACAGAGGGGTGAAAGTGTTGATATTGTACTCCAAAAGTTCTCCCTCAGCCTCAACACTCACGGAACCGTGAGTGATGTGTCAATTTGAATCCATTTCACACCTTTTTTGACCATTTTTTGACCTTTTTTGGCCTAGTTTTGGCCAATTTTGACCCCTCGCGGGCATTTTTTGCAGAAAAACCCCAAACGGACTCCAAAATTCACCAAATTTCACACGCTTGATCCTCGATACCCAAATCACATTTCCACATCCCCACATTCCATTTTTGACCACTTCTAGGGCGATGCACGTATCACCGTAGATCAGGCGCGGCAAATAGACAGTTACCGCATGTGTCAAACGTCTAGAGCGGGATGAGAGTACCCACACTTGTCACTTGCATTATTTACATTCTAGAAAGCTCAAACAGATTATCTAGAGCCAAAATAATCCACCTAGAACCATATCCAAGGCCCCGATACCGTATCTAGGCATGTACGTATGCTTGACTACCGACACGCAAGCATGAATATTTACAATGTGCACACGTTGCCCCATTTTTAAAACTTGAAACCACTTTGTGAATCTCCCAAATGCATGTATTTACATATTTTTGTACATATGATCATGCATATATGCACTACTTTATACATACCAAAAGTGGTTTATCATCATTGCCCAACCCCAAGTAGAGCATTTATGCTCAACACTTGCATCAAACAATGACAAAAAAACTGCAAAAGTGACCCCAAAATTCCTCCAGGATCATAAGGAAACTTGTCAAGCTTCATAGCACCACCTATGTGCCCCAAGAATTCGACTCACACCAAATAAGAAAGCTTTTATCTCCTTGCATGAATGCCATCCTCCACCTGGATCCCATGAATAATCTGAATCATCTCCAAGGTTGGCACATGCCATGTTGTACCATACTTTGTTCCAATCAGCAGAACCCACAAATACCTCAAAATGCAGCTCATAACTAGAGCCCATTTGATTAACAACCATAAATTCCACATTATCCTCTTGATGCATTGATTGCTCTTCACTCCCCACGCCCAAGAGACCATCACTCCCAGCATTAACAACTCCATGCCAAAATTGAAAACACGCTTCAAAACCACTATCACCAGCATCTTCTTCTTCTAGATAAGACATTTGCCACTTGAAAAGACAAAGACATGCATACAAGGCCACATAAGACATCATTACCTAGTCTTCATCATGCCAACTAGCCCCAAGACTCGCCAATTGCCAATTAGGATCTTCAAAGATAAAGGGATATGTCATAAACATACATTGAAGTTTGTGAAATGCATCCATCAAATCATCTGCAAGCAAAAGGTTACTTTAACCTCCTTGTCTACCCCATCCTCAAGAAGTTTATACTTAACAACCGTAGGTCGCATATTCTCACGGACATCCCTTGGAGATGGCACTAGTATCAAATCCTTGCATACATAGAACTCATCCCTATCACCTTCATGACCCGATACCTTTGCATCACAACCACTAGAGGATTTCCCAACCCCCAGCTTTGGTAAAGCACATGGACCCAAGGTCAAATTAGCTAGCATAGCATCACTCTCTTCTATGTCATCCTCACATAATGGAAAAACCCCACGACCATAGCCCATCATTTCATCATCAATGCAAGCATCCATGTCATGTTGTTGTCCCAAAACATACGTTGCTCTTCATGCAAGGATACCATATCCTTCAATGGATCTAGAAACTCTATGCCATCATGGCATACATCATCGCACCTCCTCTTGTCAGTATCAGATGCATCCCCATCATAGGCTCTCTCATCCTCTTGAATTTCACTCTCATCATCTTCAGTTCCCATGCTAGTGCCCAAACTTTTGCATTCATCTACTATATCCTTGTCATTTTGCACCATAAGTATTTTTATGGTCTCCAAAGTTGCTTCACCTACTTCATTTGCATCGACTTTGCGCATATGGGCATCCATACCTGTATCCAAGCTATTACCCTTGCTAGCTTGAGCACTGGCAACTGTGAATTTATGCACATAAAGGTCATCTACACTATCCATACCACGTATTGAAAAAGGGAACTTCATGCCTGTGGCAACACATAGCTTTCTTTATTTTTGCAGTGCTATCTTCAATGCTTCACGCATGGAATTTGGCTCTTCTCTTGCACTTTCACTTTAAGGATTGGTTGTAACAAACTCGTGAATACCTGTATTCTTTGGCTATTTGTAAATGCGGAATAAAATTCCTCTTTAGACATGGCTTCCACATGCAATAGAGCATCTTTCCACACTCTCCAAGCATCATCAAATCTTGACCAAAAATCTGCAAAACAGACTCGTGCTCTTGCATAAACAAACTAGTGACCTGTTTCCATGCATCTTGGTGAGGAATCACCTTTTTAAACCGCTTCAAAGCATATCTTAAAGCTGTCCCAATTCACTTTGCTGCTAGGAAATAAGACGTAGCTAAATAGATTTTTGAGTAGATTACTTAATGGAGAGAGATAGATTTCACACACAAGAGATTATAGAGTAGAGTAGAGAGAGAGAGAGAGAGAGAGAGAGAGAGAGAGAGTACACACGATATACGTGGTTCACCCAATGTGGGCTACGTCCACGGGAAAGCAGCCACTCAATGGCTTTAGCACTTCAAAAGAAGAAGTAGTTTACAAAGGGATTAAACCTTTAATAGAGCTCCCGCCTTGATTCACTCTCACCACCTCACACTCACCTTGTTGCATCAACTTCACACTATGAAATGTGTGTAGAAATGGCCTCCTTTTATAGGCCAAAAGGGCTGCCCTCTCTTATGAGAGGCAGCCATGTGTAGCCACCCTTGTGCGAATAAGTCCAAATCGGACCCTCCAATCCGCCCATGTGTGGCCGCCCTTGAGAAGACAAGTCCGTTTTTGAATTCGGCCACCGGCCATTGAATTCGGTCACCAGCCAACCGATCGGTTGTTTTCCGACCACTTTCTGGCCGCCGTCCGGCCATAATATTCCGACGAAAAGGAATATTCCGGCGAGGGGAAAAAAAAGTATCGGGGGCGGAGGCCCATAAAGTTGCCCCTGATTCTTGTCCGTGAAAATTTTGGTTTGCAGTGAGTGATTTTCCTTCACGCACGATGGCTTCTTCTCATAATGGGGGCCTTACAAATGTGCGCTTTTACCACAGAAAATTACAAGGGTAAATCAGGTTCCATACTTAACAATCTCCCACTTGGAGACTGATCTTCAAACCAAACCTGTGACTGCTTTCCATTCTGGCTTCTTATCCTTGAATGCCGATTGAAGATGAACAAAAGCTCAACTTCTCCTTGTTGACCACCTTTGTAAACATGTCTGCAGGATTTTCACTTGTATGCACCTTTCCTAGCTTTAGCTGTCCCTCTTCCAAAAGAGTGCGTATGAAGTGATATCTCACCTCAATGTGCTTTGTCCTTGAATGAAAGGCCGAGTTCTTCGCAAGATGGATAGCGCTTTGGCTATCACTGTACAAGAATTGTCTTGTTTGAATCCAAGCTCTTCTAAGAATCTGTGAAGCCATAGAATTTCTTTGCTTGCCTCCGTCATTGCTACATACTCTGCTTCTGTGGTAGAAAGTGAAACCACTTTCTGCAGCTTTGAAGCCCAGCTTACTGCTATGCCTCCAACCATGAACACATAACCAGTAGTGCTCCTTCGAGTATCTTTGTCACCTACCATATCTGCATCAGCATACCCTTCTAGAAAAATATTAGTTCCTCCAAAATACAAAGCATTTGTTGTTGCCCCTTTTAGATACCTAAGTATCCACTTCACAGCTTGCCAATGCTCTTTACCTGGGTTGTCCATGAACCTACTCACAACTCCCACTGCATGTGCAATGTCTGGCCTTGTCCAGACCATAGCATACATTAGAGAACCTACCGCTGCAGTATATGGAACTTTCGACATATAGGCTATCTCGTCTTGTGTCTTTGGACACATATCCTTCGTTAGTTTAAAATGACCAGCCAAAGGTGTAGAAACTAGTTTTGCATTTTGCATTGCAAACCTTTCTAGTACCTTCTTGATGTAATCTTCTTGAGATAGCTTTATTGTCTTCTTTGTCCTGTCCCTTGATATTTTCATACCAAGTATCCTCTTTGCAGCACCTAAATCTTTCATTGAAAAAGATTTAGACAGATCCTCTTTTAGGTCTTTGATGTCCTGCATGTTAGCACTTGCAGTCAGTATGTCATCAACATACAACATTAGGATGATGAACTTCCCATCTCCCAAATTCTTTGTGTAGACGCAGTGATCCGAGTTGCATCTTGTGAATCCATGATCCAACATCCATCGATCAAACTTCAAGTACCATTGTCTTGAATCTTTGGTTTAAACCATTCAAGGTCTTCTTTAATATGCAAACCATTTTCTTCTTACCTTTTACTTCATACCCCTTTGGTTGAAGCATGTAGATTTCCTCCTCTAAGTCACCGTGAGGGAATGCCGTATTTACATCCATTTGCTCGAGATTTAAATCATGAGCATCCACAAGGCTTAAGACAAGCCTAATTGAGTTCATTTTTACAACAGGAGAAAATATTTCATTGAAGTCAATACCTTTCTTTTGAGAAAAACCTTTTACCACAAGCCTAGACTTGTACCTTTTCTTCCCACCTTCTTCTTCCTTCAGCTTGTACACCCATTTGTTTTGAAGTGCCCGCTTACCTTTAGGCAAATCAACCAACTCCCATGTTTGGTTGCGATGTAGTGAGTCCATCTCCACTTGCATGCTCTTCGTCCATTCTTCTTTGGATTCATGTTGCATAGCTTCTTCGTATGATTCCCGCTCTCCAAAATCTGAGATCAAGAGATGGTTGAAGGAAGGAACAAACTGTTAGGAAATAAGACATAGCTAAATAGATAATTGAGTAGATTACTTAATGGAGAGAGACAGATTTATATACACGAGATTATAGAGTAGAGAGAGAGAGAGAGAGAGAGAGAGAGAGTACACACGATATACGTGGTTCACCCAATGTGGGCTACGTCCATGGGAAAGCAGCCACTCAATGGCTTTAGTACTTCCAAACAAGAAGTAGTTTACAAAGGGATTATACCCTTAATGGAGCTCCCTCCTTGCTTCACTCTCACCACCTCACACTCACCTTGTTGCATCAACTTCACACTATGAAATGTGTGTAGAAATGTCCTCCTTATATAGGCCAAAAGGGCTGCCCTCTCTTATGAGAGACAGCCATGTGTAGCCTCCCTTGTGCGAATAAGTCCAAATCGGACCCTCCAATCCGCCCATGTGTGGCTTCCCTTGAGAAGACAAGTCCGCTTTTGAATTCGGCCACCAGCCACCGGCCATTGACTTCCGACCACTGGCCACCGGCCATTGACTTCCGACCACCGGCCATCGGCCATTGACTACCGGCCACCAGCCAATCGACCGGTTGTTTTTGACCACTTTTCGGCCGCCGTCCGGCCATAATATTGGAGGTCTACTTGCTCTTGTAGATCTTCGGGGAATAGGTTGAGGCTCCTCATTTGGTTGACATTGTTGCACATTGTCACTGTTTGTGGTCCTTGAGTCTTCACTGTCCTCAAGCTCCATGTACTCATCACCTGTTTCTTTTGTTTGTTTTCTTTCCAAGTAATCTTTGTACATATTTTGTTCGTTAAAAATTACATCCCTACTCCTCAAGATTTTACCATCTTCAGGATTCCATAGGCGATACCCAAAGTCACCTTCTCCATAGCCAATGAAGAAACACTTTTTGGACTTTGCATCTAGCTTTGATCTTAGGCTTCTATCTATGTGCATGAAAGCCTCACACCCAAACACTTTGAGAAATGCATAATTCACCGGTTTACCTGTCCATGCCTCTTCTGGAACTCCCCCATCCAATGCCGTTGAGGGTGACCGATTGATTAAGTACGCATACGTACTTACAGCTTCCGCCCAAAGCTCAAGCGGTAGGCCTACATGTAGCCGCATGCTTCGTGCTCGCTCCATGATTTTCCTGTTCATCCTTTCCGAAATCCCATTTTATTGAGGTGTCCTTGGGGTTTTCCTTTGCCTCCAAATGCCATTGCTAGCACAAAAGCTTGGCTGCAATATTCACCTCCATTGTCGGATCTAAGGCATTTAACCTTGGTACCTGTTTCATTCTCCACAAAGGCTTTCCACGTTTGAAATATGGAAAATACATCAGATTTACTCTTCATGACATAAACCCATGTTTTTCTAGTCGCATCGTCTATGAATGTTACATAGTACAATGAGCCACCAAGTGATGGTGTACTTGCAGGACCCCAAACATCAGAATGAACCAACTCAAGTTTTTTATTTTTTCTTTCATTTCCAGTTTTTTGAAATTTTACCCTCTTTTGTTTACCATAAACACAATCTTCACACAACTCTAAGTCCGCTTCTTTCAAACCTGGTAGAAGCTTCTTTGTTTGAAGGATTTGCATACCTTTGGCACTCATATGCCCAAGTCGGTAGTGCCACACTGCACTGTCAACTTCTGTAGTTGCTGCACAAGCTGAAGGTTGCGTGCTAACAATACACAAGTAAAGTGTACCGACTTTTTCTCCCTTGGAAACCACCAAAGATCCCTTTGAGATCTTCCACCGTTTGTTTCCGAATGCAATGTTGTGACCTTCATCGTCCAATTGTCCCGTAGAGATCAAATTTTTGCGAAGAGAAGGAACATGCCTAACATCTTTAAGCTTCCATTCATTTCCGTTAGCAGTTTTGATAGAAACTGTACCTTTGCCGACAATCTCACAAGCTTCATCATCTCCCAAGTATACATACCCAAAATTACCTTTGGTGTAACCTTGAAAATGTTGCTTGTGTGGTGTCGCATGGAATGAAGCCCCGGAATCTACTATCCACGAATTAGACACATTGTCTAATGAGAGAATTAGAGCATCTTGCTCTCCTTTACCTGCCACATTGGCCTCCGATGTTGGCTTGTTGTCTTGAGACTCGGTCTCCTTCTTCTTCTTGGACCAGCAATCCTTCTTGATGTGGCCCTTTTTGCTGCAATTCCAACATTCAAGAACTGACTTTGTGCATGACTTGCTCCGTCTTGAGCGATCACGGCCCTTTTGGCTTTTGAACCTCTCCTTAGGCCTTCCTCTTGTTTCCACTGATAGTGCAGCACTTGATGATTCTCCTGTGCTTCTCCTTCGCATTTCCTCGCTTAGGAGAACACCCACAACATCATCAAACTTAAGAGTATTTGTACCAGAGATAGAATTACTTACAGCCATCACAAGGCTGTCCCAACTATCCGGTAGAAATGATAGTATAAGGAGAGTTTGCACTTCGTCATCGAAATTGATTTTCACCGATCGAAGTTGACTTATGTTTGTGTTAAAGTCATTTAGGTGTTCTGCAACTAAACCATTCTCTGCCATCTTTATATTGAATAAGCGCTTCATAAGAAATACCTTATTGGATGCCGATGGTTTCTCATAGAAGTCGTCAAGTGACTTCATCAAGTCCTCCGTGGTCTTCATCTCCGAAACATTGAAGGCCACCGTTGACGCCAAGCTTAACCGGATTGTTCCCAGTGCCTTTCGAACAAGGACAATCCATGCTTCATCTGCCATTGTTGTGGGCTTCTTCGCAAGACCGCCTAGTGGCAAATAGAGGTCCTTCTGGTAGAGATAGTCTTCAATCTGCATCTTCCAATGTTGGTAGTTTTTGCCGTTGAACTTCTCAATCTTGAGCTTCCCTTCCTCCGCCATAACTCCCACTCAATTCAAGGAATCCTTTCCTTGAGATAATTTAGCTACGAGCAAACCTTGCTCTGATACCAGTTGTTAAGAAATAAGACGTAGCTAAATAGATTTTTGAGTAGATTACTTAATGGAGAGAGATAGATTTCACACACAAGAGATTATAGAGTAGAGAGAGAGAGAGAGAGAGAGAGAGAGAGAGAGAGAGAGAGAGAGAGAGAGAGAGAGAGAGAGAGAGAGTACACATGATATACGTGGTTCACCCAATGTGGGCTACGTCCACGGGAAAGCAGCCACTCAATGGCTTTAGCACTTCAAAAGAAGAAGTAGTTTACAAAGGGATTAAACCCTTAATAGAGCTCCCGCCTTGCTTCACTCTCACCACCTCACACTCACCTTGTTGCATCAACTTCACACTATGAAATGTGTGTAGAAATGGCCTCCTTCCATAGGCCAAAAGGGTTGCCCTCTCTTATGAGAGGCAGCCATGTGTAGCCGCCCTTGTGCGAATAAGTCCAAATCGGACCCTCCTATCCGCCCATGTGTGGCCGCCCTTGAGAAGACAAGTCCGCTTTTGAATTCGGCCACCGGCCATTGAATTCGGCCACAAGCCACCGGCCATTGACTTCCGACCACCGGCCACCGGCCATTGACTACCGGCCACCGGCCAACCGACCGGTTGTTTTTCTACCACTTTCCGGACGCCGTCCGGCCATAATATTCCGGCGAAAAGGAATATTCCGGCGAGGGAAAAAAAAGTCTCGGGGGCGGAGGCCCATAAAGTTGCCCCTGATTTTTGTCCGTGAAAATTTTGGTTTCCAGTGAGTGATTTTCCTTCACGCACGATGGCTTCTCCGCATAATGGGAGCCTTACAAATGTGCGCTTTTACCACAGAAAATTACAAGGGTAAATCAGGCTCCATACTTAACATTTGTCATCCTGTGACAATATCTCAAACCATTCTCTTGCATTACCTCTGACCACCAGATTGATACCTGCAAGCTTTTGCACCTCACTTGGAACTGCACGGCATAAACATGTCAAGCCGAACTCATATGATGCAAGCCAATCGTCTGCATCCTCAAAACCTATGAAAATTGATGTGGTTTGAATGGCACCACCATCATGAAACTGCCTTCAACATCCAAAATTTGTGTCCATCACTGCTCAAAATCCAAATTCTGGGTGCACAACCGGCAATTTTCGCTCCCCACCAGGATCACCAAAGGATGATGGAGCAAAAGATGTCGTGAACACACTCACACACCCAGACAACTCAACACAACACAAGAAATTTACTTAAATTCCTCAACTCACTCACTACCACTCAAAAGATCTATAAAAACTCTACCCACAAGCTCAATTCAAACTCCAAACGCCTCGACCTACAAGCCCTTGCCTGCTCGCAGACACTACAAGGTGAGTCGAGGTGATCAACACTTGAAATCACACATGATGGTGACCAAAATATACAAGAAAAACCATCAAAAAACCAAAAACGCCAGCCACAAAATTCCACTCTCAAGCCATTGCAAAAACTTCACCAAACTCCACTCTGTTGGACTCTTTGGAGTAGCGCCAACCCTAATGGCACCGATACAGGGTCACATAGTCTTGTAGAAATCCGCACCTTCTTCCCTCAATTCCTTGCACACACACATCCATGGAAACCTCATAACTCCCATAGACTCTCCCAGGTGCAAAATTGAAGAGAGAAAGCTCTCATTCACTCCTCCACACACTCAAAACCTGGACGCGAACGCAACCGGACTGCACTAGACCACATGTAGGAACCCTGCTCCCTCTAACACACAGAGGGGTGAAAGTGTTGATATTGTACTCCAGAAGTTCTCCCTCAGCCTCAACACTCACGGCACCGTGAGTGATGTGTCAATTTGAAGCCATTTCACACCTTTTTTGACCAATTTTTGACCTTTTTTGGCCCAGTTTTGGTCAATTTTGACCCTTGGCGGGCATTTTTTGTAGGAAAAACCCCAAACGGACTCCAAAATTCACCAAATTTCGTACGCTTGATCCTTGATACACAAAGCACATTTCCACATCCCCACATTCCATTTTCGACCACTTCTAGGGCGATGCACGTATCACCGCAGATCAAGCGCCGCAAATAGACAGTTACCGCATGTGTCAAACTTCTCGAGCGCGATGAGAGTACCCACACTTGTCACTTGCATTATTTACATTATAGAAAGCTCAAACGCAATATCTAGAGCCAAAATAAGCCACCTATAACCATATCCAAGGCCCCGATATCGTATCCAGGCATGTACGTATGCTCGACTACTGGTGACACGCAAGCATGAATATTTATAATGTGCACACGTTGCCCCATTTTAAAAACTTGAAACCACTTTGAAAATCTCCCAAATGCATGTATCTACATATTTTTCTACATATGATCATGCATATACGCACTACTTTGTACATACAAAAAATAGTTTATCACCGTTTGTAGAGCTATCTATCATGAACCTGACACAATGCATGCTTTTCCATGTAACAGCCAATTTGCGACATCGCATACCCTGTATTCATATGGAACAAAAACATGAACATCATTATACTTCAAATAATTATGGCACACTAAAAAAAAAAGCACAAAATCATTCACAAAACAAACAGGTGATAATTGAAACGAGTTTGATAAAATGCTTGCAGGTAATGTTTATCAATTTCCCTTATTCCACTTCCTTGAAATTGGCTAGTTGCTTACATCGTTTTTCTAAACTCTTTTATAGAGAAATTTCATTGCCACTGGTCTTCTTGCACACAAAGCTGCAGTGATCGCTAGGCACGGAAGGCACAGGTAGGCTTATAGTTAGGTATTCAGGCTTCACTGCAAAATAAGGCCTATTCCACCAAGTGAATACAATAAAAAAAGCACTTTGTGTTGCTCGATTGGTCTCAGAAGCAGTTTGATCTAGAACTTTGTCAGCAGGTTTGTCTCTGTACACTCTTTGCGAGAGAGAGAGAGAGAGAGAGAGAGAGAGAGAGAGAGAGAGAGAGAGAGAGAGAGAGAGAGAGAGAGAGAGAGAGAGAGAGAGAGAGAGAGAGTTGGCAGACTAGCTTTTCACGTTCTAGAGTCTTTTATATTTAGAGCTTTTCATGGCAGCGATGTTTTTATGAAAAAAATCTAATGCCACGTGGTGGCTTCTGCGTTCAGATACTAGAAAAAGAGCCTTTGGCTCAACCTGGCATCCTGCTACAACCTGCTCCTTAACCTCGAGAGCACCAAGTCATGCACTGTAGGACAATCTGCAAATAAATTTATGGAGTGTTCATTTGGAAGGCTACCCATATGAGCTAGCGAGCTGCCAGAGCATATTCCAAAAATGTTCATACAAACTAGGTGACATACTATATTATTCCAAAGTAGGAAATAATAGCAATTTATAAGAAAAATATACTTACTAGAGCACTAACAAATATACTCCCATTCAAAGGACCATTGCCATCAGCGACCATTGAAACAAACAGCGTGTCAGCTGCCCTTTACTGATGGGGTGCACATGCTCTCATCTCACAACCACCATTCGTGTGTTGTGGTTGCAACTCTTGTGTGTTGTACCTTCCCAACACATGCAAGTTCACTATATTGCCCTTACAACTGCCAAGTGAGAAATGTCCATGCTACTCATAGGCCATACATCAATGGAGTGTTTTACTTCTTGAAAAGAAAGATTGAGGGAATATATGGCTACAAATTTAACGAAATGTTTTTACTTCTAGAAAAGAAAGTTTGAGGGTATATCTGGCTGCGAAATCAATGGGGTGTATGCATGGTTGAAGTAGGGGGGCCAAATAGTGATAGTTGAAGGAATTCCCTGTAGCGACAATGACCTCTAAGAAAATTCTTCTTTGTGACAATGACACATGGCCTCTCGTATTGCCATGTGGGTCTCGGTATTGAAGCATACAAAAAAGGAATCCATACCAGCCAACCGGAATTTTTTTTGGGGGCAAACCTGTTTCGGGTTGCAAATTTATGAATTTTTTTTGCAGGGAGTGCTCCATGTGTGAGATTTGGGCACCTCCAGTATCTACTTATGTTTTTCTCCTCCCACCTCTTGGTCTACAGTTTAAATTTCAGCCTCTAGTCTCTAGTGTCTACTTATGTTGTGGATTCAGGTGCATGCTTAGAGTTGTAAACATGGTGATGTACTATGTAGGCTTTGAAGTTTTATATGTAGGCTTTGAAGTTTCATTTCTAGGGAGTCTGGTTGATGTGATTGACCTCTTTAAAGATTGACCTATCTTACTCCTGGATGAGGCCACTAATGCTCTGAATGCAAAATCGGAGGGCGTGGTGCATATTGCCGTCGACCAAGCTACACTGGGCTGCATGACGCTCATTGTTTCCCACTACCTGTCCACCATTTGTTATGTTCGCCTCATCACAGTTTTCCACAATGGCCAAGTTGGGAGGTCAGTGTATAGTAGCTTTTCTCACACTTAAAGTACCACATTGGACTTTAAGTGGGAGGTTGTTGGTGTATAAAGCCCAATGTGGTCTCCCTGGTAAGTGAGCGGGCCGCCAGGTATGTACACATATTCTTTTGTAAAAACCTAATAAGAACTCACTATGCTCTACACATTACAGTAGAGCGAGTTCACCATATCGTCGTGCTCTTCTTCTCGCACTCTCTCTCATGTCGCACTTCCGCTCGTACTCCTTCACTACACACTCAAGCTACTACCACAAATAATGATGCCCATAATAATAGATCACATGGGGCTGTAGCTATGGATATGTCCTACCCCCTCAACCATTTCCTGCACTAACCACGGTGCTGGCTCGCCCTCTCAACCGCCAAGTGAGCAGCGTGCATGATAAAACACAAACTCTTTGGCTTGTCACTTTGTACATGTCAATAAAAAGACGTGCTCACTCCTCATGATACCTACATCTATTTGACACACCATAATATTGAGAGGATTTCAAATTTGGTCACTACTTCCACACAAAAGTAGGAGTCGATGCTTGCACTGTCAAAAGAAAACACAGCAATATGTGGTATATTTGCCACATCAACACAAGTGGTTGGAAAGCTTCATGCTCGAGATGTTATCTCTTGAAGTTGCACTTAGTGCAGGGTATTTTTGATGTGGGAAAGACTAAGGCCTGAGTTGTTTTCATCCGCTCCAAAGCAAGGGCCTCTCTCTAGACGTGATCACCTATTTATGCATGTTCAAGGCATGTAACATTTTGCACATGGGCAAACAAAGTCATGATCAAATTTTTAGTCACATGCTCTTGGTATATACTAGATCATGCTTGTTTTACATGTACGCAAAGTGTGTTGTATTGATGAAAGCATATAATGTGCTCGACAAGATTCTTGTCTATAATGCTGGCATGCAACAACATGCAAAACATTGAAATGGTCCAAAGAAAAGGGATGAGATTGTTAATCAGGGATGTGCATTACAATGCTTCGGTCTGCATGCATCCCAAATGTGATGCACTTTTCAAAGTAGAATCTAAGATATGCTTAACCCGGGAACATGTAAGTAGGTTTAAGCTATTTTTAACGATTGTGGATAAAGGGATTTTATCCAAATGTGATCAACTTTTCTTTTTTTGTTTTGAAGGCATATGGAATTTTACAAGACATTGTCATATGCAAAAAAATATCATGATGAGCCCTCTAGTCAAGCTCTATAATTTTGCAAAAGCTCTAGGTGAAAAGCTCCCTTTTTTAACACCCTCATATTTTCACATCGCCTCTAATTAGGAAATTTTATTCCATGGTAGTAGTATGATACTCCTATGCCTTTCACTTGCTTCTACCTGCCTTTGGCTACTAATGCTGTTAGATTACTAATGCCTTGGATTCTTCATGTTGGATGGATATACTACATTATTTAGGTGATTTGTTGGCTATAAAAAATGTCATATTATTTGAATAGGGAATTTTTGAAGTTTGAATGCTCATTAACTTTGACTCAGGGATTTCTTCTAGTAGTAGTATTTTTTGAAAGAATTACGTGGCTTGATGTTCACTATCATAAACCATGCATTATGGTCATATTCATACCCTAACTCCCATTTGTTGGTCGATATACATTAGGTTGATTTTTCTTTTTTAATGCTCATTTGAGAAATGAACAAATTTGTTGAGGTCTTACTCTCTGTGTGAAAAGAAAACTATGGGTTGTTCACCACTATGGAGATTATGAAAACAACTTCCTCCACTTTCATGAAAGCTTATCTCCTTCATTGCAACAACAAAAGTATTTTTAATAAAAGAAAGCTCTGGTTTAAACCTCTCTCAAAAAATGAATTAGGATAACTTGTAAATGCATGTGGTGTTGCCTTCTAGAATTTATATAACTAGACTCAATTAGATAAATTAAAAAAATTACTTGATATGATTGGTTGTAACCAACAAAAGATTGATATATTTGTGGACCACCAACGAGTGTTCCAAACATGAGTGCATAAAAATATGCTTGAACACTCATGCATCCTCTCATTAACAACACCCTTTATGTCTTTGGCTCACCCATGGACATGTAATTTTTTTAAAAAGGACCACTTCAGTCTCCAATCACAAGCACTTGGATGAATACAAGAGTGTGGAGGTAAAGAGAGTTTTTAAGCCATATATCCAACTCACTTGAGTATATTAAAAGGCCCACAATATCTCGGAAATAATTTAGATGCTGGTCCAATTTGCATACTCACAATATTGGTAGGCAACCCATAAAAGCATATGCTAGTGCCATGAGTAGTCCCAAATCTCAAAAAGCATCTACTTGTGCCATGAGTGACCACCCCTAACTGCTTTAGTGGAGTGTGCAAGAATATATGCTTGATTTATGCGCTATGAATATTATGCCCCTATCATTGCACAAATGACAATTTGACTATTGTGCAAATGATTTTCTCTCTCGACTACCGCTTCCACTTTGGCATTTTCTCTCTCTCTTTCCCTCACATACCCCCCCCCCCCCCCCTGTGTGTGTGTGTGTGTGTGTGTGTGTGTGTGTGTTTCTCTCATTGTCAGTACTCTCACACCCCCTATTCTATCTCTATTCCACAAGTATATCTTTCTCTATCCGTTTAATCCTTCTTCTCTCTCCTTCTCTGGGTACTTATTTCACCTACCTCAATGCCACCATAGAGAGCCTACATATGAGAGAGCTTCAGGCTTATATAAACTCAAAAAAGCATCACCTTTAGCCAAAATACATGAATTGACTAACATGCAAATAAAATTAACCCCTCCTCAAAGAGTAGGTTGAGTCCCTTGATGCCCCGCATATGGAGGAGCATGGGATTCATACATAACTTTCTCATGAAGGGAGTGAGTAACACATAGCTTGTTGCTATGGAGAAGATAACCATTCTACAAGGTGAATGGTTCATCTTTCTTCCCTATGACAAGTGCTGACATTATGTTTTTAAAGTCGGGTCAGTAGCATACTCATCTATCATAGAAGATAGATCATTGTGAGTTTCTATAGACACCGCATTGACTCTTGGTCATCGTGAAAGTGCGTCGGCCACTTGATTGTGCTTACCAGCAATGTCAAGAATATGAAAGTAAAATTGTGAAAGAAATTTTTCCCACCTCATTTGTTTGTCCAAAAGCTTGGTTTGCGTCATGAAGTACTTGAGATAGTGCTTCCATGTGTCTAGGGAATGTAGAACAACAAAAACCTCTTTTTGTATATGTCCAAGACCCATTCACGGCATTGAACCTTCAACTCTCATATGCTATGTCATGCCCTTCTTGAAGCAAGACTACTCCAAGGCAGTCACCACAAGCATCACATTGGACCTCAAATGGATTTGAGAGATCCGGAAGCATAAGGACTGGTTGGGAGGTAAGCTTCTCTTTGAGCTTGTCAAAAGAATTTCTCGGTTTAGCAGTGCATGAGTACTTAACATTTTTCTTTGTTAAGTCATGTAATGGTCCTGTATTTGAGAGAATTTTGCTATGAAGCGTCTATAGTATGCAAACATACCAGTAAAGCTTCATAGCTCATGTAGACTCCTTGGATTAGGCCATGCTTTTATTACCTCCAACTTTGATGGATCCATATGGATACCATCTTGAGAGATAATACGACCTAAGTGTTGGAATTAGGGTTGTGGGAAAACAACACAACTTGGAGAAGACGAAGGAAGCTCAAGGCACACAACAGAGAGTATATTACTTAGTGTGCAATGGAAAGATAGATAGGCCTAAAGTGATGGACGTATATACAATGCACAAGGGAAAAAACCTCCTACAAAGGGAAAAAATGCTCCGGCGGTCCTAGTGTGTTCACACACATCACTACCACATGTATATGGTATCCTGTGTGGACTTGACTTTGGCTAACTCAATGCATTTGTGAGTCAAAATATCCCATATCACATGGTATGTGACCTTGATGTGTTTTAATTTAGAATGAAACACTGGTTTCTTTGCTAACATAATTTCACTCTCGCTATCACAATGTAACACTTGAGTCTGGTATATACCAAGGTCTCCCAATAGATGAGATAACCACATAGCTTCCTCACTGGCATTGGAAATTGTAACATACTCAACCCCAATGGTAGAAGATGAAGTGCAATTTTGGATACATGATCTCCAAGAGACCACCGCTCCAAAAAATAAGAAAAGGTAGCCGGATGTGAATTTCTTAGTGTCCACATAACCCCCATAATCAGAATCAGTGTATCCAATTGCGGATGCATCACTGTTCCCAAATCATAAGAAATTACTGGCAAAACCCTTGATTTATCTCAAGATATGCTTCATTGCCTCCCAGTGCTTTTTGCCCGAATTTGGCATTTACTTGTGCTGACCACTCCCACTACAAATGCAATGTTTGGTCGTGTGCTAGCCATGACGTGCATGAGATTTCCAATTTCCAAAGAATATGGTACCTTTTGCATCTCTTCCTTTTTACAATCCAATTTGGGTCAATCGTTCTTGCAGAGTTTTACTTATGCAGACATTGGGGTACTCAATCCTTTTCCCCTTTGCATGGTAAAATGTTGCAAGACCTTTTGAATATACTCTTCCTATGATAGAACGAGTATTCCACGCTTATGATTTCTCTCAATACACATACAAGATAGTGATGTGCAAAATGCCTAAATATTTCATGGAAAACTAATTTCTTAAGGCATCCTTGAGAAGTTCAATCTCATCTTTTGACTTCCCGACTATGAGCATATCATCCACGTACAAGGTTCGAACGATGAGGGAACCATCATTCAACCTCCTTCTATATAAGCATTCATCTTCTTGGCTCTGTACATAACCTTGGGATTGAATGCACTTATCAAACTTGATGTACCACTATCTTGATCCTTGCTTTAGTCCATACAAAGATTTCTTCAGTCTACGCACCAGTTTTGCCCTACTTGGCTTCTCAATCTTTATCTGAAAACCTTTTTGCTACATCATGTAGACATCTTCTTCAATATTCCCATGAAGAAACACCATCTTCACATCCATTTGGACCAATTCCATGTCCTCTATGGCTAGTAAACCAAGCACAAGATGCAGTAGTGTAGTCATCTTGACCACTAGAGAAAATATCTCATTAAAATTTATGCCCTTCTTCTTCTTGAATCCTTTAGCAACCAATCTAGCCTTGTACTTAGGTTCTGGATCTTCTGCAGAGTACTTGTTTTTGTACACCCATACAATGCCTGTTTACCCTCTGGTAAATCTATCAATTTCCAAGTCTCATTGGCTAAGATTGAGTTATACTCAGACTGTACAGCTTTCTCCCGCTTCATGATATCTTCCATATGAATAGCTTCTTTGTAACAAGTGGGATCACTGCAATCAGTGACTAACAAATAGTCCAATCCTAGATGACAACACTCAAGTGCATGAGATACATTGGCAGATCTTCTAAGTGTCTGACTGCTCAATTCTACTTCTTTGGAGCAACGTATTTTTGTGTACCAGTGGGAGGTGCATCACTAGCACATCCAACATTCTGTGGAATTGATGGGGTGAGGTAACATCCTCAAATCTTACTTTGCAAATATTCAATCTCTTTCATTGGCTATCTATGCATCTTAGACTCATTGAATATCACATGTGAGCTGCGTGTAACCTTCTTAGATTCCGGGTCCCAAATACGATATCCCATCTCTCCATCAACACTATATCCAATGAAGATTCACTTGTGTGATTTGGGATCTAACTTTTGTCTAAGCTCTTTTGGCACATGTGATAATGCCTCACACCAAAACACATGAAATCTATCGTAATTAGGCTATCTGTCCATCCTGCAAAATCTTATACTTCAAGGGTGCACTAGCTGACCACTTTATCAAGTAAACAACCATCATACTACCTCCCCCCCCCCCCCCCCCAAACTCTTGGGGTAAAGTGATTGTAGACAACATAGAAGTGACATATTTTTGGATAGTCATATGCATCATTTCTACCACACCATTTTGGGTAGGTGTGTAAGGCATGGTGAATTGTCCTCTAATGCCTTGTTTACTACAAAATTCCTTGCACTCAGAGGAGATATACTTGTCTCCATTGTCAATTTGAAAAGCTTTAATCTTTCTACATGACTAATTTTCTACCATTGCTAAGAACTTTTGAAAGACACTAAAGACATTGCTCTTTTGCTTCGAGAGATAAACCCAAACCTTCCTAGTACAGTCATCTATGAATCCTAGGAATTATAGTGCCTTCATAGAGACTTAACATGCATAGGTCCGCTTTATTCATTATGAATAAGATCTAGAGGGCTTCTTAACTCCTTGTCTAAGGCGTTGAGGTCAACATGATCTATTTTCCATAAATACAATGCTCACATACAGAAATTCATAGTAGTCTAACATGGGGATCTAACCAAAATGCTGCGGTACCTTCATTTTTTCTGACTCATGTGTCTCATCTGGCTATGCCACAACTCTGTAGATGGTAGCTCAGCTACATAGATAGAATTCTATTTCAGCAAAGAGACATAGAGTTAATACAATGAACCAAACTTCTGGTCTTTAAGCATGACCAAGATTCCTTTCTTTATTAGCCAAGAACCATGTGCAAAAATAGTAGTGTAACCCAAATTGTGTAATTGCCCAAACTCTTTGTCAATTTGGGTACATATCTAACATTCTGCAACATAAACTCAATTCCATTATGCATGGAAAGTTTTATGGCTCCAATATTTCATATAACAAGCTCATAAGATTTTTTGAGTTTCACTATATCATGTACAATAGTATATGTGGAGAACCACTCTTTATGAGGAGTCACATGAAAGATAGCACCTGAGTCCACTAGCCAATTCTAGGTATAACACTCATCGCATGAAATCTAGCACCTAAGTCCACTATCCAATTTTAGGTGTAGCACTTGTCAAGAGCTAACAATGCACCACAACTCAAATTTGAGTTGAAGATCAATACATCTCATGGATTCGTCACATTAAGAATAGTCTCAATAGCTAGAGACTCAACAACGTTAAGATCTTCTATCTTCACAGTACTTTTTTGTGTGTCAAACTTTGCTTTATCTTTGACCTTTTCATGTTGTATTGCACAAAAATCCTTTTTTATGTGTCCCTTTTTATGGTAGTGATAACATTCAACGTTCTTCATGTCTCTTCCATGACTCTTGCTATAACTATTCTTGCGATCCTGAGAATGACTGCAACTACGACCATTCTTCCTTGTCTTTCCACAGCTGCCACTAGCCATATACACATCACCATGTCCAATTGCATCAAGAGACTGATATCTAATCTCCTCTATGAGCAATGCACTAGTAACATCACTGAAAACAAGCTTTCCCTTAGGGGGGGAGTTGCTTATGGCTATACTGAACGTATCCCATGATGATGGAGTCAACATAGCAAGAAGATGGTCTTTATCTTATGATCAAAGTTAACACCTTTGAAAGTAAGTTGCAAAAAGACATTGTTCAACTCATGCAAATGAGATCTAACACTGGTGCCTTCTTTCATATTCATGCACATAAGTTTCTTCATGAGAGAAACCTTATTTGAGGAACTTTTTTGATCCCATGCTCCACATAAGGCATCCCATATATCTTTTGCATTGGAATTCTCCATTATTGTAAAGTAAATGGATTCACTAAGGTGCAGAAGAGTGTTCACCATAGCACGCTCATCAGTGTATGCATTCTCTTTTCTTTTATGCAATGGTGCTATCAAGCCCTTATTGATCAATCCATCTTGCATATGCTGCTTCCAGATTTGCAAAGTTTATGCCATCAAACGTTTTAATGTAGTACTCATCCTTGTCCAAAGCAGTAGTAGTAGCCATGGTTCAAGAGAATGTGACCAATAGACTTATGGCAGAAATTTTGGAAATTTTTGATAGAGTTTTCCCTATACCAAGAGTAAAACCTCAATACAATATGCAAAAAAATCATTGTGTAAACAATCAAGTGTGCCAAGAATTTGTATGGATGCCTCATGGGAGACATTTGCAGAGTTTCCTGTATTTGGGGAGCGATATCTCAACCCAAAATGAGTGTAAAACAATGCATAAACAAGATCAAATTCTCTCAAAGCATGTAATGGCATAAAATGGTAGCATAAACCATTGATAGAGCACAGATGATTGCCAACTTGATGTCAAAATCACCTATACCCATCTATATATAACCTATGGAGAGGCCACAAAAGGGATCTCCAGTAACTTAGTCCACCTCACACTAGGTAACTCGGTCCCTAGTTCTCGACTTCAAAAACCTCACGCAACAACCTTCACAAAAGGTTATGCAAACTCAACGACTTTCCATAGTCTTAGAAAGGGCTTTTTGGGTATGAGTCTCAAAAATGGTCGAGTAATTCCCAAAAATTGACCAAAATAGCTCCACACAATGTGGAATAGGCAAAATCTACAACTCAACATACATAAGTAATCATGTACAAACCAGCACCAAGAACTACTACACGTAGTAACCAAAATCCCAATGGGGATATATGATCTCAAAAGAGCTCAATAGCACTACATGTGATTAAAAAAATATGCATCTATCAATGCATAGTCATTCATAGAGAAATTGCTTCCAAAATGGATGCCAAGCATGCCTCTAAGGGCATTGTACCTGTGTGTGTCTCAAAACTTGTAGAGACTGGTGTATGACGTGGGCTCAAAATCCCCCCTATAACCCTAGTCTGTTGGTGTAGACTAGGGATTTGATGTAGATTTCCACCACCACATGGAAATGTCAAGGAACACCAAAGGTCAAAAACAAAACTATGCCAAAAAACGTAACCAATGTGCTTGATGCCAATGTTGAGTGTCACTCCTTTGTGATAGAGGTATCTCACACGTGCATGTCATGAACGCTCTTGTCCATGTGGGAATGTTGATGTTGAGAAAAAATGCTTGCAAAATTTGTTAATGATCATGGTGGATGCCAATGCAAAACACCAAGAAGTCGATGCACTCTCTCTCTTGCTCTCTACGTTGACGTCGGGGAATCCATTGCCTATAATAGTTTGATCCTCTCTTTTTCTCAAGGGGGATGTCGAGGCTAGAGAGATCTACTTTCACTCTCTACCTATCAAAAGGCTCCTAGTTGAAGAGAATGTATCTCTCTCTACGCGGGGGTTTTATTATTGCGAGCTTTCAGTTTCAAGATTTTACAATTGGAACTGTTTTTTCGAGCATTTATACCCTAATTTTACACCAATGATATCTTTAAATATCATTGTGTAGTGGAAAAACTCAAAACCTCACAGTACAATCCTTCAACTACCAAACAATTTTAAGAAATATAGAAGCATGTCTATGCTTATGCAAAATGAAACTTTATAAAAAGCACCATTTGTATGTATTTTTGAGGCTGTACTGAAAACATGGGCTCCCACATGGGATTTCCTTCACATAAACTCTTATTTCCATCACTTTAACGATTTTGTTATCTCACAAAAATCAACACACAAGCCAATGGTGTCAACATAATCTAACTACAAAAGAAATCTCCAATCAAAGTCATCTCTACATCATGTGGCCGTCATGTACCAAACAAACACAAATGAAATATCCAAATGAAATGTATGGAGCATACCAAAATGCCATGTCAATGTCATATGGCTGCCATGTACATAAAAACATAAATCAAAACATGAAGATGTGTACTATCAGAATAGAGTTTCCTCAACCAAATGTGCATCCACAATCAGCATTTCACAGGTCCACATGCAATATCAATCAAACATCTTTCATAGAGCACATCATCTAGCTATAGACACATGCAATGCCTCATATCTTCCGCAGAAGCTCGGCCCAAACCACCACACCCCGCAAACAAGTCAAAAACATAGTCATGAGGCTCAGTAAATGTTGCTAGCAACCACTTAACCATATAAAAAGTAAATTAGAAACCGAATGCAAACACATATATACCATAACATTCACTAGTATCATACGCTGGACTAGTCTTACCGAAAGAACAAAGAAGACCGCTCTGCCCCGCCTCTAAGAAGAACACCATCAATCTCAATGGGAAAGACTACATCATCTATCATGTAGCTACAATCTGCTGGAAACAATCTCTCGGAAATTTTCTCCCCTGCCTCTCTATCATAGTGTGGCACAGGATGGCCAATACGATACCAAAGACACATGGTAAGATAAAGTACCTGCATGAATAAAAAACTCAAAGAATGAATGGCATAGCACAATGTTTATAGTTAGGAAATTAAACTATGAAACTAAGTTTGTTATCTCACCGCCTCTCTAGTGAGTGGATGCCAATATGCCTTCTTATTACACATGAGAGTCCATGTACATAAGAGCACAAGTCCTACCCTAGTTGCATCTGCAATAAAATCTCCAATATGCTCGGCCATGCACATGGTGACTAAAAACCCCTCATCGGCCAAAAACTCACGAGCAACATCCATGCACCCTGTCACTAGACCCCTGGAAAATATGTTCCACTTGGGAATACTCATGCCCTCTACAAAAGTGAATGATGACATGTAAGCATACAACCATAGTTAGCTGTAGGTACTAGTCCAAAGAAAAGTTACTTACCCAATGGGATTGGTCCTAGACCATCCACAAGAAAACTTGTAGGAAAATCTGCAAAGATAAGCCTAGCAACCTCACGACATGGCACACCATCTTTGCTATATAGATTTGTATTATGTGTCACAAAACATTTGTTGATGCTATAAGAAAACCAAACATGAATCATGTTCAAAATCATAGAACAATGCAAGAAGAAAATGCAAATAAGTAAGCACTATGAAAATCTACCTATCAAGGGCAAACTTATCAATATGTGATATATCCACAAGCAAAACATCTACAATGGTTTGGTAATGGAACCCTGCAAGAATTATCCAAATTAGCTTTGAATTAGGAAATATGGAAGACATATTTGCTAACAATTTTCTAAAACTTACCAGCAGATCGTGTGATCAGCCTTCTCTCCCAAGCCTCTCGTCCAAGTGAAGACTCTGCAACAAACAAAGTAGTGTGCACCAATGACGATGTAGTGGGCACATTAGAAGAGGGTGCCATATGGGGTATAGTGGTTACCAAAGAGGACATGCCGGGCTCTGTAGATGGCACAATGGGAGGCATCGAAGAAGGAGTGGATTTCCTTGATGTACTTGGAGGCTCCATTTTCCCTTTACCATTCTTGAGTACATTTTTTGCTAGTGGAGTACCTTGAGAGCCACTCTCAACGGTTTTTGAGTAACTCCTTGAGAAACGGGAGGGAGAGAATCTTTTTTGTGTCTCCTCTAAATACTCATCACTCTCATTTTGAAACCCTTCACTCAACAACCATATAGCACAATATCACATAAATTAGTACTAAAGTAAGACATATACATTCTCAAAATAAAAGAGCCACTAGTGTTAAGATACTTACTCTTACGTAATTCAAAATCTTGCTTTGGAATAACTCCTAGTGGATAATCCAACCACCAAGGACAAACATTGTCTTCCCATGTTGTCAGATTCCTTTCAATCAAAGAGGGAGAGAACATTGTATTCTCATCACGTACATCAATCCACTCTCTAGTGAATAATGGGGCTTCATTCCATTCCTACGCCTCAACGCATTGCATTACCCATCTACACAATTTTTAGAGCATCATCCACTTTGAAAAGCACATAAACGCAATGGTATAATAAATTTCATGTATCCAAAAAAAAAAATGTCAGAGTCTCCTTTGTATGGAGAATACTTTTTCAAAATAAACCATAAACCCTATCTTGGGCTCCAACAAGGGATTTAAGTGTTTTCAACATAGACATTTTACACACACGTATTGTCAAAAGAACCATCCACCCCATATCGGGCTTCCACAGGCAATTTAAGGATTTTTGTAAACACAAAATGATATTTCATCATTTTCGAAATGACCCATTGTCACCAAACCATGGCAAAAAAATGAAATGCTCTTTTTTTGCAAAGAGTGCAAGTGGAAGATGCAAACCTATAAATCACTATCTTAGCCGACAACACAAGCTCCGACATCTTCTCACTAGAGTCGGAAGACTTCACCACATCCATTAGATAAATAAAAGCCTACATACATAGTAACAATCAAAAATCATACTCAACTTGATCTTGTGTAAATTGAAACATGTCTATATTCTTTTAAAAACAATGGTCAAACGTCTACCTGCAACATATGATTATTCATGCTCATCTTGTAGAATAGGTCAAAAGAATTAGGAAGTTGTGGACCTTCTACTTGCATCCTTTCAATCATAAGTGTAGCCTCCCCATGCAAGTGAGCCCAATAAGTCTCCTTTTTCATGTAACTTCTAAAAAGCTTGTAATCACCAAAATGAAGTTATTGTGGATCCTTAGACTTAGTGAGGCTCATGAGGTGCAAAATTATCTTCTTTCTACAAGCAATAAAAACAACATATCACTTAATCATATAGAAAAACAAAATGGAATGAATACAATTAAAAATGAGAAACTAATAGCTTCAATACCTCTCAGGAGTGACTTTAGAGCTTGTCAAACAATAGAGCTTATCTGTAGTGATCTTTAGCATTCCAGGTTCATCCCATTTAATGCTAAAAAGAAACTTGAAGAACTCATCACCATTAAGAGGATTGGCGATTGACAAATACTTGTAGCCCCTATCTTTCAACCGTTCCTCTTCTACCTTTGTGGCCTTGTCCAGTCTCTTCTTCTTCTCAACATCATTTAGTCCAAGTGCATCTATCTTTGCTCTTTCTTTGGACATAAATGCAATGAACTCATCCTAATACAAAACACTGTATTGAAACCATAATAAAATTTTACATTAATTACCCAACATGTAGAGTAGGTATCACCTTCCACACAAGTTGAGATATCAATCCACATGGATTGTTGTACCATGGTGCAGCAATGGTAATACCTTGCCTCCACAGTCATCTCCACCCTTTCCCATTCTCTCATATCAGGTATCAATTTTTGAAGGATTGAATCTTTATTTTCCATGCCAAATCTTTGAAACATATAAACTTCATGAGTGATGTTTGGCATGACATGTGCCCTGGAAATGCTGCAAGAAAAATCAAAAACAAAGAGTTGAACGCAAGCATTGCTTGCAAAAAAAAGAGAGTCAACATGCGATTAACAAACTTACGCATTGGAAGTGTCAAGTGCAAGAAGCAACTCTGCTTCTTTAGCTTTGGACAACTCAAAGAATTGGTAATGAACATTAACATGGTATTGACCATTGTTCGAGTACTCTATCACACACAGAAAAATCATCATTTGTAAACACAAAGCTTTATAACAAAAGAGTGAAAAAGGTGAAAGATCTCACTATCTTCGATTCTCTTCCACCATGTTTTTAGCCTATGGTTGCCATCGCATACCAGAAACTTTTTTCCTTTGAGCTCCTACCATTCTCTATCAAGTGATCTCTCGAACTCGGCATTTCTTTCCCACCAAAGTGGTCCCCATTCCTCCAAATCCGTTGCGGTCACGGGAATGATATCTCCTCTAGAATCCCCAATTGACACAAGAAAATGCCCCATAGTTTCTAAATACCCAGGAGAATCAAATGAGGAAATGAGCCAATCTACATCATCTCTAGCAAACCTAACAGCCTCATGCACCATGAGTCGACAAAGTGGAACCGGAGGAGGCAATGTATTCTTTTTTACATAAAACTGACTTAGAACATCTTTCATCAAGCCAAGCGAAATTTGCTTGCCTAGGTGTTTGGAATGCTTATTCTCCTCATCCCCTTGAGGATCACTATCTTCTTCATTGTCATGATGATCTTCAATGTGAACATTGGTCTCTGCATAGAGACAACAAGTGACAAACATTCAATTGTCTAAAAACATATGCAATTAGGATTAGATAGTGTAAAGTATTTAATTTACAAGAATTTTGTCAGAGTCTCTTTTGTACGGAGACAACTTTTTTATAAAAAAAACCGCACACCCTATATAGGGCTCTCACATGAGATTTAAGGACCTTTTCTCCAACATAAACAAAACAATACTTAATATTTTCTCTAGCAAATATCAATGGTATGTATATAAAAAATGGTTCACCCTTTCTTACTCTCCCACATGGTTATTAATTACCAAACAAAAAAAACGTCCATCAAATTTAACCATCTACCATTGAAAAATTTATAATATAAACTACGTATTGACATAAAATTATAGCATACACTCATAATTTACCTATGTTCTCTACGTCATCTTCGATGTTGTTGGAGTCTTCATCAACTTGAGCCTCATCCTCAATAAAAACACACCTTTTGAGAATCCTGTTCTTTTTATTTGGTGTAGTGTCCAAATGTCAGACTCGTGATGATGCCTCCTGATCAATAGCTCCCTTTGGTATACAACCGGACCTTAGCTTCATGCTCACTTGACGGGGACTAAAAGGAGAGACTGGAGGTTTTCTTTTCTTGCTATCCCTCTTTGGTGCCATTATCTACACAACACATATAATATAGTTTTTAATTTATATAAGACCACATCAAAATAGCAAAAAAAGGGGGAGGTAGAGCTACCCCATCATCCACGTGCGCGCGGATGATGGGGGAGCTCTACCTCCTCTTTTTTTGTCGACACAGATGATGGGGGAAAAGTATTTCAAAAACCTTAATCAAAGGCCTATTTCCAGTAACACCGTTGACAAAGCTCACCAAATCTACAAAAAAAAGGGGGAGGTAGAGCTCCCCAATCATCCGCGCGCGGCGGATGATAAGGTTGCTCTCTCTTCCCCTTTTTTTTACATTTTTGATGTGTTTATTGAACAAATATATATCAAATAATGTAGGTTTTATTTCAATAACCTCCATCAAAAGCATTTTTACTACAATACCGTTGACAAAGCTTATCAAATAAACAAAAAAAGGGGGAGGCAGAGCTCCCCCATCATCCGTGCGTGCGCGGATGATGGGGGAGCTTTGCCTCCCCTTTTTTTGTAGATTTGGTGAGCTTTGTGCTATTTTCATTAATTTTGTGGAGTTAATCCCAAAATTTAATGAAATCTATCTGATAAATTGTATGCTTTAATCCAAAATTGCCAAAAAAATGGGGGGAGGGCAGAGCTCCCCCATCATATTCGCGCGCGGATGATGGGGGAGCTCTGCCCTCCCCCCTTTTCTTTTCGAGCAGTTAGACGATTGGTTCCCAAAGTAGTAATGCTTCAAACCTAAGCTTTGACATTCACATTATGCACGGACAAAGACCAAACTAACTAAAACCAAACTCGACCTAACTATTTACTATTTACTTATACCCGTACCAGTACTAGTACCAATACCAGTACCAGTACCAATACCAATATCAATACCAATACCAATACCAATATTAAACTAGGACCAGTACTACCAGTACAGTACAATACCAGTATCAGTATAGAGTACCATACTGGTATAATCTTATACTAGTACTGGACTCGTACTAGCTATTTTTGACCTCTCTCTAGTCTTAAGCAAAGCGGCCACAATTCTCGGCCATTTTCAGCGAGCCGTAACTCCCAAACGGTTCAAAATTTTCTCGGGCCAACTCACATGAATTTGTTTGCCTTATCGAGCTCTTCAACAGTTATGTGATACAAAAAATTCATATCCAGCTCAATTTGCTGAAAATTCACCTGCAAGTTGACAATTTCTACAAATCAGCGAAAACAACATTTTCTCACTTTTTCCCTAATGTACGGGCTGAAACGAGCATCAAAATGAAGGAATCTGAAAAAACTTGAAGAAGAAATATTTATCCTCGTATTGAGAACTACAATTCCTACATACAAAACTTTTCCAAATTTTGACCTTAGCATCCTCAAAACTGGCTCCCGACAGGTGTCCAGGGTCAAAATTTGAAACTTCACGAAAACGATTAGAATAAAGTCCTAGACTGTGGAAAATGGTGAAATGAATGATAAATATTATATAACATTAGTATACTTTGTATATGTACAATATATGTATAATCACAATCAATATATATATATATATATATATATATATATATATATATATATATATATATATATATATATATATATATATAAAATACTCTATATACTATATAGTCTATTTACTATATACTTTTTACTATAAGTAAAATGTTATATACTATATAACGTACTGTAGTGCTACTGGACTGGACTCGACTGGACTGGTACTGGACTGAGCTTCTCCTGAACTGGAATGGTAATGATATTGGTACTGGACTGGACTTATCCTAGACTGGTACTTATCTTGGACTGGACTTATCCTGTACTGGTACTAGTACTGGACTGTACTAGTACTAGACTGGACTAGTAATCCAATGGAACTGGTACTGGCACTGGGCTGGATTGGACTTGACTGATACTGGACTGAACTAGTACTGGATTGGACTGATATTGGTATTTAACTGAACTTGACTGGTACAGTATAACTACTGGACAAGACTTGACTGGTACTAGATTGGACTGGTATTGTACTGGACTGGACTAGTACTGGACTAGATTGGACCACAATGCTACTAGAGTGGACTTGATTGGTACTGGACTTGACTGGTACTGAACTGGATTGGTACTCTACTGCTACTGGACTGGACTGGGCTGTTACTGGTACTGGACTGGACTAGTACTATACCTGACTGGTACTGGTATACTATAATGTAATGTGTGTAATCTTGTTAAGACAGTTTTAAAGATTGAGAAGGGGAGTCCTAGAAAAGTACATATGTTAGTTGCTTGTCAAATTCTATTTCAATCATTGACTAAAGAAGATGATTTAGAAGCCACTGATGTAGAGCTTAACCATTTTCTTGAGGAAATGATGCCCCTTGTTCAAAATAGGGGATTTAAAAGTATTTTTTCAAATGAAAAAGCTAAACAGGGTCAGGTTGTTGGTGATGGATACAACAATATACTTTTGCTACAGAAACGGTGTGTTTTTCCATTCTTTCATGGAAGTCGTTTTCCAGGCCAAGGTGGACCTAACGACAAACGTTACGTATTCAAAATGTCCACAAAAGGACCTGCTTCTGGAGTTGAACTAGTCAATAGCATGAGGCGAGGAGGGACAGGAGATTTGAGTAGTGCTTGGGTGCACTTTGATCATACTCATCGAATTGAAGGATGGGCAACAATGTCCTGCTCGGTTTATGATCCTGGGTAAGTGAATTTATAACAATATGTTAGATAGCATGTTTGATATAAGACACCTATTATAACTTATTTGTTCTATGTGTACAACATGCGAGCATTGCAGGTGATTGCAATATGTGAATGTAAAGAAGAAGACGAAGAAACACAAATCTTGTTTTGGAGAAATTTAAACACAGTTATGGAGAGGTGTGGACATGAACCAGCAGACTTTGTTGGATTTATGTCTAATGAAGCTGGGGCTAATTGGCTGGCAATACGAGTTGTATACAATGGTGGACAGCATAATGTAATGGAGGGAAGGGAGCGCTCATGTCTTTTCCATTGGGAGGAGAGTCTACACAAACATACAAAAATACATGCCGCTACAGATAGACAAATGCATCACATTGAAATGTGTAAAGCATGGTGCTTAGCAAAGACTACAAATGAGGCCTCTCGTATAGCTTCCACAATACGAGAATGGTGGGTGAAATATGTGATAGGGGATAATAAAAAGGCTTTAGAGAGATGGTTTAATTGGTGGGAGCAACGGATTTCCCATTGGAGAAGTGTTGAGACAATGGTATATCAATCATTTTTTTGGTTCTTATTAAATACTTAAAAACAGAGATTTACATTTATATGGTTTTAATTGTTTTGTATTTATAGGTGAGTAAGAGTCCATGGGAGAGAGCTCAAATTCCAAGTATAAACTTGTCAGAGAGCATCCATGCTAGTTGGCTGGTAGGTGAAGGTGGTAAATGTAAAATCTCACTTTATGATGCATGTGTCAGTGATGTTTTGAATGCATATATTCAATGTGCAAAAACATTGGGATACACCACAGGCAGATACATCGGAAAGGGCCCTTCCATAGAAGCAATGATGGCTAGTTCCAAACGCAGAGAATCTCCAAATCCAAATCATTTTATGAGTACATTAAAAGGCTTGGTTGCTGGTAGTCCTTTGTATGAGGAACGTGTGATGGAAGGTGACAAAGAGATAGTACAATGGAAGAAGAAAACATGTGCAGTTGGTACAAGCTCACATAAACCTGGATATGTAATGGAAGCAAGACAGTGAAAAACCAGAGGGAGACCACGGAGTATACATTTTGATAGAGAGGATAATGAAGAAGTATATGTTGTCACTGATAGTGAAATAGGACATAGCATTCATGTGCAGCCTGGGGAGAATTCAGTAAGGTGTATTAAAGAGGTCCAAGTTGCCCGTGAAGAGTGGGCTTTACGAAGGATGCCAACCAATTGCATGAGGAAATGTTTTGGAATGGTAGGGAAGAAAAGTTGTGGTAACAAATTACAAAGCCGTAATGTGGGAATGGTTGCTCCCTGTTTTTGGTATGAGAGAATTTTTAAATACAAGGCAATTGCACAGTGGATATGGTTCTGCAATTACAAAGTAGGCCACACACAAAAAGTATAGAGGCAAGTTAAATTCTCACCTGTCGTTCCTACTTTCTGGCAAGTGGATATTGGAACCAATTTATCAAAGGAAGAGAGTGACAGCTTGGTACAAAGTGGATTTCAATTTGCAGATTTTGCAACACCACTACAATGCATGAACAATACAAATGCTACTCTTACACAAGGAGGCTCCAGTAGTAGCAGGAAGCGTAAGTGGAGACATGGTATTTCCAAAGAAGCGCAAAAGAGATTGGAGTCAGCTGCAAATATGGTTGCAACATTCTTGGACGAGAAATTAGAAAGTGAACAACAGATAGTTTTTTGAATATTGACAGAGAGTTGTTATGATGTACACATTGATGTAGAACCTAGTTGCACCTGTCCCGATTTTCAGAAGAGAGAATCTACACATAAAGAGTTTTTGGCATGTAAGCACATGTACTATGTGTATGTGCATATTCTAGGGCTTCAACCAAAAGAGCACATGGTCATTCATCAGCGTGCAGTAACCCCCACAGACCTTGCATTTGTATTAGGGCAAACCCACAAGATAAAGCCTATGGTGTAGTGAGCCTAAATTTTAGAGATTGTCCTGTAGAGGTATGCATTAAAGTAGATTTCTCTTTTGTATTAGATGTGGAGTAGCTTTTCTAGACATATGAGACTTTATTTTAATTCCTTTTAGTAAGAGAAGCATGCTTTGTGGTATCTATATAGACAATTGTACAAGCTCAAAATTAGGGCTTTTGGAATCTTGTACATGTTTTTGGTGTGTATCGTTAAAAGAGACTCAAAATCTTAAGCCAATTTTTTGCGAGATTATAGATCTTTTTTGTCATGTATAATATTCTGATGTCTTTGTTTTGGATTAATTTTTTGTGTTGTTAGAAAAGGCTCTAAATCTAAAATCAAAAAGCTCGCAAAATTGGGTTTGATTGCAAAAGCTCCAAATTGAAATCTCTCAAATAAAACACACTCTCTCTACGCTAGGTACAAGTGTCGACAATTAGTCGACACGTGTGTGTAGTGAGTATTGTGTGTGTGTGAACACACACTTAGAGAAAAAAACCAATTTCTCACTCTGTCAAAACTCTGCTCACATTACCTCACTCATTATATCTCCAATTTGCTTTGCTTGCGATCGATGCCCTTTGCAATGCTTGAAGCTGGCCGATTTTGTGTGTGAACACACACTTAGTGAACACACGATTGTGTGTGTGAACATACGCTTGAAGCTGGCCGATTGTGTGTGTGAACACTTATCAAAAGTCTCCTAATTGAAGAGAATGCATCTCTCTATGTGCTAGGTACAAGTGCGGACAGTTAGCCGACACGTGTGTGTAGTGAGGATTGTGTGGGTGTGAACACAGGCATAGAGAAAAAAATCAATTTCTCACTCTGTCAAAACTCTACTCACACTACCTCATTCATTATATCTCCAATTTGCTTTGCTTGAGATCGATGCCCTTTGCAACGCTTGAAGCCGGTCGATTGTGTGTGTGTGTGTCTATGTGTGTGCGTGCACACAAGCACACACACAATCAATTTATTTCTCCTAACTCATTTCAATCACTACAACATGTCACACAAATATCAATGTGCATATCGATGCCAAAAAACTTATTTTAAAAATAAAAATCACCCATGTAAGCGTCAAAATTAGCATCAACATCGTATCGTCGATTTGCACACCAATAAATGATTCATCAGAATACACATTGCTACAATCGTCGATATGTGCATCTAATTTTTTTTATTCTGATGCTAATTGAGATGCTAATTTTGGCACTGATTCCGACGCTGATTTTGATGCGTATACCAGCACCTGCACCGGCGCTTAAATTTGCAAATGTTTACAATATCCATAAAAGAACAACTTAAGCAATGAAAATAACAAAAAAACAAAGCTACAACACAACTCATTATATTTATACAATGTTGTAGAGTAATTAAAAGAGTTTTACAAAAGAGATCCTAGCAAAAAGCAGTAGTCAATCTCTTATCTTCCATGAGAGTTGATGCACCAAAGATATCTATCTCAATATATACTTGTGCATCTTCCTAATCAAACTCTACTTCTACATCACTCTACGCATCTACTTGTTATCTGGGAGCTCATCTCTAGGTTTAGGCATCTACTCACCACTGACCTCTAGCTTGAAATCCTCAATTACATCATCTATCAACCATGCACTTTGGTCATAAATCTCTTCCACTTCAACCTCCAATCCTTCGCACACTTGTTTTCTCGATGGAGCAACTTGAACAACAAAGAGCCAGTGGGGTTTACACAAATATTTTTCATCCTTTTCATCCCATAGTTTTCAATGATTTGGGTCCATGTCAAAGAACGCATCCAACATTTGCTCCATCTCAACTTCTTGGATGTGGCTATTCGATTGATATTCGCCTTCTCTATGATGAAATTGGAGCAATGTCTATTTGTGGGGATTGACTGACTTCGTCCGGACCACCATGAGATCAATAACGTAGATCTTGTAGTTGCTCTATAGGAAAGAGATCATTATTGCATATGTGCCGATCACAGATTTTTCATTTTTGAAAGATTTGATGCTTGCATCACACACAAGGACATGCCATCCTATCGTCCATAATTAATCTACCAATGATGCAACAAATTAACAAATCACTCTCGTCATAAACCTTAACACAAAATGCTCTAGTTTAAAACACACCAAGCTTCTAACTAAAGCATCATCTATTTAGAGCAGTTAGCCCTAAGCAGACCAAGAAATGATTGAACGCTGCGTCTTTTGAATTTTGTTTGCGTTATTTTTGAAGTCCTAAGAAGACCAGAAAATGGCCAAATGGTCTTGCGTTTCTGAAGTCTGTTTACATTTTTTAAGTCCATTTTTGTTTTTCGTACCATTTTTCGCTAGCTCTAACTACCTCACATTCTCTAGCCATGCTGGATCTCCACACACCTCGGTCTAGAGGTGCACCGGGTAATAATTTTGTCTTATTTGGTCAATGCCTATATTCGAGGGTGCAACACAAGTACACACCCATGTCTACATTACAATGCATGTAGATCTTGTAAAAATCCTAATCTAGTAGAAACGTAAAATTCCTAGCCCAAATCTAAAGCGGCTAACCATAAGTGGTTAGCCTGAAACAACCAAATTACAAAGTACCAACACCTAAGAGGCATGCCCAAATCGACTAATCCTAAGCGGATAACCTTAAGTGGCTAACCCTAAGCGTCCTAAAACAGCCAGATTGCAAAGACCTAACACCTAAGCAAGTAGCCCTAATCCTTGAACCCTACAAACTGAAACAACCCAACCTCTTACGCGCTACATATCCAAATTGGATTAATTTATTGAAATGGCTAAGCGGATTAAGCAAATTAATTAACTTATGTGCCATGTCTGAAGCAGATTACTAAAATGGCTAAAGTAATTTGCAATATTAATATCATCCGATTTAGAGCGTCTAGCCCTAAGCGGCCTGAAATCAAAGAACTAACACTACCCAACCGCTTACCCTAAGTTTCATACCTTAAGCTTATTACGTAAATGGACTGATCTAATATGGACCACCATTTATGAAGACCGTTTTGCATTTCTAGAATTTTGCACTTTTGAAACCTATTTTCATTATTGAAGTCCGTTTGTCAAATTTTATCTCTATTATTGAAGTTCATTTGCATTTTTGAAGTGCACAAGTCGTTTTTGAAGTCTGTTTGTGCTTTTTCTATTTTAACTACCCAAACATAGCCACATCCTAACAACTAACCCTTAAGCGTCTTCATATGGCCAAACATCAATCAGTGCTAACCATTTTCCGCTAGCTCTAACTACCTCACATTCTTTAGCCATGCCCGATCCCCGCACACCTTGGTCTAGAGTGCACAGAGATCACGACCACTAGGTGATACTTTCTTATTTATTGGTCAATGCCTATATTTGAGGGTGCTCCATAAGTACACACCCACGTCTACATGAGAATTCATGTAGATCCAGTACAAACCTTAATATTGTAACGGTTGATGAAACCTAAAATTCCTACCAGCCTGAAACAACCAAATTGCAAAACTAAGACCTAAGTAGCTAGCCCTAAGCGGCCAACTTTGAGTAGGCAAAGTAAATGTTGCTTTACATAAGCAGTCATCTACACATAAGCGACTTTCCCTAAGACCAAAACCCTAAGCGGACTAAAATAGCCCAATCGCTTACCCTAAGTGGCATACCCTAAGCTGATTGAGATAGCCACCGCTAACCCTAAGCAGCCTGAATACTGACTAGACCTAAGTGGATAAGCAGCTGAATACCTAAGCGGCTAGCCCTAAGTGGTCTAAATATCAACTAGCCCTAAGAGTCTAGCCGGAGGCGGCTAACCCTAAGTGGCTAGCCTGAAGTAGCACGGCTAAGCGGATGAATACCTAAGTGGCTAGCCTTGAGCAGCTAGCCGGAGGCGGCTCAAGGCTAGGCAGCTAACCCTAAGTGGCTAGCCCTAAGCGTCTAGCATTTATCGGCCTGCATATCGACTAGTCCTAAGCGGCTAGCCCAAAACGACCAACTACGTCCGATCGACATAACGATGTCAATTTGCCCTAAGTGATCAACATAACAATGTTGATTTTCCAAATGCATGAAGTTAATCAAATGTAATTAAAACCTAGCACTAAGAAAACCATTCTAATTACAAATTGGCTTAAATCAAAATAACTCTTTTTTTATTATCAAATTTCATTTTCTTTCTTTGTGAATGATAAATTTTAATAAAATTTAAAAAATAACAACATAACTATTTTTTTCATTTGAAAACGTGTGTGCCGTGTGCATAGTGTGTTTAGATTGTAGGCAAATTAATATGTAATTTTTATTTATTTGCGTGCATGGATATGTGCATGTGTGTGTCTGTGTGGGTGTATGCAAGAGAAGAGAATGATAGAGCACTCACATGCATCCTATTTGAGCAAGAAGCACTTGAAAAAATACCACCAAACCTGCAAAAAAAAAAACACACACACACACAATGTTACGCACACAAAAACACAATTTTACACACACACACACAAAAATAAAGAAATCTACTACAAATCTCGAAAAGAAACTTACCTTGTTGATGTAGGGGAGCATGTGAGTAGATGTCTCAAGCCTAGCAAGCCCCACAACACCAGATCTGCAGTAAGTGAGAAGGAGGAGAGCAAGAGAGGGGGACAAAAAATGAAACGAGAACATAGGAAAAACCCGTGAGCTATATTTTTTGCATGTGGCACCGGTGCAGATGCCGGTATAGGCGTCCGAATCACCATCAATATAAGTCTTGAAACCGTCGTCAAAAAGTTGAAATTTGATTTATTTTTTAAATTTGGGTCTCCCTCCATATTTAGCTACACATATATCGACGCTCTCCAGCGACGTCGATAATTTGGTATTGGTATTTCATCAATCTCTTGTAGTGAACTTCCAGGTCAAAACCTTGGGACACTAGCTTTCAACTAGTCCTATTGGCCCAACTTTCCCTTTGACTTGCTCACTTGAGACTTCTTGCTCGATTCTCCTATAACTACAGATTTTCTTGCTTGGAAGCATTTCTTTCATTTTCTTTTGACATTTGCTCCAATTTTATTTTCCAACCCTTTGGTCCTTGAATCTCTATTGTTCTCTTGATCTCCTTGGTCTTGACCTGCTCACAATTCACTACAGCCCGTGATTGCAAAAAATTTCAATGTCCTGCTCGATGCTCTTTAGCACTAAGGCTTGCAAAACCTTGCATACTTTCCAAGCTTCCTAGGTGCCAAAATTTGATGACTCTACACATATCTACCCAATTTCTCTGTTTGTGGTCTCTGTAGTGCTCAATTCAATATATTTCTTTCAAGCTAAACTCGCCCTCTACAGAGGTCCAATTCTACTCAAAATGCTTCTAAGCTCCAAGGAGAACTATGCACGGTGGGGTGGGAGGAGGAAGCCAGTGGGCTTGGGGTCCTTTCTTTGATACCACTTGAGGGGAGGACATTCTCGTGCTTGTGTGTGCAGAAAGAGGGAAGGAGAAGAGGAGAGAGGATAGTAGTGTTTTGGTGGAGCTATTGGGAGAATCATTTATCACTCTCCTTATTCCTCATAGAACCAAAAGAATAAGTTAGATGTGTGGTCCTCCACTTGGCCTAAACCTTAACAAGTAGCAACAACTACAGCAACTCAACCCCAACATACAGACATTTGTTGTTATGAGTGTACCAAGCTAGGTCATTATAGGAGCCATTGTCCTAGAAGAGATGTAGCAATAGCCACAAATGCACTTCCAATAGCACAAAATGGTAGAGGTCAATTGGTTTGTCCAAGAAGGAGGAATTTAGAAAGAGGTCATGGAAGAGATGCAGTAGCTCAAGATTCTGTTATTATTATGGAAGGGAAAATAGTAGGAGACCAAGTTGATGAGAGAGAAACTCTACATGCCACAATCAGAAATTTTGGGGTAAGACAAGAATATGTATCCATTCAAGTATTGGGGACTTGCCAAGGTAAGCGACGGTTGAATTCTTGAATGAATGTGGAAGAAGGAGCTCATTTCTCTCTACTAAATGCATGCAAAATCAAAAAGCTAAACTGATACCTTGTAAAACGATTGATTTTACATCTAGAAAATAGGAAAGAATTCCTAACTCAACATACAACAAGATAGGTATAATTTCAACTACTAGGGGGATACTCTGCTTTCACACACTTTTGTGCTTCACATGATGGGATTTATGATAGGATAATGGGGATGGACTGGTTTTAAAAAAACCAATCCCACATTCACTACACACAAGGGAATTTTACCTTTACAGAGGACCTTGGGAAGGAGGTTTTATTTCAAGGAAAGAATGGGAAATCTAATTCTCACTTTGTTAAGGCTAGCAAAGTTTTGAAGCGTCTATGGAAGGGAAGGGTCAATATTGTAAAGTGTGAGCTTTGTCCTAAAGTGTGAGTCAAGGAGAGAAGAGTGGAATTATCCCACATGCTGTGGAGCAAGGCTGTAGAGCTACTTAAAGCTCATTTCATGAATGAATAAACACAACTCTATTTTGCAATACATGCTTGTCTATGGTGAGCTTGTGCTAAGCTAAGTCAATTACTCAAGATTGTGTTTATGAGTCCAAGGTAATTCTCTCTTGGAACCTAATTCACTTGAGTGATAACCTTGCTTACACACACTCACACATTGATGCTATGTTTCTCTTTCATCCACCATAGCTAGAACGATCCCATTCCCAACAATTGGTATCAGAGCATTAGGTTATGCTAGCTACATTTGTCATTATGCATTAGTGTGTGTTAATTATTAGCATCTCCACTAGATTGATTAGCATTTCATAATTATTGTTACGGCCCATTGACATTTTCATAACTAGTTGCATCTCTCACTAATTAAGCACTAATCTAGCTATGTGTGGGCATGTCCTTGGCACACCCAAGAGGCCACTACCCTCCATGGCTAGGTAAGCTCGATTGGGGAGAGAATTAGCACCTATTATTGCATTTCTAGTCATTTTTTGTGTCAATTTTCTAGTTGTTTGCATCTTCAATTAATCTTCCCAATTTTGTACTTATCAAGCATCAAGCACCTCATCCCGAAGTGCTCATTTTAATCTTTCCATAGAGCCTTCAAGCTCTGCAATCCAAGCCCGAGAACTCCATTAAACCTACCCTCAAAGTTACCTATCTTTAGGTGCGGGTGTGTATGGAGCCTTCTAGCTCGAGTTTAATAGTCTATCTTCAGGAGCTCCTTCACAAGCAAAGCTCGTGGGCTTTGTTGGCTAGTGCACCACAAAGGGGTGTATCAAGTTTAATGGCGTGATCTTCAGTGCATTTGGATTATTTGGACATTGGGCAATCAAATGATCTATGCCACATCGATTACACATGAGTGTTGGCATTGTAGACGTGCTCACTTGATTGGTTTGCATTAGTGTGGCGTTATTTTGTAGCCTAATAGGACACTGGCTACACGATGTGGACCTCCACACTCATAGCATTGAAGAGGTGGTATCTTGGCAGTGTAATTGATATTTTGGCCTCTTGTAGCAAGAGCAGCTACTTGATATACAGGTTTGACCTGTCCCCAATAGTCCTCCATGTAGTATTGTCGACTTTCTTCAAGCACATCCATCCCATAGGCAATATTAGGATCTATATCTTCCTCAGCCTTCCAAACAAGCAATAGATGACTCACAACCCACTTGATTCACAGAAGTCATTCTCGGATGTGGTGGTTGCGGTCCTAGCACTGGAGGTGGTAAGGGTGTTGTTTGGACAACATTTTGGGCCCTAGGGACCATGTGTTGTGTTGTTTGTTCAAGAGGTGGGGACGGCATCAATGCAGGCACTCGAGGTGTGTCTGTCCATGCTAAGGTTGGTCTATTGGCCATCGCAGGCTTAAATACTATGCAATCCTTAGCTTGATGACCATACCTTCCATAGGCATTGCAATTCCCATTGAATTTTACTCTAAAAGTAGGGCACTCACTGGTACTATGCGGTCCATATCATACTAAGCACCATTGTTGCTCCCTTCTTGGATACATATGATTATTTTGCGGAGCACGATTGTCTCTAAGACTCTCTTGAATAGCCTTGGTGAGATCTGCTAAAGTCATCTCAGATATCTTTGGCTCCTTAGCAATAGGCTTTAGGGTCATTGGTTGATGCCCCGATGCTTACGAGCTAAAAGATTTAGGCTCAATAGACACTCTTTCTCCTTGAATCATTAAATTATCCTCCAATTGGATAGCATTGGTGGTGACTTCTTCCCAAGTGGTGATACCTCTAATGACTAGGCCAATGAATCTATCAAGCAATTGATTATTATTGAAGCGCTCATTTGGATTACAACGAGAATTCAAATTCTTTAAGCGACTAATAAAGTCTCTCACCGACTCTCCTTCCTCTCGTTCGGCTTTTTGGAGCTGAGAGGCTACACCCCAAAGCACTCCCTCTCGTATGTATTCTTTCAAGAACAGTCTCTTAAGAGTAGGGCAATTGTTTTTTTCTTCCATCCTTAGGGTTCTATACCAATCCCCTGCCTTCCCACTTAAGGTTAGGCTGAAAGCATTACTCTTATGCAGGTCATTGTGTTCTCTTAGAGAATCACATATTTGTTCAAACACTTTGATATGCTTTCGCACATCCCCGTCTCCACTAAATTTTTGTGTGAGCTTGGCTATTTGTACTGCCTTACTTCTAGGTTCCCTATCAGGCGTGTTATGCATATTCTCAGCGATAGATCGACCAATAGCTTGAGAAAATGTTGCAAAGTCACCTAAGTGAGAAGGTACCGTGGGTGGAGGTGCTCCAGACTACATGTGGAGTAGGTATTGGCATTGGGACTGGCGCATACGAAGCCATTGGCTTCCACATTGGGTACGATGTTGTGCCATGTGGTGGTCCATAGTTCATATGTGTGGACCTAGGCATAGCAGACGTCGGATGTGACATGCTAATGCTAGCCGGTATACTCCCATGGAAATAAGAACTTGGGTGTTGTGGTTGGGGAGCATAGGTAGTTGAAACAATGGGAGGGGTAGGGACTACATGAGTGCGATGACCCATAGGTGCATACGATTGGTACACACTTGTAGGTACTGTTGCAGGTATTGAGCTACAATGTAACGGTGCTGTACTAACAAATGAGGTCCATGGCATGTTTCTTGGCATGCCCATCATTGGGGTAGGCATGGTATCCGTGGTGTCATCAAGGGAAAGATGAGCTAGACTTGGAAAAGTAAAGCTATTACTTGTGGGCTCAGATTGCACTGAGACCCCTAGCGAAACAACATATGGGGGATCAATGGGACTCACTGGGGGAGTCTCCATTTGTGATAGAGTGGGTTGTTTCCCTTTGCCCGTGTCTAAAAATCGCATAGGACCCATCGAAGGTATGTTCATTCCTCGATTTTGCCTCTCGGACTAGATAATCCTATGGATGACATTGCAGATCATGTGTTGTTGTTCCTCTAGACTAGTGGCACTAGATGTGGATTGTACAACTTCTAACCAACCCACATGGTATGTTTATCCCATGTATAGCTCGGTCAAAGTCTCCGTGTGTAGGTCATATTCCCAATTTTCATTGAGAAATACCCCGTCCAAAATTGGTGTACTAGAGGGTTGCTGTGAGGTTGATGCAATGCTGCTTTCCGTGTTTTGACTTTTAGTCACCGCTATCTTAGAGGCGACTTTGGAAGGTGGTAGCTCTGTAGGGCCCTCATTTAATGAGGTAGGTAGAATGTCCACGTGGACACTCTGAGGGAGTGTAGGGTCTACAGGAGATGTGAATGGTGATTCTACTTCCCCACCCCCTTCGTTTACTTCACTAGCCGCAAGTTCAGAGCGCGTAGCTCTACTAAAAGTTTCCATCAAATGGCTAAAAACACTAGTTCCAGGTTGTTGGGCCCAGCTAGGTATGGTTTCATTCGTTCCCCCGGGGCTTTGTGTAAGATGCTCTTCCATAATATCGTAGTCAAAGGAAGAGTCGCTAGCCGCTATTTTTGGGTCTTGGGTTGCACTACCTTGGGTCCCCGCCGAGGGCCTAGACCCTAGCGTGGAAGGATGGTGAGTAACCCTGTAATTCAAAGCACTAGCTAGTTGTTCGGACTCTAGCACACGACCAAAGCGTAGATACTGACGGGAGCAAAGCGAACCCCGAACCCCCGATGGCCTCTAAAACACCGGGGACCGAATGGCGCGCCTCGAGCCTGTCATGGTAAAGCAAACAGGGGGCACCACCTAGCTTCAGCGGCTAGGACGCAAACAACACACCTCCATAACAAAGTTTTCATCCAAGAGAGATGGATGCTTGAGAGTAATGATGAAGAGGAAGGGAAATGAGATCAAGTGAGAGAGAGAGAGAGAGAGAGAGAGAGAGAGAGAGAGAGAGAGAAGGAGGGGGTATAGCGGCTTAGTACTTAGGCACCACAGAAGGATGGCGAATCCGCACACCCTTCACACATACACAAGCTCACTCCAAACACAAGACTAGGTGGTGATTCCGCACACCTCACATGGACAAAACATTGCAAGAAAACATACTCACAAAACCTCAAGCTTTATTTAGAGAATAAGGCGATGAAATCGGGATCTTAGGGTAGGGGAATGAGAAGGGAGAGAGTGGTAGAGCACATGGCGGATAGGTGGGAGTTGATGGCGAAGACTCGCACGAGGGTTATGGCCATCATCCTTCATTTAGCTGCCCTTCATCTTCCATAGCCCAAGGGTGTAGAGGTCATGCTCAAGACGAGCATGGTGATTGCGGTGATGGTGATGGTGTGGGTGTGTGTGTGTGCACTAGGCACACACAGTGCATAGTGTATTCTTTGGTGATGTTGTGTGTGTGTTTAGTGTGATGGTGACCCCTCTTTATATAGGGGTGGAGGGGGAAGAAATTCTAGAATTTAGAAATGAAGAAATCATTATCTACACAAGCCATGTGACTGTGGGCCCCACTTGTCTGGCTGTGTGTATATGTGCCAGAACAGCAGTCTCATGAGAGAGAGACTAAGAGAGAGAGATATGGGTGAATGGAAAATGAGAGGTGACATGGAGAATAAAGTAATTACAACAGGGGAGAGAGGGGAGTGTGTTCAGAGGTGAATCTGTGTGTAGATGTGTGTGAACACAAGAAAAATCAGGTAACCACCGGGTGGGGATGGGTCTGTGGGCACCTTTTTCAGTGAAACTGAGTGTGTGTGAGTGTGGGGGAGGTTATTTAGCTACAAGACAAGAGACATGGCACCCTTTAGAGAGAGAGGGGGGTATTTGGGTCATGGGATATGATAGGAGAGAGAAAGGGGGGGTGGGGTATACTATTTTGGAAGATAGGATAAGTTGCATGTGAGTTAGGGTGCATTATTGGTGAGTTAGAATGCATTATTGGTGAGAGGTGGGGTAGCTTGAGGGGAGAGAGAAAGGAGAAAGGACAAGGGGAAGAGAGAGGGGGTTGACCTTTTGAGTGGAGGAGAGGAAAAGGGACACACGGCGGGGCAACAGTGAAGAAAAAGGAGGCAAGGTGGGGATGGGCTGCCCCGCAGGCATGAGGTGGCCTATTTTACCTTTCTCATATATTTACATAATCATACTTTATTTTTTTTTCTTACTTTTTCCAATGCCTTTTATCACTCCCTCCCTAAGAGGGGGTTTCCATGGGGTGGGGATGAGAGAAAAAGGGGTATGGGAGCTTGGCTTGTGAAAAAACCCCCATCATTAGCCCTCCCCTTTTGGCTAGAGGCATTCATGCTTCTAGCTCTGACTCTGATTCTTCTTTCGCTTAGTTGTAGGAGCCGATATCGAGTTGCCTTCTGAACTAGCCATTCCATTTGGCCATTGTTGAGATGTCTGGGATATTCATGAATCTGTAACAGGTCCGAGTGATAGCTTGTTCCTTGGAATAGTGTCGGTTGATTAAAGGGGAAGCCCATGGCTTCCAGAACTTTGTGCCAATGTCCTCCTGGATCCCAAGTGAAAAATAGGATCATTGTCTGCAGTGTATGAACAATAAAATTTGCATGCCAAATTGGACCAAATTTGTAACCACCAGTAGCGAGAGGGGAAATGAGCATCTTGGCTCCTGCAAAGACAGAACTGAAAATTACGATTCCCAAGAGTGTACCAAGAATCCACCATATATGGCCACCTTGTTGGTGTGGTGAGCTCAAGTTTTCTTCAGAATCCTGCTTACTGCCATGACTAGAAAAAACTGCAAGCATATCATGCTTCTTTTGGGTGTGCTCAAACATGTCAGCTTCCTTTACTGATGCTAATAGCAAGCCACCTACCTTGCGGCTCAAATACAAGCGTAATCCACTTACCTTTATCCAAAGAGAGGATGCACTATTTGTAAAAAATTGTACCAAATTGGAAATGAGGTCTTCATTCTTGCATTCTATCAGGCTTTTGTCTATCCATGGCTCCTTTGCTCTTATCTCCATGCCGATCTTCTCTCTATATGTTATAGCGGCTAGCAATAGCCATAGGTCTGATGCATCCCATGCAAACACAATGTTGTGTTGTGGAGGAGTTTGCAACATCCTTAAAAGGTTGGAAACATATTGATCATCAAACTTACTATGAACATCCTCACATAAACTGGAGGCATTACCCATCTCCAAGTTTATAACACCCTTCAGTAGACTAGAGGCATTACCCATCTCCAAGTCTATAACACTACACAATAAAGTCTTGCTCGACTGCCAAGCCTCTGGAGCAATAGCCAACTCCAAACCTTCAGTCATACTTACCTCTTCGTTATGGTCCTCAACTGAAACTGCCTTGATGCAAGATTCCTTTAGCTTGCTACACTCTCCTCGGTCCATGCTGGTGCATAGGCTTCCGTTTTCAAAGCCCTCCCCTTTGCTTGATATGTTGTCCACCTTTTGCAAAACCTTGCTAGAAGGCTGGTCTTCCTCTTCCCTTGTATCTTTCATGCCCTTTGCATTCCTCTTACTCTGACGAGGCCTAATCAACACTTTACACCTTCTTACCCTTACTGTCCAATGTTGTCGATTGATCGCTTTGGTGCCTATTTCATCCAAGGTTAAAGATGTACTCACATTTGTAACACGATTTTCTTGACTTACCTCCCCCACCTGGATAGCATCTTTTGATTCTTGAACCTCTTGTTCCACTTCTTCAGTTCTTTGAATATTCTTCTTACTTGATCCTTCTTCTGTTACACTCATTTTGACCTCTTCTGCAAGACCAATGATACTTGGTGTGCGGGTACCAATTGGTGGTGGGCGTAGGATGATTGTAAGTGGTGATTGTGGCGAACGTAGAATTTGTGTTTGTGGGGCTAGTGCTCGGGGTGGGGGTGTTCTTTCTCTAGGGGGTGACAATTGGTTCCTCCTACCTCCTCTATTATAGTTTTGTCGTGGTTTGGGACAGTAGTACATACCGTGACCGTCTTCTCCGCAGTTGTAGCAATGATACTCCCTGTTTTGCCGTCGTGCTCTTCCAGGGTCTTGATCTCTTTCTTGACTCCTCCCTTGCTGTATTAAGTGGACAGACAAATTCTGCAGTTGGTCAGTAATATGGGCCAACATATCTTGTTGGTCATCTCTTACCCCAAGAGCCAATGGTGGTGGTGGAATGGTGGTTGTCGTAGTTGATGGTCGACGCGATGTTCCTGCTTCTGTTGACTCGGTTTCTTTGGCTTTCATTCGCAGCTTCTTGTCCTTAAGGCGAGCAATCTCAACGGCTAACTCGTACGTAGCCGGGAATCTACCTTTCACCTTCTCCTTGAGAAGCAGCCATAAGCCATGCGTGAACCGATCTTTTTTTAGGAAATCGGGTGCAGCTTTCCCCCTTGCCAGTGACTCAACCCACCGTTCCCACAAATCCACAAATTTGGACTCATAGGTGGCATATTCTAAAAGACCCTCCTGCTTCAAATCTCTCAACTTGTCTCACAACTTTTCTGAAGTGGTACCTCTCCCAAAGCGCCTCTTAAAAGCAGTTTTTAAGGGTTCCCAGTCATCCTTGGTTGCTTGTGGAAGTGCATTGTACCATGATCTAGCTTCTAGCTTCATGAGATGCTTAAAGATTCTAACCCGGGATTCATCCGTATCTTTGTTGCTCACTACACATGCTACTTCAAAGTCATCTAGGAAGTGTGTTACCAAATCCTCCCCCTTCTTTCCTTTAAATGTTGGAAATGCTACAATTGCCATGATTACTCTGAGAGAGCTAGAAAGACACACTTCTTAACTTGCAAAAGTTTTTTTCTTCTTTACAAGGAGGCGTGTATACCCTCTTATACTAGGACATAGATTAAAACTTCAAACGGTACATTGCCTTGTACCAAAGGTAAGACAAATGGCTGATCTGATGCCAGAACCTAAAAAAACCGCTCCCCACCCAGCATGGTGTCAATGACGTGCTGGTAGTGAGCCTTCAAGTCCAGTATTATCTTGATTGAGCGTACACGTGTTGGTATGTGTGATCTGTCTTGAGGTAGGTTGTATTGATTCATGTGAAGCTTAGAGGTGCTTAGTCACTGTCCAAGCTTGTGGGAGAGGGTGGTGTTCTTTCCTGAAACAAACTCAGTAGATCCCTAGTTTCTCTAGTGAGAGTGTGAGCCAATGCTTCCGTTATCTGTGCTGCATCATCAGGTGCGACTTGAAAACTGACTGTGATAATTACCTCGGTGACTTGAGTTACCCGATTCTCAAAGTAGAATAGTGTTGATTCTCTATTGTGTAGAGCTCCTTTCATTTTGTTGTTGTGGGTTGGTTGTAGGTTGCCGACATGGTTTCGACCTTCTCCTTCTTCTTCTTGGCACTTGGCCTATGTATATCCACTCGGTTTGGCGTGTTGGTTGACTCTCCCATTGCAAGTCGATTACCGTTACGCCTGGCACTCGAGCTTCGATGGAGATGCGGAGTTCGTCTAGTTGTGCTTGGAGCTCTTCTTCTTCTGTCGTCCAATTACCAAATCCTGCTAGCCATTCATCCATTCACAATAGTTTAGGGGTTTTAGTCTTGTAAACTGAAGGGTTTCATGAAAAGATCCTCAGTGGGGGCACCAAATGACGGGAGCAAAGCGAACCCCGAACCCCCGATGGCCTCTAAAACACCGGGGACCGAATGGCGCGCCTCGAGTCTGTCATGGTAAAGCAAACAGGGGGCACCACCTAGATTTAACGGCTAGGACTCAAACAACACACCACCATAACAAAGTTTTCATCCAAGAGAGATGGATGCTTGAGAGTAATGATGAAGAGGAAGGGAAATGAGATCAAGTGAGAGAGAGAGAGAGAGAGAGAGAGAGAGAGAGAGAGAAGGAGAGGGTATAGCGGCTTAGTACTTAGGCACCACAGAAGGATGGCGAATCCACACACCCTTCACACATACACAAGCTCACTCCAAACACAAGACTAGGTGGCGATTCCGCACACCTCACATGGACAAAACATTGCAAGAAAACATACTCACAAAACCTCAAGCTTTATTTAGAGAATAAGGCGATGAAATCGGGATCTTAGGGTAGGGGAATGAGAAGGGAGAGAGTGGTAGAGCACATGGCGGATAGGTGGGAGTTGATGGCGAAGACTCGCACGAGGGTTATGGCCATCATCCTTCATTTAGCTGCCCTTCATCTTCCATAGCCCAAGGGTGTAGAGGTCATGCTCAAGACGAGCATGGTGATTGCGATGATGGTGATGGTGTGGGTGTGTGTGTGTGCACTAGGCACACACAGTGCATAGTGTATTCTTTGGTGATGTTGTGTGTGTGTTTAGTGTGATGGTGACCCCTCTTTATATAGGGGTGGAGGGGGAAGAAATTCTAGAATTTAGAAATGAAGAAATCATTATCTACACAAGCCATGTGACTGTGGGCCCCACTTGTCTGGCTGTGTGTATATGTGCCAGAACAGCAGTCTCATGAGAGAGAGACTAAGAGAGAGAGAGATGGGTGAATGGAAAATGAGAGGTGACATGGAGAATAAAGTAATTACAACAGGGGAGAGAGGGGAGTGTGTTCAGAGGTGAATCTGTGTGTAGATGTGTGTGAACACAAGAAAAATCAGGTAACCACCGGGTGGGGATGGGTCTGTGGGCACCTTTTTCAGTGAAACTGAGTGTGTGTGAGTGTGGGGGAGGTTATTTAGCTACAAGACAAGAGACATGGCACCATTTAGAGAGAGAGGGGGGTATTTGGGTCATGGGATATGATAGGAGAGAGAAAGGGGGGGTGGGGTATACTATTTTGGAAGATAGGATAAGTTGAATGTGAGTTAGGGTGCATTATTGGTGAGTTAGAATGCATTATTGGTGAGAGGTGGGGTAGCTTGAGGGGAGAGAGAAAGGAGAAAGGACAAGGGGAAGAGAGAGGGGGTTGACCTTTTGAGTGGAGGAGAGGAAAAGGGACACACGGCGGGGCAACAGTGAAGAAAAAGGAGGCAAGGTGGGGATGGGTTGCCCCGAAGGCATGAGGTGGCCTATTTTACCTTTCTCATATATTTACATAATCATACTTTATTTTTTGTCTTACTTTTTCCAATGCCTTTTATCACTCCCTCCCTAAGAGGGGGTTTCCATGGGGTGGGGACGAGAGAAAAAGGGGTATGGGAGCTTGGCTTGTGAAAAAACCCCCATCAATACATGTGGTTTGGGCGCCCTACAAGTGTCGGCAAGTACCCTCAAAGGTTACTTGCTTTGTTTTGTGGGTGTTTTGCACCCCGTTTTCTACTTGATTTTTTCTTGTTTTTGATGTTTTTTGAGGTTCGAAAAACAGTTGGGACGTGTGATATCTCGAAACGAGCGTATCGCTAGGAGATCTAGGCGCATTTTACAGAAAGCTGTTTGACTATCGGAAGCTCCCAAAGTCCCTAAAACAGTCAATTTCTCCTAGTTTCTACTTGGGCACATGGCTTAAAATAGAAAGTTGAAGGGTGACTTGTGGAGGGAAAGGTGAAGGCTTTGCCCCACATGCTTTCTCCTTTCACTTGAGCACTAGCCTATATATAGTGAATAGCATTTACCTTATATCATAAGACCAAGACCACAAGGCCAAGCCCAAGCTCAAGCTCATCAAATGATCCCGATCCGAATCTATCTTTTTGGGACAAACTTACAAATAATTTTTGTGTGGAAATAAATATTCCCCTCACAAGAGAGCCTTGAGCATGAAACCTCACCCAAAATTCTTTTTTTTTTTTTAAATTGCTTTTTTTTCTGTTTTTTGAAGATAATGTTGACGAAAACGTGCTGATCTGTGGGCCGTGAAACTGCTTCACACTGAGCTGAACTAAGTCTGGATAACAGGATCGTGAAAACCAGATCTGAGCCGTTCCGACTGTGCAGAACACAAACTGAACTAGATGTACCGAAAACGAACTGAATTGATTGTGCTGAACCGAACTGTAAGCAGAAATTGAAATGTGCAAACTTGTTGTGAGCTCAAACAGAACTGTGTGAGCTACAGCAAAAGTGTAATAGACTGTGCAAATAAATAGACCTTTTGTACACTAACCCACAATACAAAACTCTTGCAAATCTACACCAGATTTGCGCACACAGTCACCAAGCTTCTCTTTCTTCGTTCATACTTAAGCTTAGTGACTCCACGGGGCAGCACAGAGTGCTTCCCGGAGCTTGGTGCAGGGCAACTCCCCGGCAACGGCGCCAAAAATGTGCGCGTCTGCCGCACATGTCGGAGCTCGGGACTTGCCGAGCACCGTGTGCGAGCCACAAAGTCTACAAGCACACAACTAGTAGGCCAAGCAAGCTCATAGAGAGCAGGGGTGTGTCACTCACGTCCCTGCGCTTGTCGTCGTGAAGGATTCCTCGCAGCCGTGAAGAAGAGGGAGTCGCTGCCGTACTGTGCTCAACCGCCTCGCCGTCGCAATGCTCGATCACACACACACTCTCTCCCTCAAGCACACACACACACACACACACACACACACACACACACACACACACACACACACACACACACACACACACAATGTGAGCACACAATGGAGATGGGGATGGAGATAGGGCAAGAGCACTTCTTCTATTGCACACTGAGAGAATGGGTCAATTTTAGGTTTAGGTGACTTTTATATGAGCTTGCCCCATTCACATTTGGGCGCCCATGCTTAGCCAACTAACCCTTGCGTGTTCGAGTTAGAGTGCGCCTCTCATCGACGATCACTCTACCCTTTTCCTATTGGACCGACAAGCTCGGTGCCTGACTCTACTAAATAAATAATACGACGTCCATCGTAGGCGATAGGGTGTCCGTGAGCCACGAGGGTTAACAGAGCCATACACCCTCTTCTATGTGAATAATTGCAAGCTCAAGAAATACGCAAGTCTCCCAAGTCCTTCATCTCAAACTCCTCCATAAGTAGAGCCTTTACATTCTCTACTTCAGTCACATTATCACCTCCAATAATCAAGTCATCCCACATAGATGCATATCACCACAATTCATGCCTCATTCTTATGCACATACAATGAATGATCTACATCAAACATCTCAAAGCACAATGAAATGAGAATTTCCATGATCCTCTTGATAGCCTACCAATTCTTAGACACTGGGCTATGCATAAATCTGTTGACTTGTGAGACAACAAGCCGAACATCTGGCCTAGTATTGGATACATAAATAAGGCTTCCAACAGTAGTTTGGTAAAGAGTGACATCGACAAGATCACCAAAATCATGAAGACTCAACTTCAAACCTATTTCCATGGGAGTGGCAATAGGCTTGCAATCCTCAAGTCCAAACTTACATAGCAATGTCTCTATGAATGTGTTTGACACAAGGCAAAACCACCATCACCTTGCTTAAACTATATACCCAAGTAATGATGAAATAGCCCCAAAGCTTTCATCTTGAAAGTAGCATTCAAATTAGCCTTAAATTCAGCAATATGTGCCTCATTCGGACTAGTAATCAATAAATCATCCACATATAGTACAACGATGAGAGGTACAATTCCCTCACACTTTACATACAAAGTTCTTTCTATTGGATTGTTACAAAAGCCTCATTTAACCAAATGAGTGTCAGCTTTCTCATACCAAACATGAGGAGATTGCTTCAACCCATACAAAGCTTTCTTAAATTTTCACACTTTATCCTCTTGTCCTTTCTTGACAAAACCATGAGGCTGTGTTACATAAACTTCCTCAAATATGTCACCATTCAAAAAAGTAGTAACAATGTCTGATTGATGTAAATACCCATCCAAAATGAGCTGCCAATGCACACAGTAAACACGAAACAGTCATACAACAAGTGGGAGAAAAAATATTTTCATAATCTATGCCTTTCTGTTGTGCACAACCTTTTGCAACAAATCAAACCTTATAGCGATCAATCTCACCATCTGGCTTACGCTTCAACTTGTAAACCACTTCGTACTGATGGCCTTTTTGCTAAGAGGCAAATCACATAGAGTCCATGTGTCATTTTCTATAAGTGCATCATATTCTAATTGCATGGAAACCACCCAATTTTCTAAAAGATGGAGGTTCCTCTACATCACATAAGCTAGAAATAGCCAAAGCATAACAGTTTGAACGAGTACAACTAGACAAAGGTGCATCCAATTTACCGTCACATAAAGTATACAACAACCACTTTGGCATATCTCTAGCCGGCTCATTCTCAACCCTTTCCACATCAAGTACATCATGTACATATGCATCAAAAATTGGGTGATCCGTAACATTGTTTGAAACCCCCATAGATTGTACATTTTCCTCATTTGAATGTACATTCAAATTTACACCAATGATTGAAGAGGTAGTCATAAATGTCATGTAATCTTACATTACCATCTCTAGTACATGATAGCAAAGGCTGAACGGAATCTCCCACACAAAGACAACATCACATGAAACTAAGATACGCATTATTTTTGTATGGTATATCCTGTAACCTTTGCTTTCAGTACTATAACCAACAAAAATGCATTTGACAGCCTTATCATCCATTTTTTTGCACTGAGTTTGTGGCACCAAAGCATCAATCAAACAACCAAAAACGTGCATGTGATCAATAGATGGCTTTCTCTCATTCCATGCTTCATATGGAGCCATAGATTGCAAAGATTTTGTAGGACACCTGCTATGTACACATGATGGCCTCAAGCCAAAATGAATGTGGAAAAGCTTGACTCTTGACGATACATCATGCCATCTATTTTAAGGGATTTGCAATACCTTAACATAGATAATTGAAATATGACATGATTTGGGTGGTGTAGCTTTGATTTTTTTTGTTTGTCCTCATTGCTAAGGAAAACCTCTCTTACTAAAGTTTCTAGAAAGTTGAAAACATTAGCATATAGTTAGAGGTGTTAAGGTTTCATATGGTTTGTTTTTTATAAGAACTTTAATTTTGGCCATTACTGGGATAATTCTCACCATGGTTTGACTTTAATTTGGTAATTACATTAACCTTGGTTATGAATTGAACTTCATTTGGCATGGTATGATAAGGGGTTCTCTACTACTAGCAGGGCATACTAAGGTAATAGTTTTTGCTAGCCTAAAGTATACAATACTATTCTTTCAAAGATACTAGTTTTAATTAATTAGATGAATAACCTTAATTCTACTAGTTCCAAGAAATGTCAAAGCATAGGTTGACTGCTCACATAATTATTGTATACAATCCTCTAAAGAGGTCTCAAATATCGACAAAACTTAGAGTTGTCAGGTCTAGCTACGTAACCTTCTCTGTGTCAAAGAACATGGAAACTTGTAGAAAATGATGTTACCTAAAAAGGGCTTGGAAGGAAAAGGCTATTAATTACCGGGAAACTTACCGTGGTTTTACCTCATTTGTAAATCTCTATCTTTCTATCGTGAAGATTTAACTTACGAAATTTGTAAAGAAGTGATGATTTTGTTTACTTTGGTCATTATGGTAAAAGCTATAGAAATTGTGTTTAGCTTTTGTTTCTACAAATACCTAAAGCTATCCAAATGTAGTCCTATACTTTCACTTCTCTTTTTGATATCATATACCGTAAAGGTTGGGCCTTAGTGACATGGATAACAACTAGGATGCCCATTCATCACCCACAAATAGAATCAATGCGACTGATTGTGTTGTGTTGTTTTTATGGGTGCAGGTGAGGGCCACTCTATGGTTCAACTATGGTTTCTATTGTCAACATTGAAGAAGAGGTAGTTAGTATTTTTTTGAAAAATATATTTGTACTTATCAAGGATGGTTAATTGTACCAAGTTAATACTATTTTTGTGCCAAATTTTCTATCTAAGTTTTTTTGTGCAAAATCTCTCTTTTTTGGTCTAGGTACCATAGTGTTTGAACATGTATATGCTCGTTTGTGAATATTTATGTAAATAATAGAAACACACAACTTAGCACAAAGAGATAGTTTTACAACCGGTTCAAGACCAGGTTCCTAGAATTCTTCTAGTTCATGATTGGTCAACCCAATTGTAGCATGACACAATTTGGTTAAACTTGAATTAGAATGGGCTTGCTTCACATGGTCTTTGTGATGAAAATCTAGCTGGTTGATGGTTGGGGTTACTACCATGGGGATGCTACCAAAATACTTCTTTGATTTACTACCACTGCCCACATTTAGATTCTTGACCAGATCTATAGTCCCCCTTTGAGGGAGTTTTTGATTCCTAGCTTGGAACCAAGACATGCCTATGTACCTATTTTGGTCTATTGATTTGATGTTGGACTCATTTGATTGCGTATTTTTTTAGATGCTCTCCTTATATCAAGGCTTTGAATTACCAATGGAGCCTTTATCTAAAGCATCCATTTTGGTAATAGAATCCATTAAAGATATTGAGGCATTGACACTCATTGTGTCTTCTTCAAGAAACCAATGTTTCTCTAATGCACACTATTTCCTTTGACAAATGGGTCAAGAATTTGGTTGTACTAGTGAGAATAGCAAGGAGGGGATTTCATTGATTGCCGACACTATTTCCAATATTCCTACTACATCCAAATCTCATAAAGAGGACTTGGACAAGTTCTCTTCAGAAGGTGTTGAACTAGAAAATATCCTCAGGAAAATTTGTGGGCTTAGCCCAATTTTGTCACAACCCCAACTGCTCTGATTCTCTCTCCTACCAACAGCTTGTTTTGTAGAGATGCTGCAACATACGATGCTCTTAAGGAAAATGTGGCTCTAATGCAAGTCTCTATATTAGAATAAAAGGTCTCTTGGAATTCAGTAAGAACTACATTGAATATTATGTTGAATTGGTCTATAGCAGAAGTTGTTGGGGTATAAGGCCCAATGTGGTCGCCCAGGTAAGTGGGCGGGCCGCCAGGTATGTACACATATTCTTTTGTTAAAACCAATAAGAACTCACTATGCTCTACACATTACAGTAGAGCGAGTTCACCATATTGTCGTGCTCTTCTTCTCGCACTCTCTCTTGTGTCGCACTTCCGCTCGTACTCCTTCAACTCGTATCAGAGCTCAGATCGAGGCTCGGGGAAGCACTGCAGGAGGCTAGAGTCACTAGCTCAGATTGGAGTGAAATTCGACAGGCGAAGACACGGCCCCAAATCTCGTGGAAGAGGCCGAAGGGCTTGGTGTTGTCAGAATTTCATTCTGAGGTCATCTCGGCCACCGTTCGGCTTCGACAAAGGTCTGCGCAGGCCATTTTCGACTACATGGTCTCGACAGGTGCAGATCCGACTCTGCAAATTTGGGGTTTTTGGCCTACGACTGCAGGTGCTGAGGATATCGACACTCCCAGAGTGTTTATTTGTGGTTGTCTACACATCAAAGGACGGCTCACAGTTCTTGGAGGCGTGTCACATATGACACGGGCGTATCTACACACAGACTGTAGGCGACATCCACTAGTTCATCAGGTAGCTTGTGTTTGCTGCTTGATATTCTAGATTTCATCCTGACATTGCAGGTACTTCCACATGGGATGTATTGTTAGAGATTATGTATGTCTGTTGAGGGTTTACTGGCTGTGAGTCACGCAGCAAACAACCGCCGCAGTGGTTACAGCATACAGTAGGAAATTTGTGGATGTATGACTTTGTGGGAAGTCTATGTACTGTCAGATTTACTGCAGCCTTTGTTGAGGGTCGAGTGAGGTTTTATTGAGCTGGGGGATTCTCGAATGTTGAGATCCTTTTGGTGATACAGGTCTTGGAGAGATCCCTCGAGCACCCTTAGATAGGCAGCTAGGATGTATTGACTGTGAGTTAGACAGTTGGGATTGCATCTTTGCTTTACTGCCGTTGAGGCATTGTCACAGTCTATACTTATAGGACAGTGACAGTACAGTCAGAGACAGCACAGGTGCAGGACAGGTTTACCCGCACCTTACAGTGTCAGAGAGACAGTGTTTTTTGAGCTGTTTTTAGTACACTAGAGCCATTTTACAAAGGAGACTCTGCCAAAATTTCTGCAGAATCTGAAGCTTTCTTGGTTCATTTGACAGGTTGATATTGGTTCAGAGGTCAGTTTATAGGGGAAACTCTGCCGAATTTTTCCCAGGAAAGTAAACTACTGTGAAGCATAGCTATGGCTGGATCACAGGACACTGCTCTTTACAATATCAAGAAGCTGGATGGAACCAATTTCCCATTGTGGAAGAAGCAGATTTGGCACGTGTTGGTACAAAAGAAGTAGATAAAACCTATAAAGCTCAAGGGGATAAAACCAGAAGATATGGACGAAGATGAATGGAGCGAAATGGATGAATTGGCACTTTCTACCATTATGCTGACTTTGACAGAAAGCGTTTCCTTCAATGTAGCAGACGAGATGTCGGCTTATCAAGCATGGTTAAAGCTGAGTGATCTTTATGAGAAGCAGAGTGCAGCTTCACAGGTATACTGGCTTAAGAAGCTTGTTGACTTGAAGATGAAAGAAGGGACACCTATGTCCAATCATCTGAATGAATTCAACACAATCTATAGTCAGTTGTCAACTCAAGGTGTCAAGTTTGATGAACCTGTTAGAGCTATGTTCCTGTTGATCACATTGCCGGAAAGTTGGGACACTTTTCGCACAGCTTTGAGTAATTCTGCACCTCTAGATGGTTTGAACATAGCAGGTGTAGAAGGAAGTCTGCTTACTGAAGAAACCAATAGAAAGACAATGGACAAAGGCAAAGGAACATCCCTAGTTGTCAGGGGAAGGACCAAAGACTAGTACAAAGGTGGAAAGAGGAATCAGTCTCGTAGCAAGTCCCGCAGTGCTAAAGGCAAGAGTGACATAGAATGCTACCATTGTGGCAAGAAGGGTCACATGAAAAGAGACTGTAGAGAATGGAAAGCAGAAAAAGGCAAAGAGAAAGCTGAAGACCATGGTGAGAAGAGCAAGTCCTCAGTGAAGATTCAAGAAATAAATGTGACAAACACTATTGCAGAGGATGACAGTCTAGTGCCAGGAGACATCTACTTCTTGAAGAATACAATGGACTCAGCTCTTCTTACAGCATCTGATGGAAATGCACTGAGTGACTGGATTATAGACTCAGGAGCATCACTTCATGTGTCTCCAAACAAGGAGTGGTTTACCTCTTATGTGACCACTAAAGATCATGTTCGGCTAGGCAATGGGCAGACATGTGAGATCTTAGGTGTTGGAGATGTTCAATTGAAGTTTCAGAATGGCTCTTCTTTCATGCTGAAGAATGTGAGACATGTTCCCGCAATTACAAAGAGCTTGATCAGCACAGGTTTACTTGATGATGCTGGCTACGTCACCACTTTTGGACAGAACATGTGGAAGATATCCAAGGGTTCTATGACAGTAGCACATGGAGTAAAGTCTGGAGGACTTTACATGATTTATGTATCAAATGTCTCTAAAGATGTAATCAATGTAATCGAGCAGCCGAACGTTTCTTTGTGGCATATCCGGTTAGGACATATGTCCAAGAAGGGAATGGAAATCTTGTCTCGTTCTAGTTATTTGCCTGGCTTTTCATTTAATGATTTTGAATTCTGTGAACATTGTCTATATGGTAAGCAAACATAGCAGCCACATAAGCATAGAAGCAGTAGAAGAGATACACAGTTGGCACTTGTTCATAGTGATTTGTGTGGACCTATGCCTAACCTATCTCTAGGGGGAGCTTCTTACTTTATGAAATTTATAGATGATTACTCGAGGAAAGTATGGGTTTACTTTCTCAAGCACAAGGATGAAGCGTTTAGTGTTTTCAAAACGTTTGTGACACTTGTGGAGAATCAGAGTGGCAAGAAGCTTAAATGCTTACGCACTGACAATGGTGGAGAGTATGTTTCAAAGGCCTTTCAAGACTTTTGTGAGTCAAAAGGTATAAAAAGTGAACTTACTACTCCTTACAATCCTCCTCAGAATGGTGTTGCTGAGAGGATGAATAGGATCATACAAGAGAAGGTCAGAAGTATGTTGTCTAATGCACAACTACCAAATGGGTTTTGGGCTGAAGCTGTATCAACAGCTGTTCATCTTGTAAATAGATCTCCTAGCAAGGTTTTGCAGAAGGATTCAGTGCCAGAGATGGTATGGTCAGGAAAAATGCCCTCATACAAGCATCTCAGAGTCTTTGGCTGTGAGGCATATACTCACGTTCCAAAGGAATGTAGGAACAAACTTGAGCCAAAGAGTAGAAAGTGCATCTTTCTAGGCTATGGTAATTCTGGTGAGATGGGGTACAAACTTTGGGATCCTGAATACAGAAAGGTTGTCCGCAACAATGATGTTCACTTTAATGAATCCAAATATCATTCTAAACCAGAGAAGGTTGAGGAGATTAGAAGAGTTGTCTTCCAAGAAGATGGACCTGCACGTGCAAGACAAAATGTCAGGGCTCAAGAGGAGCAAGGACAGGATAGAGTGGAACCACAGGTTGTGGCTGAGCCTGAGCCACCTATTGTGTGTAGATCTGGACGTGTCATGTGACCTCCTGATAGGTTTGTTCCATCTATGAATTATGTCATGTTGACTGATTGCAATGAGCCTTCATGTTACAAGGAAGCAGTGAAAATGAAGGACTCCGGGAATTGGCAATTGGCCATGCAGTCAGAGATGACAGCTCTGTATAAAAACCAGACATGGAAGCTAGTTAAATTACCACAGGGAAAAAAGGCTCTACCTTGTAAATGGGTTTACAGGTATAAGATCACCGCTCATGATAGTCAGCCAAAGGACAAAGCAAGGCTTGTTGCCAAGGACTTTAAGCAAGAACAAGGCATTGACTTTGATGAAGTCTTCTCTCGGGTGGTCAAAATGACTACATTGAGATGCTTTCTTGCAGTGGTTGCCATATTAGATTTGGTGTTGCACCAAATGGATGTCAAGACAACGTTCTTGCATGGTGATTTAGATGTGGAAATTTACATGCAGCAGCCAGAAGGGTTTGTTGAGAAAGGCAAGGAAGATTGGGTATGCCAGTTGTTAAAGAGTCTTTATGGCTTAAAACAATCACCGAGGGCATGGTACCATAAATTCCACAAGTTTATGCTTTCTCAAGGCTACAAACGTAGTGAGTTCGATCACTGTCTATATACAAAGAAGGCTAAGGATGGTAGTTGGTTGATCCTTATTTTGTATGTGGATGACATGTTGATTGCTGGCAAGCACTTGGAAGAAATTTCAGCTTTGAAGTCAAACATGGCAAAATCGTTTGACATGAAAGACATGGGTGAGGCAAGTCATATACTTGGTATGCGCATTGGGAGAGACAGATCAAAGAAGTTGATTTGTTTATCTCAAACAGAGTATATTGACAAGGTTTTGCAACGTTTCAATATGGAGAAGGGAAAGGCACTGAGTGTTCCATTGCCACCATATGTGAAACTTAGCAAACAAGATTGTCCTGTGTCTGAGGAAGAACAGGCTGAAATGGATAAGATTCCATGTGCGTCTGCAGTGGGTAGTTTGATGTATGCAATGATTGCTACTTGCCCAGACATTGCATTTGCAGTGGGAGTAGTAAGTCGATACATGTCAAACCCAGGCAAGAAACATTGGGAGGCAGTGAAAGGAATATTGAGATACCTGAAAGCTACAAAGAGTATGCGTATATGCTATGGGAGTCAGGAGCTAAGTGTAAAGGGTTTTACAGACTCAGATTATGCAGGTGACTTAGACAACCGAAGGTCTACGTCAGGGTATGTCTTTACATTGGCTGGTGGAGCAGTATCATGGCGTTCTAGATTACAAGATTGTGTTACTCAGTCTACTACAGAGGCTGAATATGTTGCAGCATCAGAGGCATGCAAAGAATCAATTTGGCTTAATCGACTAGTAACAAATTTGGGAATCAAAGAAGAGATGCCTGTGTTATATTGTGATAGTCAAAGTGCTATACAATTGGCTCGCAATCCAGTTTATCACTCAAAGACAAAGCATGTGGATGTGAAGTATCATTTCATCAGGGAAATGCTCGAGGATAAGCAACTTCAGCTTGTCAAAGTTCACACCACAGAAAATCCTGTTGATCTACTTACAAAAGGACTTTCCTCAGAGAGCTTTGCGCATTTTCGCAAGCAGTTAGGTGTAGGGTAGTACATCACTTCTCTACATCTCTTGTATATTAGCTTGTATAGTAGCTTCTCTCACACTTAAAGTACCACATTGGACTTTAAGTGGGAGTTTGTTGGGGTATAAAGCCCAATGTGGTCGCCCAGGTAAGTGGGTGGGCCGCCAGGTATGTACACATATTCTTTTGTTAAAACCTAATAAGAACTCACTATGCTCTACACATTACAATAGATTGAGTTCACCATATCGTCGTGCTGTTCTTCTCGCACTCTCTCTCGCGTCGCACTTCTGCTCGTACTCCTTCAGAAGCTCTCATGGAATTTAGCAAGAACAACATTGAACACTATGTGAATTGGTTTGGAAAATTCTTAGACCATATCTCATGTGTGCCTGTAGGTTTCTCAACGCAACGGCCTCGTGTGACTCTAACAATATATGTTTCTACCATGCAATTTGCTTCACTCTCAATAACTTGGATATAATATTCCAAGAGAAGCCAGCCTCCTTTCATATTTCTCTCATTTGTTCTTGGCGACAAACCAAGGAATTGGTGTTAGCACAAATTTCCTTTATGCAAGTTTGCACCCTCATGATTGAGATGCCCAAAGAGTTGGGTGTGAATGAACTAGGGATGATCTTAATTGCATATGGTACTTCCAAAGGGATTAACAAAAATTGGGCTTACTTAAGCGTAATTTTGATGGTGATAAGTCCCCTTCTCAAAACAGGCCTAACAATCTTATTTCCACTAGATCTTCTTTTCTTACACCATATTCTTCAGGCGACTCATGTCTAGGAAAAGGAAAATGTAAAAACTTTACTAGAGGGAGAGGTCGTCGACTGCCTATTAAACATCTATTGGAAATGTGACATTGTAGGTGTTAGAAGTGAGATCCAGAGGTGAATTCTGTCAAGTTGAGTTGTGGATTGTACTAGAGTTTTCATTCATTGTCAATTTATAAATAGATTATTTGAGTTCTTTTCACCTACGTCAATTTTTATTGAATGTTTTGATGTGCTTATTGGTATTCATTCTGCTCTTAAGAATGTTATAATTGGATGGAGGTATTCTCTCCCTATCAAGTGTATCTTTTACTCTAATGAGTTTCTACAACATGAACCTAGTAAGGACTCTAAAGGCTCTAAACATTCTACATAATGCAAGGATTTTTGAACTCTCCGATCACATTTTTGTACAAAAGATCTAACTAGTAAATGGAACTCTTATCTTTGAGGCATACTTGGGATGGGTTTGAATGATATACCTGAGGAAATCCTTGTCCTCATTTGGCTCTTTTGGCTTTACTAGATTGTTTGGCCAAAAATGGACTTAAAGCTCCAACTGGAACAAAGGTCCAACTAGACTTTACTAAATGTCTTAAGAAGAAAGTTAGTCTTCTGCCAACTAAATAGCTTAGCATTGAGACTATGTGGATCTAAAATTATGCAAGGATGTCAAGAGCAGACTCGAGCTTGGTTCATAGTTGGCCTTGATAAGACAATTAACATGGTCTCCTTTATTTGTAAAAATCCTGCCTTTGAAATTGCCCAACTAAGGCTTAATGGGAATGAGTTTGAGAAAACTATTGACTCACCAATAGATTTTGCTTTGGTATCGCTAAGTGATCTATAAAATTTGGGGTACAAAGGATCAACAACTAACTTTCCCATTTTGTTTCCAGCATATAAAAGTCACAAACACAAATTTTGATTTAATTCTAATGTTTCAAACGGGTTATTTACTTGTATTACAAAGGATGTCACAACTTGCCTTAATATAGTCCTTGCCAAGTTTAGTATCATTTGCACCACATGAAGGGCTGACCAAAAGAGATTCAATGGAATTGGTTGTTGTATGTTCTAGCTAGCTAAGAACATACCTAAGGTTTTTGTTAACACTAGGTTGGTAATGGGACACTTTTATGTCCTGGGACATTTTTATGTCCTGTTAAGTGACCATTTTCCTTGAATTATGTCAAGAGTTTCAAAATGGATTTTGAGGTGCTATCTGTCTAGAAAATTGTCTCATGAGCTGAAAAAAACTTGACATTTTTTTGGAATATCAATTCCATCTTTAACATTGTCCTTGCACAACATTTCACAACCTAAACTGTGTGAAAAAATGGGTCCTATTTTTGTCTTTTTTCAACTTTTTGCAACTATACCACTCTAGAATTCATGTTTGTGAGGTCTATAATGGTAGAGAACTATCTTTAGTAGTCCTTACCATGTCTTGATGCTTCTAGGGAGGAATAAATGTTAAAGTTGTAAGTTATGACCAAATTACAAGATTGTCAAATCCTGTTTTTTAGCCAATTTTAGCTCTTCTATGATTTTTTTGGTGGCTTTCATGATATCCAAATACAGTTTTGATTTTCTATGTCGCATATTGTAACATAGAGCTAATATTCCTTGAGTTTTGGGGCACCTAATACCCTATTTTGCATAGTAGACAACGATGGTTGATTTTTTCAATTATAGAAGAAAACGAAACGTTCTAGTATATCAAGTATAGCTTTTTCAATATTGCTAGTTTCTTGTGACAACTACATGCATTTTGTAGGTAGTAACCATATCTAGTCATAAGGATCAAATTTGGCTAGATATTGAATAGTTTCTATGGGATTCTACAACTCATAATGTTGAACCCAGTTTTTTCATGTTTGTTGTATTTAGCACTTCATCTTTGTCCCCAAGATTCCCCTTGGTAAGAGATGTATTATTCTTTTGACATGCTCCATGGCTCCTTATGAACCTAAAGGACAATAGGGAACTAAGAAAACATGAATATAATATTTGTATTGAGCGTGGCTATAGAAACTTTGATGATAGGTTTGCAGAATGGTAAAAATTCAACTTTTTTGTCCCTATTTCTTTTGGCAAAACAAAAAATAGTGAGTGAGAAGCAATCATATGTTCTGATCACCAACCCATTGAAGTTAACTAGGGAATTTATCTCAAGTCCTACAAAAATCCCTAGTCTTATTTTTATGCAACAAAACGTAAGAAATGACTGTTTTGATAAAAATGTATTGGTCCATCAACTTTGGAGGCTTGGTGTGACCAAAAGATGAGAAATTTTACAAGTTTCTTATTTTTTCCATGTGTAGTAAGCCTTGAACTATAACCTCATGAAAGGATTTTACAAAATGAGTGGATCTACTATGGTTTTGGAGGTTTTTTTCAAAACCCTGAAAGGACACTTTTATGTCCTGTTAGGTTACCAACCTAGTGTTAACCTTCCAACTAAAATTTATTGTATCTTCATTGTAGATATAACAAAATCTATAAAAATACCCTCCTAAAAGGGAAGGATGGTATCTTGAGAGTGCTTCAAGAGCTCATCAGTTTAGCCTTCTCACGTAAAACTAAACAAGGATTTGAAAAGGTCTCACTGATTAAGGCAGCTTGATGGGTTAAAACATCTCCAAAAAAGTCACGACAATACTTTGAAAAACTAAGTTTGTATGGATTTTTCCTAATTGCTTTGCAAAAGAGAAGTGTTAAGCAAGAGCATCTAAAATGGCATTTGGTCTCCACTACTTGTGAGAAATCTCATGGTTCTCAATCTTTGAAGCTCTAGCTACCTCCTTTCAATACCTTAACCTAGATAATTGAAATATGGCATGGTTTGGGTGGCATAGCTTCAATTCTCCTGGTTGGTTCTCATTGCTTAGGGCTACCTCTTTGACTAGTGTCTCTAGAAAGTTGAAAACGTTAGCATGTAGTTATAGGTTTGAAGGTTTCAAGCCACGTTTGGTTGTTTGAGCATATATCATTTGTTTTTATAAGAACTTAAATTCTAGCTGTGATTGGGCTAATTATCACCATGGTTTGACTTTAATCTGGTAATTGCATGCTATAACTTGGGTTACGAATTGAACTTCATTTGGCATGCTATGATAAGGGGTTCTCTATCTACTAGTAGGGCAGACTAAGGTAATGGTTTTTGCCAACCTAAAGTATACAATATTATTCTTTGAAAGGTTCTAGTTTAACTTATTCAATTGAATAACCTTGCTTTTACTGGTGCCAAGAAATGCCAATGCATAGGTTGACTACTTGCATGAATACTATATACGATCCAATAGAGAGAGCTCAAATCTTGACAAAACTTAGAGACAGCATGTCTAGCTATGTATCCTTGTTTGTGTCAAAAAAAACATGGTAACTTGTAGAAAACAACCTTACCTAAAAAGGGCTTGCAAGGAAAAGGCTATTAATTATCGTGACACTTAGAGTGGTTTTACCTCATTTGTAAATCTCTGCATTTTTATCGTGGAGCTATAATTGATGAAATTTGTAATGAAGTGATGATTTGGTTTACTTTGGTCATTATGGAAAAAGCTATAGAAATTGTGTTTGCTTCTATAACTACATAAAGCCTCCAAATGGAGTATTATACTTTCTCTTCTATTTTTGATAGCATATACCATCAAGATTTGGTGCTAGTGACATGGACAATAACTAGGATGTCCATGCATCACCCGCATACAAAATCAATCCTAATTGACATTTGTGTCGTTTCTATGGATGCAAGCGAGGGCTACTCTTTTGGTTCAACTTTTTGGTTCTATTGTCAGCATTGAAGAAAAGGAAGCAGTTAGAATTTTTTGAAAATTCATATTTTTACGTATCAAGGATGGTGACTTGTACAAACTCGACACTATTTTTTGTGAAAAATTTTCTATCTAAGTTTATTTTGTGCAGAACCCCTCTTTTTTTTTCTGGGTAAACTTGTCTTTGAATATGAATATGTTTGTTTATGAATATTTATGTAAATTAAAAAAAAAACATTTCTTGTCAAGAACCTTACAATTGAGGTGACTATAGTGAATATCTTAGTTTGAACATAGCACAAAATGCTTCCACAGTTTGATGTGATAACCTTTCCAAAGTAATATGTCTACCACTCTCGTGGTCATCGTGAGAACCTACACTAACCATTAAAAATTACTTCAACACTAACTTTAAGCATACAAAAATATCAATAAGATATTTTTGCCTCAATATTGAAGGGTTAGTAAGCACTTATTTTCATAAATTTATTAGGTAAGTGAGCAATTATTTTCATTATAAAGATATTTTATAACTTAGCACTTATTTGTATAGGTTTTCTTGATAGCCTTAGAGAAACATCCTTGCTCCTAAAAAACAATATACTCATGCACCCATACATACAAGATAATCGTTTGATGGTGTATCTTTTACAGGTTCTATAGGTGTCACAAGGACAAAAATCGGGCATCAGTGTTGACATTTGTAATACCCAAGAACGCAATTGGTTCCAACCATGTGTTTTAAGATGGATGCAAGTAATAGATGGACCCTTCATTGATCAAGATTCGCAAAGGATTCTCCAAAGATCTACATAATTTTTTGTCTACAATTATGTTTTAGCTACCAAATTTTCTCACGGGTAGCTAACACAAGCAGTTATCCTTCCCAATAGACTGCAACACATGCTCTAATTGGTTGATCACTATGAGCACTTTTGGGATTGAATCGAAGAATTGAATCCTATAGATTTATAGAGGATTGTATAATGTCAAATTGTCATTTTTCTAGTAAAGTATATTATTATTTGAGGTATTACGTAAGGTATTTTACTTGTATGGTTCAATTATGAAAGGATTTTATACATAAACACACATTTTTTTCCCCCGATAGACCTTGGTCGGCTTAGTAACGTATAGGTAAAATTGCATTAGTAATACATCAAATAATGGCATACTTTACTAGAAAAATAATGTACATAGTACAGCTTACCATGATTTTAATCAATGTATCCTTGTAAATATACGGGATTTTATCCCTAAACATTTGGAATACTATCTCCCTATATGCTTTTTTGCATACTTACGACAGTGATCCTTTATTCTTACTACAAGATACACTTAATCCAATTTATTTTGACATTAATAAAAAGGTTCTTGTTAGGAGATGGTGGTCTATCCTAGATGATTGGGTATTACCTATTATGTATTTGAAGAGTTATTTATAGCATAGCTTTGAAGAAAAAACTCTTATTTGTAGCTAGTCTAAATATGGTAATCTTTTATTTCAGTTTTATATAATGATCGATTTTGATCTCATGATGAGCATCATTTTTGAAATGTTTAAAAACCATTTTTGAGAACCCTTTATGTACATTTACTTCTATTTTAAGCAGACAATGTTTATTCTCTCTTTAAATAACATTCAGATAGTCAGTCACTATGTTTTCGCATAATTTGGAGAAACTACACTAGGAGAAAAAAATACTTGAGGGAGTAGGGTACCACTTGGTGGGCCTTGATTCCCACCATGTGGATCCTATCTTGGGTCGGGAGGGACACACACACACACACAACACTCGTTCTCTAGGATGTATATACAAACATACACATGCATGCATTTTCTCACAAATGCACCTCAGGTTTTGGCAATTCTCTATTGATTGATTCACACATCCCCGTACATGATGCTAAGTATTTAGAAATACTAACCGGAATAATTTTTACTTTGATCTTTATAAAGAAGATATCAAAGGATCCAAGCATTCATGTGTCATAAAATCTAATATCTAACCAACCCAAATGATTTTCTCATATTAAACCGATCATTTAATGTGGGAGAATAGACGGGAACAAGGGCTAGAATATAGACATGTGATTTCAGGTCTATCTTGACATGGGGCCAATGGTAAAGGGGCCCAAATGCGAGATGGTCTATCAAAGAGCAAGGCTAACCAATGTAGCTTAAAAGACATTAGGGTTAGCTTCACTAAAGACCTCCAAAGGTTAGTGTTAAAAGTCCTTTGACCTTAGGTAAAGCTAGGGCTGAGCTTGAGGTGCGAACCCGGCCCAAGCTTGAGGTGCTTGTCAGGCTTGATGACTAAGGTGCTTGAGGTGCTTGTTGTGCTTACTGACTAAGATGTTTGAGGTGCTTTTCATGCTTACCGACTAGGGAGCTTGAGGTTTTTTGGGATGCTTGCTGACTAAGGTGCTTGAAGGTGAGGTGTTCCACAAAGTCAAAAAGATCCCTACAAGGAGGGGGACAAGCCCTACAAGAGGGAGCTAGAGAGAGAACACACACACCCTCACACATGGCAAGCTTGGTACAAAGAAAGCAAATAGGACACTTGTCAAGCTCCTCCTCATGTTGCTCTCATGGTGTGCCTAAAGCCTATTGGTTGGCCTCCCAAGGGGTCCATTGATAATTTAGTAGATTTAATTTATTATTTTTGCATCTATCAAGTCTTCTCTCTCAAAGGGAAATGGGGACACTTGTACCAATCCTACCCTTGTTGCTTGATATGCTTCTTGTAGGTGATTGGGCAGGATTGCAGGGGTCCAATGAGCTTCTTGTAGGTGCTTCTTGTAGGTGATTGGGCAGGATTGTAGGGGTCCAATGAGCTTCAAGCATGAGCTACAAGGGGGGGGTTGACCAAAGCAAGAAGGGGCACTAGCTTGAGGGATATACTCTCCCACACACACTCTCATTGTGTGAAGTGCAAAGTGCAAGAGCTCCATCTCCTTCTCTAAGCTAGTAGAGAAATTGAGCGCATACACCAATACTCTTGGCTATAGAATGCAAATCCAACCAAGAGCCATGCTTCAATGCTTAAGCTTGCCATCTTCTCCATTTTCATTACTATGCTATTATGTATCCTAGCAAGAAGAGTGATGATAAGTGAGTAACTACTTCTTTCTCCTATGGAATGTTTCTTCTTCCTCTTCCCTACCCTCATTTCCTGGTAGCTCTCTCCACCTTCAAAGGTGTTTGAGGCCTTGGGACTGAGGCTCGGGATAGTTAATGCTTTTTACAAAGTTTATGTTATGCTCGTGATGCATGAAGCTTTCCATCTTCATTGCATCACCTAGGTCACAAGGAACACAAAGATTGTATTGTACCAAGTCTCTCTTAATGGGAGAATCTACAATACAAATGCCTACTAGAGGGGGAACCGGCTCCACATAAATCTGGTCCTCAACTGTTGTAATGTTCTCTAAACTCTCTCTCTTGCAAAAGTAACGTTCATGCCAAGTTAATTAAGTATTATGTTTATGTTGCTACCATCAATTAAGTTCACCCTCTATGCTCACAAAGTATTCTCACAAAAATGCTTTAAATAATTTCCAAATTTTTCTACTCTCAAAGTTCATAGGCCATTTCCATTACATTGGTATCAGAGCATTTGGTTTCTCTTTTCTTGCTTAAGAAGAGAGGTCCTTAAGTAGCCTATTAATGGTTGATTTTGTTAATTATATTAGGGTAAGTGGAACTGGGATCTATTATCAGTTTTTTTGAGCCCACTATGTGGGATATGGCGCACACCTCGGGAGCTTTGGTATTAATAATGGGGTCTTTTTAGACTTGCCTATGTCTTTACCGTTATGGAGCCATAAGAAGTCTAAAAGGAGCTATCCCTCAGCAATTTCGCAATATTAGACGCACTCCACTACTCTTTATATTTAACCAATTCAAGCCGTGGGTGTAGATGCTTAAGTGCTAATTTTGAAAGGCTAAGAGGAGTAGCAACTAAGGTTTTGAATTTCCAAAGAATACACTAAGTAAACACACAAATTTTGTTAGCATGGCAGAATGAACATTGAATAATAACTTTGATTTTGCAGATGAAGGTGCTAATGATGATGCCCCCATGTTTGTCAATTACCTTGTTACTAGATTGTAGCAAGCTATGGGCAATCTTGATTGCAAGTCGAAGTTACTCAACAACTTTGTGCTTATGGATTTCCCTTCCTCTCCAAGAGGAGAGAGAGCTTAGGAGGCCTCTTGAAGAAACCCCCAAAAGAAGACTCTCTCCCATACGAGAGGAGGAATTAAAAGATCAAGAAAGTAATGAATCTTTAAGTTCCTCTAAAGATGTGGCTCCACAAAGATGGATGTTTAGACAATTGCCAACTCCTCCCAAGAGGAAACGATCAACCCACAGTCCTTCTCCTCATCATTCTCAAAGGGAATAGAGAAAACAAAGGAAGAAAAGGGCAAGAAATAGGTCACCCCCTTCTCCTTCTTCTTCACCTTCCTCTTCTTCTGATGAAAGCTATGGCTATTCTCTTAGAGAATACAAGAGAGGAGGACATCAAAAATCATACCCTGCATAGTGAAGGTCACAAAAGCTAAAGAAGTTCAAAGAGGGAGGAAAGAGTATCTCTTTTCTCACCTATGATGGCACCTTTGGTGCCACCGACAAAGTATTGGCATTCATCCAGCAATTTGATGCGGCCTTTGGAGATGAGGGCTTCATGAAGTCCTCCAAGCTACACCATGTAGCTATGTACTTCCAAAAATTGGCTCGTCAATGGTGGGCTAGCCTTCGTGGCAACGAAAAAACCTCAAAGACATGGAAAACTCTACAAGTTTCCATCATGAATCAATTCCTTGCGAGCAATGAAAAGGACAAAGTGCTTATCGAATGGTGAAGTTTGAAGCTTCTCTCTCATGAGTCTATCCACGAATATGTGGACAATTTTTGGGATTTACATCTCAAGGCTACTATCTCTCTAAAGATAGACTTCACCGAAAAAGCAACAATGCGGGATTACCTGAAGATATGGGCAAGTACGTCAACTCTCAAGGGCCTGGCTCTATCACCGAAGTAATCCACCACACCATGGTTTCTTTGCGCATAAATTTCCAACAAGGGGCTAGACGCAATGTCAAACCTATGGAAAATAAAGACAAAAATGATTCAAAGGGGAAAACCAATGCCCAAATATCTTCCCAAGGCAATTCCAACAACAACAATAATCGGTCCCTTAGTAAAAGGGAGTTTACAAAGGTAAAAACAAACTCTCTCCTAAAGAGCTTGAAGCTTTTTTCAAGGACCATAAATGTTTTAAGTGTGGGGAGCAAGGACATGGCTATCGTTCTTGCTCCAAGAGAAATTCCCGCAATGAGACTCCTAGAGCTTCCACCATCGAACTCCAAAAGAGTATGCTCATTGCAAAGGATGACCTATGTTCTATGCTTGGGGAAAGGTAAGGGAGCATGATGCCTTCATGTTGTTTGAACACGACTCTACTCAAAACTTCATATCAATGGAGCTGGCCACCAAGTTGGGCATTCAAGCTTTTGAGATGGGAGATATTGTAACGATGACCACTGCTTTCAAGGGACGGCAAGCGTCCATTAGTCCCTTGATTGGAAATTTGAGGCTTCATGTCCAAAGATATGTCAACAAAGAAGACTTTTTCATCTCTCCTCTCCAACATAAGGATGCTATCCTAGGGGCATCATGGTTCAATCGCATGGCTGCCGACATGAAGTTCCCTAAAAGGAGAATCTACTTCACCTACAGGGAAAAGAAAATGTATATAGATGCTAATGAGTCTCGTCGTAGTATATCACTTGTAAATTCTCCTGCTTTTGATAAATCAATGAAGGGCTCAGTTTTTGTGTACATGATTTTTGTCAAAGAGTCCCTAAAGGTCCTAATGTTTCATCAAATGTAAATGGTAGGAATCAAGAAGAGCTAAACTTGTTTAATTTTCTAAAAGGATTCCAAGATTTGTTCATTGATGATATCCCTATGGACTTACCTCCAACGAGGGGATGATGACCATCGCATTGAGCTCCTACTAGGAGGCTCACCGCCTAACAAACTTCCTTATTGAGTTTCTCAATATCAACAAGAGGAGATTGTGAGACAAGTATAGGAATTGGTGTTAAGGATGATGAGGCCTAGCTCCTCTCCCTTTTGTTCTCCAATCCTTTTAGTGCAAAAGAAATATGGTACATATTGTATGTGTTGTGGATTATCGAGCAGTAAACCATATCACTATCAAAACTAGATTTCGGGTGCCTCAGGTAGAAAATCTATTTGATAAGCTACAAGGCTCTACCTACTTCAATAGGATTGCCCTTAAAAGTGGCTATCATCAAATAAGGATAGTGGATGAAGATATCTTAAAGACCGTGTTTTGTACAATGTTTGGTCTTTATGAATATCTAGTCATGCCTTTTGGCTGACTAATGCACCAGCCATGTTTAATCATGTACTAGAGAAAATATTTAGACCCTACCGCAAATTCAATGGAGTGTTCTTTAATGATATCATCATCTACTCCAAGTCCTTGGAGGAACACAAGAAACATCTCCAACTCATTTGCCAAGCATTGAGGGAGAACAAGCTTTTTCTTAACCAAAAGGAAAGCGAAATTTTCCTTCAATAGATTCAATATTTAAGTCATATTATCTCTCAAGATGGTATCTATATGGATCCATCGAAGTTAGAGGTAATAAAAGCATGGCCTAATCCAAGGAATCTACATGAGCTAAGAAGATTTATTGGTATGTGTGCATACTATCGTTTCATAGGAAAAATTTCTCAAATAGAAGGACCATTACATGACTTAACAAAGAAGAACGTTAAGTATTCATGGACTGCTAAGGAGAAAAATGCTTTTCACAAGCTCAAAGAGAAGCTTACCTCCAACCAGTCCTCATGCTTTCGGATCTCTTGTAGCCATTTGAGGTTCAATGTGATGCTTGTGGTGATTGTCTTGGAGCATTTTTGCTTCAAGAAGGGCATGCCATAGCATATGAGAGCCGAAGGCTCAATATGGATGAACAAGACTTGGACATTTATGAGAAAGAGATTTTAGCTGTTCTACATGTTCTAGACACATGGAAGCACTATTTTATTGGGAACTCCATCCATTTTACGATTAGATCACCAAAGTCTTACGTATTTCATGATGCAAACAAACCAAGATTTTCGACAAACAAATGAGGTGGGAAAATTTTCTTTTGCAATTTAATTTTTGTATTGCTCACATTGTTGCACAATCAAGTGGCTGATGCACTTTCACGACGACCAAAAATTAATGCCGTGTCTATAGCAACTCACAATGATCTATCTTCTATGATAGATGAGTATGCCACTGACCCTAACTTTAGAGACATAATGTCATCCCTTGCTTTGGGGAAGAAAGAGGAACCATTCACCTTGCAAGATGGTTATCTTCTCCATGAAAATAGAGTGTGTTACCCACTCCCTTCATGGGAAAGTCAAGTATGAATCCCATGCTCGTCCCTATGCGGGGCATAGAGCCATTGAACCTAATCTTCAAGGAGTAGAAATGTACTTCTATTGGCCTGCCATGAAAGTGGACATACTAGAGTATGTTTCAAAATGTGTAGTATGCCAAAAGGCCAAGTATTATAGAGGGAAGCAACCTAGATTACTCCAGCCATTGCCTATCCCAGATTCACCATGGGAGATTATATTCATGGATTTCATCTTTGGATTATCCAAGTCTATCCATGGGAATATGGGAAAATGGACAATAGTCGACAGATTTAGCAAACAAGCACACTTAGTTCCTGTCAAAAATACTATTAAGGCACACCAAATGGCAACTCTCTTCATATCTCAAATTTTCAAACACCATGGATTTCCAACATCCATTGTGTCAGATAGAGGTCCTAGAATGACCAGTAATTTTTGGAAAGGTCTCTTTGAAAATCTAGGTACAAGATTGAATTTCTCTTCGGCCTGTCACCCACAAACAGATGGCCAAAGTGAGATAGCTAATCTTATGATACTCGATCTACTAAAGACTTATGTTACAAAAGTAAATCAACACTCACAATGGGAGAAATACTTACCTCTTGTAGAGTATGCTTACAATAACATTGTCCATACTTCTATGGGAAAAGCACCTTTTGAAATCATTTAGGGAATACCTAAAAGTCCCTTGCTACTTAAGGTACATGGAAAGATCTTCACTGCCGAGAATGAGTATAGCCGCGACCTACATGAATATTTTCAAAAGATTAAGGAGGCTATATCCATCTCTCAATAAAGGCAAAAAGCTGTCGCCGCTAACAAGCACAAAAGGGCCTTAATGGTCAAAGACAATGACTGGGTCTCACTTAAGTTTCCCAAGGTTTGATTGAGGCAAATGACGAGCAAAAATCCTAAGGGCCATCAAAAGTATTATGCTAAATTATCAAAAAGATACTATGGTCCTTTTCAAATCTTGACACCAATCAATGAGATGGATTATCAACTCAAGTTGCCCAACCATTGGCTCATACACAATGCTTTTCATATCCTACTTAAGCCCTACAAAGGAGAGCCACAAAGTGAACCAATTATTGAAGACCCTCCTAAAATCAAAGACCAAGAAGAGGTGCTATAACCCGAATCTATCCTTCGGCATGAAGACAAGGTACTACGACTACTATAAATTCATAATGTCTATATCTAATATTGAAAGTTTTCTTTGGATTGTTTGATTCTTTGAGTGTTATCTGATTGTATCGAGATTGAAGGTAAATCTTTGTGAGCATCTAAGCCCCATGTAGCCTATTTAATAGCTCATCAATCGTAGAAATGGGGTACTTGTTCTTGATAGTGACTTGATTAAGGCCATGATAATTCATGCAAAGTTTCCATGAACCATCCTTCTTCTTTTGGAAAAGGGCTAAAGCACCCCAAGGTGAAGTACTAGGTTGTATGAATCCTTGCTCAATGAACTATCTAAGCTACTCGTTGATCTCAATAGCTTTAGGGAGTGAATCTTATAAGGTCTTTTTGACACAAGTTTGTAACGTGGGATAGTTTCAATTTCATGATAAACTTCTCTAGGAGGTAGAAGACATGTAAGGTCCTCAAGGAACATATATGAATATTCTTCTACTTCCCTAGGAGGTAGAAGACTTGTAAGGACCTCAGGCAACATATATGAATATTCTTTCAACCAATCAAGTCAAAATTTTGAGTCCAATTCATCCACTTTGCTGAGGTTAATTGCATAAATATATTTGTTGGGAATGGGATCGTGCTAGGTATAGTGGATGAAAGAGAAACATAGCGTCAATGTGTGAGTGTGTGTGTAAGCAAGGTTATCACTCAAGTGAATTAGGTTCCAAGATAGAATTAGCTTGGACTCATAATCACAATCTTGAGTATTGACTTAGCTTAGCACAAGCTCACCATAGACAAGCATGTAATGCAAAATAGAGTTGTGTTTATTCATTCATGAAATGGGCTTTAAGTAGCTCTACAGCCTTGCTCCACAGCATGTGGGATAATTCCACTCTTCTCTCCTTGACTCAAACTTTAGGACAAAGCTCACACTTTACAATCCTCCCCTTGAGGTTTGGAATATGACAAAATACTGAAGATGCATGATTCACACATGATGATAAGCTGGTATCCACACAGGATTGTAAAATCCACACAGGCTGACAAAATCCACACAGGATGATAATATCCACACAGGAAAATAAAAGTCCTCCCCTACACGTAGAGAGGCTGCATTTTCAAAGTACGTCTTCATAAAAGACAAGGTTGGTCTCTCCTTTGTCTTCTTTGTCTTCTACTATGTGAGCTGATCCTTTGTTAGGTCTCTTGCCTTCGTAGCTTCTGTTGCTGCTTCTGCTACTACTACTTTCTCCACTGCTATTGCCTCCATTTGAGTAGCATCGAGAAGGTGGGTGTCCCTTCTTACCACATTTGTTGCAAGGATTGTTTGTGTAGCAGTCTTTTGCTACGTGTCCCATTCTTCCACATTCATAACACTTTCTTTCGGTTGATGATGTTGATGGTGAATGCCTTCCCCTTGAGGATGTTGTGACAAAGGCCCCTCCTGATGGAGTTAATGAACCTCTTTGCTTTCTTTCCTCTGCTTGGACTGAGTTGATGACATCTTGAAAAGGTGGAGCCAGTTCTTTTTCTTCAAGAATTGTGACTAAGTGGTCATAAGAAGGTGGAAGTGCACTCAATAGTATGGCCACTTCGTCGTCTTTTGGTACTTTGACCTGGATGTAAGTGAGCTGCGTGACAATGCTCTTAAGCCTATTTACTAGGCTAGCAATGTCCTCCCCTTCAATCATGGTGATCTTGTAAAGTTTTCTTTTGAAACTAACTTTACTTCTTTTGGCCCTGGCTCCAAAATTACTCTCTAAAACATGCCATGCATCATGTGCATGCGTACATTCATCTATGAAATGCACATAATTGTCATGCTATAATGGTCAAACAATGTTCAGTTTTTTTGATTTGAGGACCTAAAAAAGAAGAAGTGCTATGCCCTAAGGACATGATCAACCCAGAAAGGGTAGTATAATTTGAAGTTGGGGTATGATATAGGTCAAGTGATTGAGAATTCTATCATGTACATGAAGATTGTGGGTAGCTTAATCTACTTGACTATCTCAGGTCCAACCTTGATGTATACAGTTGGATTGGTGAGTCGGTTTATAAAACCTCCCACGAAATCACACTTGGATGTAGTGATGCGTACATTGTGCTATGTGTTGGGGTATAGGCGTTTGTGCCTTGCCCGGCCGCCCAGAGTCTGGGCGCCCACTGACTTGTATACCTTATACATAGCATAAGTGTATAGGGGGCTGCTCACTCTTTTGAGTCTCCCCACCCATATCTGTGTGTCGCGTGTCTCCTTCTCTCGCTCACTCTCCGTCTGTGGTGCTCCCTGATCCCCTTCAATTGGTATCATAGCTATGGTGACCGTGGAGATCACGACGGCTTTGAGAGCTTCGAGGCGATAGCTCTCTCTCTCTCTCGACGGTAGAGAGATTAAGAAAGCAGAAGACTTGCTATGAGAATGCAATGGGAGCTTGTGAGCTCAGTTGAGAGTGATGTATGCTCTTGTGGAAGCTCAGAAAGGAGTGTGGAAGATTGTGTGTAAGTGAAGGTGCTGCCCTAAAACTGTGTGCGCAGCAGTACAGTTTTCAGATTCGTTTTTCTCCTTGTAGAATGCAGATCTGAGAATTCTGTGTGGATTACCCATTCGTTTCGACGTGGTCTACAACTTTGCAGAAGAAACTTTTTGCAAATTCCTCACCGTTTTGCTGATATTCAGATCAGACTGACTGTATACAGAAATTCCAGATTTTCTGTTGTCGCATTGTCTGCGAGTTTGATGCACTTTTGGAAGCACGGGAGATGCTTGATGTTGAGTGCATAAATTCTGAGCTGAAGATGCAATTGCAGCTTGTGTTAAGCTTGTGGTTTGAGGGTTTTTTGGTAGACTTGGGCAACGAAGTACGGAGGCGTTTACACACCACCGAAGCGGTCTCTTGAGAGACGCAGGTTTTTTGGAGCACACAGGGGGAGCTTCTTTCACTGGTTTTTCACAAAATACTTTGGCAGTGATTTTGTGCTTGGATTCATGGTCTTTGCGGATGGTTTGCATATGGTTATGGCACATGGTTGATGCCCATTATATATGCATTTTGGCGAGCACTTTCAAGTGCCGGTGAGCTCTCTCGAGAGCATTGTTTTCGCATTGATCAAGTTTCCGGATTGCAAATCTTTTGGCGCTTGCTTATGCGCGGTCACTCCGTTGATGTACGTTGAGTGCGGATTGCCATTGTATGTGAAAATGTGGAGCCATTTTAGCATTTCTACTCATTGGCATTGAGTAGTGTTATGGTTTATGGTAGAGATTGTACTTGAGTTTTTGCTCAGTTTTCAGGGGAAATTCTGTCCGATTTTTCCCAGATTCTCGCCATAGTTTGTGATCGAGTGTTTACTCTCACTTTGACAGGTTTTGTCAGTTTGGACACAGTTTTGTGTTTTTTGTGTCCACTCTCGCAAGAGTGAGGAGTTGTGTATCTTTCTTTGCTTGAGACAGTGGTTTGCTCTCGGGTGGGAGAGTCTTGTGATCTCGAGCATTGTTTTCCATAGTTTTGCAGAGCTTATGCATGTATGTTGAGTGTAGTTTGATGCGCATTGATTGCTCATTGTATTGAGCTTGCAGGATAATGGTTATTTTGTGTTGATAGCCATTGTGCGTCGAAACTCTCGCGAATTTTCCCAGGAGTTTTATGTGTATCATTTATGCGATCTAGGTAGAGATTGCGGGTTGCACTCAGCATTTGTGTGTGGTGTTCTCTGCAGGTGGGAGATTTGTGTGTGTGTATGCATCGATACCACACAGTGTGGGCTTGGTGATTAGCTCACAGATTGCAATGTGATACTAGAGCAGGCGAGGCTTGTATTGACATTGCGGGAGCTCTATTTTGGAGTGTGTCTCACAGGTTTTACATTGTGTTTTTGGCCATATTTGTAGACAGTTTCAAGGTGTTGTTGGTGAGGTGGTTTTGCTATCTAGCTTGCTACTTGTGCTCATGGCAGAGACAGGTGATCGACCAGATTGTGACCTCTCACAGATGCGCGTGTTTGATGGGTCAGACTTTGCGGCATGGAGAGAGTGTATGCTTGATGCATTGACACAGCAAGGGTTGCATCGACCATTGAGTGGTGATGTAGGTAGACCTTCAAACATGTCTGACGATCAGTGGCAGGAGCTAGAGGAGATGGCACTATCTAAACTCTCTTTGCACCTTGTGGAATCTGTATATGCTCTTGTTATGTATGAGACTACTTCGAGAGCACTTTGGTGCAGATAACATGAAATGTATGATAGATATGAGTCATCACGGACTCGTGTGAGACATGTACATTCACGAGTACGCCAACAGGTGACATGTTGGTATTGTGGTCATTCTGGACACGTTAGACGATGCTATTTTCGTCGTATGCGACATCGTAGGAGACATGGCAGTCTCAGAGATGTATGTAGTGATGTCATGGACTCAGTTGCTTTGACAGTTGAGGCACATGTAGTCTCGGAGTATACTAGTGACGGGGATGTCACTTTTATCTCGAGCTATGCACGAGATGCTATACATGTGGATAGTGCACTCCCTTTGCAGTGGTTGCTAGACGCAGATGCTATGTTTCATGTCACGCCGCATCGTGAATGGTTTTGTAGCTATTCTAGCGGGATGCTTGGCAGTGTACGTTTGACCGATGGATCGGTGCATGCGATAGCAGGTGCAGGAGATGTGAGACTGTCATTACCGAGTGGTGCATCTTACTTGTTACGACATGTGCGTTATGTACCAGATTTGACAATGAGTTTGATCTCGATTGGTCAGCTTAGAGATTGTGGATGTCAGATTTCGCTACGAGAGCGAGATTTTGTGATGCATTTGGGTTCGCTAGTGATTGCGAGAGGTGCCAAGAGTGGTACAGGTTACCCATTGCATGTGGATCACGGGAGAGATGGTGTTGTCTCTGTGATCACGCAGCCAGGTAGAGAGCGAGAGAGCAGGCGAGTCTCTTTTGCTTGTGGGTTGCAGGATGCTTTGCATGGAGTGCAGAGTAGTGAGCTCGTTGTGCACACAGTTGGGGCACGACTTGAGCAGTCACACAGAGAGGTGACAGAGTCAGACATGCATGCTTTGCTAGTGACTGAGCAAAGCAGAGAGTCAGTTGTGCGAGATACTTCTATGCAGGATAGACAGGTAGAGCGTTCTTGCTCTAGTGAGTCACGACAGGAGGACGTTGTGCAAGAGTCTATGCATACGGATTTAGAGCATTAGAGCTCTAGTGAGTCACAGCAGATTGAGTGGTCATGTTTGCAGTGGATGATTGCAGAGGAGACTGAGATGTCAGCGATTATGCAATCATTCCTTTCTATGCTCGACAGTGAGCATGGGGATATAGTTGTGCAGGATATGTCTTCCAGCAGACATCTAGAGCAGCTGGTTTGCTCTGAGGTTGCACGACATGTTGATGCGTCTTTTGTGGACAATCAGGAGATGCATGTGGCTGACACGCCTTGTCAGTGAGAGATGCCTATTGCCAGGGATATATATGTTGATGCATGCTCCGTAGAGCTAGCAGGGCCCGCTAGCATTGCATCGGCATTCGGTGGTCTCATGTATGAGATGCTGATCTTGAGACCGGATATCACAGCTGTAGTGGGAGCATTTGCAGTTGGGGTTGTCAGTCGTTTGTTGACTGATGATGGCATAGTGCACGAGAGAGATATGCAGGTATTGCATACATACATGCAGTACGTGTGCGGTACGTCTGGTGGTGTATGGACTTACACGGGAGCAGGACAGCCGGATGGACACGATCATAGCCAGCCAGTGGGCATCGGTTGAGAGCAGTTTTCTCTCACCTTTTGTAGTCTTTAGACTAGGTTCCCTTGCTTAAAGGCACAGTCGCCTTTAAGTGGGAGGTTCTTGGGGTATAGGCGTCTGTGCCTTGCCCGGTCGCCCAGAGTCTGGGCGCCCACTGACTTGTATACCTTATACGTAGCATAAGTGTATAGGGGGCTGCTCACTCTTTTGAGTCTCCCCACCCATATCTGTGTGTCGCGTGTCTCCTTCTCTCGCTCACTCTCCATCTGTGGTGCTCCCCGATCCCCTTCACTATGTGAGTGCTACTTTAGACTATGCACTCTTTTATAGGGCGGATGTGGAGTTGCAGCTCTAAGGTTACAAATATGTGAATTGGGCTCGTAGCACCTACGATTTCAAGTCTACTAGTGGATTCATGTTTTCACTTGGGAGTGTTGTTATCACATGGAGCAACAAGAAGCAACCTGCAATTGCTCTTTTGAGTATAGAGGCAAAGTACATGGGTGTTGCAGTGGTGGCCTGTGAGGTAGCATGGCTAGGATTTCTACTTCACGACTTTGGAGTATAGATACAGCATCAAACGACATCCAAACGTTACGAAACTTCTAGGACATGTTTATAAGACCTAAGCACACATGCTTATGGTCTCAATTATCACTTTAGGTCAAGTGCAAAAATCGTGATTATTAACAGTAGTGAGTTTTTGACCTAGTCGTTTTCGATCCAAAATGCATCTAAATGCTTTGCAATGATGCCACAATATCCTGCCTATATTTAGTTTTTTATTTTGAAGCTTAAATTCCTACTTATGATGAAATTAGGCCACGGGTTGACGACGCCAAAAGCTACGGATTACCAAGAAATGCTTATGTCAATGCGTAGAGCTCTTACCTGCGGTTGCAACGCAACAGACGTGACTGCGATGTGACAACCGAGAAGGGAGTAGGAAGCGCAAGAAGGAGAGAAGTGAGTGCCATTAGCTCACGCTGTGTTTCTATAATCCAAAACTTGTAAAAAAACTTACAAAAATTGGTTTTTATACCTTATTAGCCAAGGTTTTTGGTGACCAAACTAATAGTCTAGGAGCTCTAACTAAAGACAAGTTGATACGATCTGGAAGCTCGTAGCCCCGGCTTATCAATTACAATGTTTATCTAGAAAGTAGGAGTTACAATATTCTCGATTCATCAAAATAATAAGTGTTTTTACAATAAAAGCTCCAAAAAATGGTATCTGAGTTAGCTTGCTGCTAACATTCCCCCCTCCTCGTCTGTGTCGTCCCTTGACACAGCTTCATGGGCTAAAGTAGTCTTCGGGTTGACGGCTAGCGAGGTGGTAAAGTTAAGCGCGTGGAGTGATTTCTCATATTTGAGTCTTCTTTATTTGTCCGGAACCTGCAAAAATTGCATGGTGACTTGGTTTTTAAGCTCAATGGCCAAGTAGCCAATAGATCTAGATGTGAGGTTACTAATCACGGGCCCAAATATCTTCGTTTGCCAAGTGAAGAAACCTGTATAAAATGCTTCATCAAACACTAACATATTGCGTGAGGGCAAAAACATGCATTGGGCGTAGAAGCCATAAAGGACTTCTTCGGAAGACTGGCCACTTAAGGCATAGCAGAGACCCTTATTACCTTCGAGAAACGACATCCATGGTGCTCCTTCTTTCTCTGGCTCGTGAAAAGCTTCAATAAATGTGAGCAGCATTCGGCAGATCTTATATAGCATGGCACATGAGAGGTCAGGAAGGTTCTTGAAGAAAGTCATGGCGCCCATTAGGGTTTTCACCATGTACTCCTCTGTTGCCGGTCCATGCTTTGGAGCTAGAAATCATGGATAGTTCAGCCATGTAGGTCGCTTCTTTATCAATGCTTCATATGCTTGCCAGGTCCTTACCCTTGGTACATGACAAAAGGTTGGGTCTTTCTATAGTGCAGCAGGTGCTCTTGTGAATAGAATCAGATATCGTGGATTCTTGTTCAACCAACTCTTCTCCACTTGGGATGGAAATCCTCTGTGCCTTCTCCCTGTATATCTTTATATAGTCTTTCTTTTACCTATAGTAGCTCTACTTTGATCAAAGGATATGGCAATGATTACTGATGCCATTGTGCATTGATTTGGTTGGGAGTGAGTTGAGTGACATTGACTGAGTGGAGAGATCTCAAGTCCCAATCCGTCGCTGCTTTTTATTGGCATATGTCTCTTGGGAAACCTGTGCATCTTCCTCAGCTTTAGAAAGCTAGACCATGGGCACTTTCTCAACATCTATGAGTGGTACCTAAAAATCTTCTCAGTTCTAGCCCTTTTGTCGGCTGTGTTTCCATCTCAGTAAAAGAGACTGAGGGAATTTTGATAGTCGGTTGCTCAGAGGTACCTGCTTCTTCTTGTGTCTCTGGTTGTCCCTCTCTTATCAGCTGATTGACTCTTTTTAACTCTGCTATCTCCTTGAGCAGTTGTTCTTCTCGTTGTACCTGCATCAATGCAAGGTCTCTTCTCTGTGATTGCTCTAGCTTTAACTCTAGCTCTAGATCCTTATTCCTCTCTTCCAAAGCCTTATAGACTTCATCCATACCTTTGATCGAGGCGACAGAAGGATTTTCTCTAATCTGTCTCAAAAAGGCTCCCTGATCATTAATTATTTGCTCTAAGTATTGTAGAGAAGCATTCGCTACATCGAGCTACACTTGAACCTTCTATACTAATAGAGTTGTGGTTAGAAGTTCATTTTTTTCCTCTGTCAAATGTTAATCTTTGGTCTAGCATGCATCAGATAGTTTGGTTAAAAGTTCTCCCAGCTCCTCCATTTCTTTTTGCTGCTTCTCTTTTGCAAGCTGGTGTTGTTCAGCTTTATCTTTCAGCTCTTGGACTTGTCTTTGTAGATCTGAGATGACATTCATCATGTCATCTAACTCTCCTTGTAGAGCATCGATGACCATTTCCATCTCTTTAGCCTTAGCACTGCGGCTAAGTGCTGCTGTTCACATTTTTTCGGTCATCACCTGCATCTGCTTGGCGCTTGGCAGCTACATCATCTATCTCTTTTGGTATCAGTTGCAGACCTACTTGGTGTCCTTCTTCACTCTTAAACCTGCCTGTTGTATTGTTTTCCTCAAGCTGTTCTCTTGACAAGTATGTTGCCTTGGCTGTCTTTACTGAACTTTGGTCCAGTTTGGTAGCGTGGCAGCTCTTGCAGCTTCTCTTTTTGGGACACCCTTTCCTTGGCCTTCTCGGCAGCTTGCATTGCTCGTGTTAAGTGAATACAGTGCCAAAGTAAGAAAATTATGCACTTTCTGCTCTGAAATACCCTTGAGTCTGAATTGCTGACAAATTGAGTCCAATTTGCTTCAAATCAATTTTGAGCATGCATAGATGCATAAAAACATGTAAGGATCAAACCCATACAGTTCATTCCAAAATTTACAACAAAAGTAAATAATCGTGATTATTTACAGCTCGTGAGTTTTTCCAACTTTTTGCATTTTTCACATTATAGGCTTGAACTATGTGGCATTTAGGTGCTCTCAGTGAAGTGTGGGCTCAATTGAGTGCAAGGGGTGGAAATGGTGCCAGATTTATACAAAGGGATTTTGAGATTTTGAGATCCAAACTTGCTCAACTATGGTCAATGGACTTGGGACATCATGTGCTCTGGTCCCATAAGGTCAAAGTTGCAATTTTCCTCCATTTTGGCAAGAAAATAAATAATCACAATCATTAACTTTTTCATCAAAAAATGTACATTTTTTGGTGCAACTTGGTTCTAGGCATGATGTAGAGTCTTTGTGTGAAATATGGGGTGATTTGGATCAAAACATATGGCAGATAACTCAAATCTTGGCTTGGAAAGACCTTTTTGCTTTTTTTTGACAATTTTCCAAGTTTCTCTTGATCATATTGGCTCGTACTTGAAATGTGGCATATAATAGGTGTGGACAAGTGATAGGTGAAGTGAAGGTACCATTTTCAAGCCAAAAAAGTACAAAAGTAAATAATCAAAATTATTTACAACTATCAATTTTTTTTGCTAAACTTGACAATTTTTGACCTAGACGTATTCAATACACCTAAAACAAGTCCTAAATTGAATTTGGTAAAGTTTTGTCTTGTCGGCATCACTTCGTGCTTTGTCGACTCTGAAATCACCAATTTTTGTGACTACATGGCCTATGGAGTTGGTTAGTCACTTTTGAGGCTATGGACTTGTCCGCTACATATAAGTATTGAAGCTACCCATCCAGTTTTGGCCCATTTGGAATCAGTTTGACTTCATATGTCAAATTTGATGCTTTGTAGCCTTCGAGCTATTTTCTGCTTTTCAAGAGCTTGGCTTGATAGTTTTTATGGAAACATCCATGTACATTGTGTATAGACCCCATCTATAAGCTGTCTGTGAAGTCAGAATCCAATTCTGGCATCTGGTAAAAACCTAGCTTTTCTACTTGGGACCCTCCTCAACCCCTGTCGAATGGTCATCTAGTGATATAGAAGTGTTCTATTATATAGGGGCGTGCTATAGTTCAAGTCTCATCCGATTTGGTTGAGCTGACAGGCCGCTATGATCAATTTTTGGTCGTAGGACTTCGTGCACTGCTCGGTTTCTAGGGTTTTTTCCTTGAGCTTAGACTTGCTACCGGCCATATAGAAGTGATCATTGATAAGCATAGAACTTTACCCTCATGTCTCGTGTGAGACGGCGCTGTAAACGAGCGACTGTGGACTCCGAAAATCGCGCGCAAAGAAGGTCGAGAGCTCTCTTCTCCGAGGGCGACTAGTGGAAATGAGGTGATTTTAGGCTACCTATATCTATACTCGGACTTCCCAAACCATTATTCTCCAAATTCCCCTATTAGTCCTACTAGACCGTGAAATCTATGTTAGACTCAAAAATTTTCTCAATCAGATTCCGGTAGCTCATTCTGCGAGAATTTGTGAAAGTAGGCCTTAGCCGCCTAATTTAGGCTTTCCGCTTGTATCTGCCGATTTGATTGAAATTTTTTGTGCCTGTCTACCTTGTCCTTCTAATCATCAGTGTATCTTCAGTTTTTCCATCTGAGCTCATTTGCTATATATTATTAATTTTTGGCCTATTTATTGAAAAAAACAAAGAAAATTACAAAATGCGCTAAGAAAGCAAAGTAAAAATCCAATAATTAAGAAAATCCATTGAAAAACACGGCTTTGTTTTTTTTTGTTGGATTTCTCTATTTTTAGTATCATTATCAAGAAAAATGATGAAAATAATCAAAAAATATCATTTTTTGATGATTTTCTCATAGTATATACACTATTTACACTCATCATGGAGATGTTATCAGTTAAATTTCCCCTGTTGATGACTTTTTAAGGGTATTATTAGGTAATTTTACAAAAAATCACACGTTAACATCAAACTTTTTCCTCCCTCTTCAAACATTGCCCCTAATTACTTAGGTCCCTTCCACCCCTCCTAGATGACGGACTCCGAGACGATTGTGTGCATGGGTTGAATAAACCGTGTCTATGCATAGCCTTGGTTGGCTCTACCATGCCTTGAAGATCAATGCAATTAAAACCATTATGTTGTGCAAGAGTTGGGTCTTGAGTAATTAGCTCAATGGTTTCTGATGTCGAGGTTTTCTTTTGCTGCCTTCCAAAGAGAAATTCTTGTAACATGTGTGATGTTTGCTTGATTGTACCATCAGGGTTCTTTGGTACACTGATTTCCTAAGTTGTTGGTATCAATACTGGTGGTTGTCGAGCTTTTACCCGCCATTAATATCTTGGTTTGTTTTGGTCCGAATGTTACGGTTGATTGTTTTGAGACTTAATTCTCCATTGCTTTATCGGTATCATAGTTGGCGGAGATGATAAATGCTCCGTTTTCTTCCAAAACTATTTTGTTATAGGTTCCCTGCTCAAAGATGCTCCTCTTTGTGTTTTGAACCTTGGAACCATCTTTGGTACAGTAGATGATGTTTTGGGCACCCAAATTTGAATCGGCTTGTCCTTAAGCTGTGCTTTTGGTACCCAAATTTGGCTGACTCTTTGCATGCTACTTGGAGAATTTTTTTGTCTATAGGATGGAGAAGATTGATTGCTTCGTGGTTTGTTTTGTTGGTAACCTCCTTTCCATTCCGCTTTGCTCGATGCAATTGGAACAACTAGTCGTCCGCCTTTTAGGTAATAGCTTTAGTTGATTTGTATCCCAATCTGGTACTACCTTGTACGTCCGCATCCATGAGATTCCAAGAATCATTGTTTCATTCACGTGTTCATCTGGTAAGCATACAAATTGTCGAGGGCATGAACATACATGTATTATCACATTTAAGTTGACTACTCCCAATGTCGGTGTTGGGTTCTTGTTGCATCCTTTAATAGTCGATATTCCTGTTGTCAAGACTGACTTGTTGCTTTCTTGTACGTGGAATAACTGATTGCATTTACTCGAGCTCCTATATCGACCAATGCGTTTGTGCTATGATTGTTCAGTAGTACTTTGATGCAAAGGTCCATTCCATCTACCATTCATCATCCGTTGACACCGCATCTTTCTGTAATTCCCATAGTAGGTCATCTAGTTCCAGAGTGTTGATGGGAATCGGTATTTGTTGATTTTTGAGAGCAGTTTTTCTTTTGAGTACTCGAAGCCGATATTTCTCCTGGGCTTCATCAATAACCTGCTGTCTTTTTATCTTTCTTTGCTTTGCTGCATGCATCTTTTCTAGCAATTCATTGGTTAGCGGCAAATTGTACTTCTTTAAATGGCATCCACTAATCCAATTAGCCATTGGTTCACCATCTAGGGTGGACAACTTAACTTCTCCACTTGGAGATACATCTTCAATGATAAACGGTTCGTTTTCCTTTTTCTTAAACTTGGGAATGTGTTGCTTAAGGGAATAGACTAAAACTAAGTTCTCTTTTTTGAAGATTTTTGTAACTAAATGGGAATCAAAAAACTATTTTTGTTTCCACTCTTGTGCATAGATGTGAGCTACAGCAGTTAGCCTGTGCTCATCAAGCTTTTCTAAATCTTCAAGTCTCTCTGATAATTCATGTCCAGTCCACTCAAGATCCTTAGCTACCCTTAGTGTTGGCAATAGAAATTCTATTGGCAGTATGGCATCAAGACCCTAAACAAGGTTAAAGGGTGTAGCATTTAAAGCTGTCTTGAATGAAACTCTATAAGCCCATAGAGAAGCATGGAGATTCATTTCCCAATCTATCCATTCTGAACTAACCACTTTAGTCAATACCGAGCTAAGAATTTTATTCGTATTCTCAGCTTGTCTATTTGCTTGTGGTTTATAGGGAGCAGATTTGTTATGGATGACCATAAATTCATTAAGCAGATACCCAATTACCTCATTGAGGAAATGAGTTCCCCTATCACTGACAATTTCTATTGGCAGACCATATCTTATGAACGCATACTCATATAAGAATGAGTTCCCCTATCATTGAGGAAATGAGTTCCCCTATCACTAACAATTTCTATTGGCAGTCCATATCTTATGAACACATACTCATATAAGAATGCGGTTGTGGTTCTGGCATCATTCTTTTGAGTTGCTTTAGCCTGTGCCCACTTGGTCAAATAGTCCATAGCTACAATGTTATATGAGCTTGGGTTCTATAAGAAGGAGTTGGATTGGCCCAACAAAGTCTATAACCCATTTTGCAAAATTTCTAGCCCCCATCATTGGTTTTAAGGGCATGCTATCTACATGGGTTGGCATTTTAGCTCGTTGACATGCATCACACCTTCGAACATATTCCTTGGCATCTGCAAAAAGTGTTGGCTACCATATGCCTGCCCCATTAAGATTGCTCTTATGATGGTTTCACTAGAAAAGTGACCTCCAACTAATCTATCATGTGCTTGTTCTATAATGGGAATATATTCGACTTCATTTGCACAAAGACGCAAATGTTGATCCTTACCTCTCCGATACAATTGGTTTCCAATAAGAGCATAGTCTCTTGCTTCAGTTTCAATTGCTCTTTGGCGGCGTTTACTCGTATCCTCAGGACATGTTCGGCTTGATAAGTAAGTAACTAGATAGTTACTCCACTTAGGAACAAGTGATATTCGGAACAATATCACATGAGGTATGGGTGCTTGTTTTTGACATTGAGGACATTTTTTTACAAATAAATGAAATCCCTTCTCATAGTTGGCCAGAATACTCCAAGTCTCAAGATCCATTGCATAGTTTGGTCTTCTGCAAAGTGAAGTCCTACTACGGTAATATGTGCTTGACTTAGGTATTGGGTTTTCTCCTCAAAATTAATGCACAACAGCAATATTCCATCTTGATTTCTTTTATACAACCTTCCAGCTAGTAATTGATACATAGCCGATTGTTCAATTAATCGGATTGTAATAGGAAGTGGTATTTGCAAACCCACTTGAGCTATGGTCATCAATGATACCATATTTTCCGACCATCGAGGTATCATTTCCACGGAGAACAGATATGCATTGGGTAGATCATCTTCTACTCCCTTAGGTGGTTCTCCTGAAACAATCCTTGACAAATGATCTGCTCTTTGATGAGTGGTGTCCTTTTTTAGAACTACAGTGAAATCAAATTCCAAAAGAATGATGAACCATCTCACTATTCTTCCTGTGTTGCGCATGGCTTGTTGACCAAGTACGATAAGGCTTGGTGGTTCACAAAAGAACAGAAATTTGTTAGCTAATAGATAATGTCTATACTTTTTTACGGCATAGATCATTCCTAATCCTTCCCTTTCTTTGGTTGTGTAGTTTTTCTTTGCTATATTCAACTGCCTGCTAGCATAAGAAATAGGAAAATCAATTTTTTCGTCTCCTAGTTACTCTAGGATACCAAAATTGGAAGCATTTACATGTATGTGGAATATCTTATTCCAATCTGGTGCTTTCAATATTGGAGCTAAAGTGAGAGCTTTCTTATGCTTCATGAAGGATTCTTCACACACTCATTAGTCTATTCAAAGTGTGTAATCAAGCTATACATGGGTTTTACAAGTATAGAGTACATATAAATGAATCATCTGTACTCCCATGAAGGCTTGAACCCCTTTGATTGTTGTCGGTCTAGGCAAATCAGCAATAACATGAATTTTATCCATATTAGTAGATATGCCATTTTTAGACACTATATGTCCAAGAATTTTTCCTTGTCTACCCATAAATGTGCACTTTTCAGGATTTAAGTAAATCCTATAAAGTCTACATTTTTCGAATACCTTTTTGAGGTGTTCAAATGATCAGCCCGGATTGATGAATGTACACATAGATCATCCATATATACTTCCAAGAAATTCCAAAGGTATTTTTTAAAAGCATGGTTCATCAATCTTTGAACGTGGCTGGAGCATTAGTTAACCCAAAAGGCATAACCTGATAGGCAAAAATACTCCATTCAGTTGCAAAGACAATTTTATGCTGATCTTTGGGATCAACCAGAAGTTGATTGTATGCCAAAAGGCCATCTAAAAAGCTGTAAGCTTCTTTTCCTACAACTCGTTCCAAAACATGCTCAGTGATTGGAAGAGGGAAGTTGTCTCTAATGGTAGCTGCATTCACTTTTTTGAGATTGACACACACCCTTAATTTTTCTTGGGTACTACCACAATTGGAGACACCCAATCTATGTGTTCAATTTCATAAATGAATTCGGCTTTCTTTAGCTTTTCTATCTCTTCTTTGATCTTTCAGGCAAATGTCTCATTATAAGTGTATGGCCTTTGTCTGCTTGGTTTTGCATCATCTCTCATAGGTATGGTATGTTGACAGATTTCTAGATCAATACCCTTGAGATCCTTATAAGACCAAGCAAAGATATCTCAATATTCTTTCAGTAAGCTTAACAAAAGCTCTTCTTCTTCTTTTGTCAGGTCATTTGCAATGTAGGCAGGTCTAGGCACTCCTCTTGGTTCGGCCAGATCTATCTTTTTTGTGTTTTCAAGTCCTTCGTAGGAATTGCCCTGTTTTCGTAGTTCCCTTACAGGTTGTTCGACTATGATTTTTTGGTCTTGGAGAGTATATTTCTTGTAATGGGATGGAACACTCATTACATCGTTACCTTCCTCCTCAGTGGTTTCCATTTCAGTTGTATATATCTCCTTTAGAGCTTTTTTCAACTCTTGATATTTCTTTCTTCGTTCAACTCGTGTCATGGTTTAATCCCTGTCCTGGTATTTAGGTTTTGCTTGAGTTTCCTTTCTCATTTTTCTCAATGTTTTTTATATTTCCTGCTTTTCGTTTAGAGGATATCTACCAATGACTTTGTCCTTAACGCAATCATGTGCGTCTATTTGCATCAGAAACTGTGTTCTGCTAGATACCGATGGCATAGGTCTAGCTTTCAAATTTCTCATGTCTCTTTTTCTTCTATATCATTTCTGTCTTCTAGGTATCTGGTTTGGAAAGTCAAAAAACTTTTCCTCCCCTCCTTTCATGAGTAGTTTAGCTCTCACATGTTCTTTTTTCGACCCCGAATTATCTAAGGTAGCTGAATGTTCTTCTAACTCTTCTGTTGCATCATAATAGAGGTCTGAAAAGACTTGTTGAGCCTTCATCAAGTCCTTGGAGTCTTTAATTTTTTCTTCAATGTAAAGGGTTGAGATGATTTGTATGGGAATTATGTTATAGCCATCCTCATTGCAAAATTGAGTAGGCATAGACGTATTTACACATACATCCATTATTGCTAAGATTTGAGTCCACTGGCTCAAACAAATGCTCTGGAAAAGGTTCATGTACATATGCTTCATCTGTGCAATCCCTTTCTAAGATACATTCTTCTCGTTTTAAGCTTCCGTTTTCTGAGCCTCTGCACATCCAAATAGGTGTGTCTTTGTTCAACCACGATGGAAGCTTAGTTTCAGCCGAAGAGACCGAGTGAAATTCTTGTATGGGTGTTTTCATGACATCTTGATAAGTGTGATATTTTAGATTTACCCTTGTTATTGATCCCACTTGCTTTAAGTACAGATATTGTTTTCCCAATCCTGGATGAGTTGTACTTCTCGCATGAAAGGTCTTCCCAAGATGATTTCATAATTGAGTTTCTTTCCAAAGTCCACTATCGCAAAAGTGTGTTGATAATCAGTTCCACAGGAATTTACTATCACTTTTTCTTAAGAAGTCCTAAGGGTCTTTTGATGTGTCCATCAGCCAATTGCAATTTCATTCGAGTTTGTAAAATGGCTGGTTGCCCCCATGATTCCCATACTCTTTCGTGGCTATGGTTGTGCCTGCCCCACTATCCAGTATTGCCATGGTTTCTACATCATTATATTTTACTGGAAGGGTTGTGTCTCCTTCTTTCCCTTCGTAGTATTCTTCGACTTTGTTCATTGGATTGAATCTCTTCGTTATCCAATTTGTGTTTCAATTTTCCCAAATTTTTTGCAATTAGCCCTGTTATCCCCACCTTCTCTAGAGTTTTTTGTAGATCATTCCATAAATATGGTCTGATTTTTAACAGTTCACATAAAGTAACAGTGCATTAAATGGGTGTAGACATGATTGAATGGATGTTGTCTACCTCTAGGGTCTGTTCTGCTCTCTTTATCTGAGTGGTTTTACACACTATGGATTCATCTTCGTTATCTCCTAAGTAAGAGGGTAATGCTTTCAAAGTCTATGGTTTAGACATTCCTGAAGCTTTAGAACCGTAATCCCCATACAAGGATTTTACATCCATGTCCATATCAGGAGGTAGATTATTTAACCAAACTTCCTCTATAGGAGATGACTTCAGAGTTAGGCTCCCATCATTAATCCCTCTAACTTTTCTCCATAATTGTCCTGGCCAGTCTTCTTCTACGAATGGAATTCCGTCTAAGGCATCTTCACTGTTCGACACTATAAGTTCTAGCTCTTTTTTTTTCCACTTGAGGTTCTACCACCACTTTGGATTTTTCTTTACTGTTTCCTACCACAAGCTCTTCAGATTTTTCCGTACTCTCGAGATTGGGTTTTTGTTTTTCCAGCATCTCTTGAGTAATTCTTACCAAATTTTAATAAGCTTTAAGCTTAGCTGCTTCCATATCTGGAGAAGGATAGTTTTCCATTTGTTTTCCATGTTTTGGCCAGCTTTAAGTCCCGCTTGGTAAGCCTCCAAGGCTGCATTAATTGGCTCAAAAATTTTGTCTACCAAACCTGATCCTCCAGATTTCAACGTGGTTTCCTTGATTTCGCTTCGAGTTTCTTTTGCTTTTTCCTGGAATAATTTCTTTGCTTTCTCCTTGATTCAGTCCGTCGTTTCTGTTTTCTCATCTCATACCTTTTGTTTCTGCTTCTCTTGGTCTTTTGAGAGGAAATTTTTGTATTCTTTGAATCATCAGAGGAGTTATGTTTCTTTTTCTTAGCCTGGGCTCTGGTGATTACCTTGATCAGAACAATCGGTTCACTCTGAGCTACTAGGTATCACTTGGACTACGTTCACTACTGTTTTACCCTTGTTTGAAGGATTTTCTGAACAATATTCAGGGAAGTGTCCTCCCTTTTTGCAACATTGTATGCAATAAGTTTCAACCGGCTTAACTAGTATTGGCTTAAGGTTCTTGTCAGGCTCTGGGCATTCATTTTTCCAATGATCATCTGCACCACACTTATGACAGTTTCCAGTTCTTGGCTTAATCATGGGTCTTACCATCAGAGGTCTAACACCTTGATTAGCTACATAGTACATCGGTGCAAGCTCTGGTGTAGTATAAGTCACAGGTTCTTCCATTGGTGGTGGATGTGAACTATGCCAATCTCCTTCTATCATTATTGTAGATGGACTAGGCTCAGCATAGGGTGTAACAGGCACTAGTGCTTGTTCATCTATGACTCCTTCTGAATGTATGTACTTTACAGGCACTGCATTATGTCCAAGATATGGAGGTTGTTGACCCAACACGGGCTGAGGTCTTTCCATACCCATCGGTGGTCTTTGAGATGGGGCCATATTAGGCTAATATCTGTACATGGGTTGTCCCTGTGGCCTCATAGGCACGTATTGAACATTCCCATCATAGTTTGGTGGTAATAGCACTCATTGGTCTCATGGTTGTTCCATTTACCCTTGATTGCACACCATTTCTGTGGCCTAGCTCGTTGTCCTTGTTGAGGTATCCCTTGCCTTGGTCCCCTCATAGGTGCTTTTTGCATGTTATTCATCATGTCATTCATCCTTTTGAGCATGTATTCTATGGCTGTAAGCGGTGCTGCAATAGCCACTCCCACTTCTGCTGGTTTGGTGGATGTTGTTTTCTCCCTTTGGTTATCCTTAGGGACATCTTCTTCATTGAAAATATCACAATTTTCTCCTAAGTCAATAGCATCTGACACACACTCTTCTAGGGTCATATGTTTCTTGCTATACAATATAGCATGAAGTTCCTTGTTTAGCAGTCCCTCTAGAAACAATGATACTAGTCTTTCTTCTGCAGGTATCTCTAACTTCATTCTAGTTGCACAATCCCTAACAGACTCACCTTGTTTCTGTTTGAAGCTATAGATTTGAGCTACCGTATTATGTTCGATTCTCGTTTTGGAACATGCAACTACAAATCCTTGAGCTACGTATTTACGTCCATGATTGACCTTGGTGGAATGTTTTGGAATCAGGCCAGTGCTTTCCCTTCAAATGTCATTCCAAATTCTTGGAATTGAGTATGAAAATCAAATATGCCTTATGATCTTAGCACTTGTTTAAAGCTTGCTAAGTGGTCATATGGATCCCCGGATCCATTGTATTTTCTGATCCATTTTTGAAAATTAGCTGGTTTGACACCTCTATTTGGTTCAACTCCCGGTCTCCTGGCAGTTGGTCCTGTTCTGAGTCCTTCAAACGAGTCTATTGGAAATAGTGACTCATGTAGCCCTGGACTGGCTTTAGTGTCACCCGGTTTTCTTCATGATGAGGTGATTTCTGGTTTTTTAACATTACTCTCAAAAGATCTCTCGCGGAGTTCATCTCTTGAAATAGTTTCTGGCCCTTGGCCCAATATCCAATCTCTTATGGAGTATCCTTGGTATTTGGTCTGTTCCACCTCCTCAGGAGTCATCATAACAAAATTATTGTTATAACAATCCCCAAATAGGTAAGTAGGTAGATCTGTTGAGCCCTTGTCTTTGATTTTGAAGATATAGATGATCTTCATGGGCGTTAACTGTCCCGATTTGGCATGAGAAGTCCATAGAAGATCTTTGACGTTTCTATCCTCCCAACAATAGACTTCGATTCTAGGATTATCTGTACTAAGCCATTTCAAAGGATTCAAATCAACTTGATCGTATCCCTCGAATTCTAAAGTCCTATAACCCCCATTTGTCTATCACATCAGGGTTTTCAACTTGTAAATACTAAGTTCCGTTTTTATCCATATACATTTTTCCTTGTTTGTTTGTCTTGATTTCGAACTCTATGTCATGGTCATCGATGCGAATGGCATACTCTTCATTAGGATCCAGGTAAACATGAGCTCCATGGTGATTAGTCTTATAAAAAGAGAGTGTGGGCTTATATCACATTTTCGTTCCGGTTTCTGAATGAGTCAAATAGGAAGACATTTTAGATGTTAATTCTAGAATGTGTCTGAGACTTCTTCAAAGATAGTGTGCAAGTGATCGCCTTGATTCACACTCTCTTCAGTGGATACTCTACTAGCGGTCTCTCCAAATATGCCTTGATTTGCTAGTATACGACAAGATTTAAGGTTCATATAGAGTACTTACTGTCGGATTGACTTGTTATCAGCTTCTTTCACTTGACTTGATTGCAACTTCTGTCAAGCCTTCAATTTGTCTGCAACCTGATTCCTATATCAGTTTTAATCAAGTTAGCTAATCTTTCACAAGGACTGTACAATTCTTGCTAACTATTGTGACTGGTCTATGTGTATCACTTCAAATTGAGTAAAGTGAGTCAGCAATTGAGGCTTTCATATTCTACTTTTGCAAAAAGCCAAAGGCTAATCTGCAACCTAGAAACTGAGTAAACATGTACTAATTTTGGATCCAATTGAATCCAAAATTTCTCGGTGGCCTTGTATTATGTTGGTCTAATACTATATAAGCTCAAAAGTCAAAAAAATATGTCTCTATGTATGAGTAGTAAATAATCGTGATTATTTACTTTTCTCAGTTTTCTACACTTTTCGGCTTGATTTACCAAGTGTGCAACTTGTTAAGGTCTCTGAACAAGTTTCACTAAGTTTGAAAAAAATCTGTTCAAGTTATCAACTGTTTCGTGTCCGCAGACTTAGTTTCCAAGAATCTGGCTTAAGTCTCACTTTTGTGATCCTTTTACTCTTGCTATTTCTTTGCAAATTTTTGCCACAATCTTGACACAGATATGTTAAGCAGCTTAACTTAAGCTCCCTAGCCAAGTTTCATCAAGTTTGAATGATTCTTGTTCAAATGGTCAACAGTTTTGTGTCTGCAGACTGACATTCTCAAATTTGGCCACAATTTTCACTCCAATGATCCAAATCTTACCAAATTTGGTTTATGGACTTAATATAACATGCTAAAACTGGTGGTATGTTGGTTTGGTAAAAAAAGTTTAAAAATGGGACACAAATAAATAATCGCGATTATTTACTTCTAGCAAATTTTTGCATCGTTTTGGTCATCTAAGCACGCACACTTGTTTAACACATCAATATAAGCCTATAAGTCAAGTTTTATTGAGTTTGAACAAAAGTTTCCCAATTTACACTCAAGTTCTCGAAAGTCAGTACAGAATTCAGTTTCTACCAAGCTTTTGGTCAGTCTGGTGATCCAAACTCTAAGCGCCTTTACAAACGATGTTTGTACACATGCTTAGAGTCTCTGGTATCAACCTTGGTCACTTTTGAGTTGAAAGTAAATAATCGCGATTATTTACTTTAGGCCTAAAATGAGCACTTTTTTGAACTTTTTCACTATAGACAGTCTTTTCATGAGCTATTTTAAGCCTTTGAGTCAAGTCAAAACTTAATTTGGCCTCAAATGTCAAGAAAAACTAAATACTCTTAGTTTTTGCAAACTCTTGAAATTTTTACCTCAATGCGTCCTTAAACTTAACCACTGGTTCATACAACTTTTAGAGCATGGTCTCCAGTCGGATTCAGTGGTTGACAGCCTTTTAGTGCTATTTCTAGCTATAGACCTGAAATTCTGTAACTTCACATAATCAACTCACAATTGATTCTTTTGGAGCGAGCAATGTTCTGAGATTCCACCTCGGATTCTACTTACCCTACTCCTAGGTTCTACTGCAATGGGGTTGTGGAAAGTGTTTAGAAAACCTCCATTTTCTTGTTTTTTATGGTTTTCTGAGCCTCGATCTTAAAACTTGTCTTGTCCATCAATCATTCTCAAAATCTTAATCTAATCCTACAATTTTGAAGGTGCTTAGCAACTACAACCTACTTCCAAGCTACCTCTACACAGCAAAAGATGACAATCTTAAGCTATGCAGTTTTAAAAAGAAAGTTTTTACTCTAGGAGATCCTAGAGGAAGTTAAAGGATAACTTCACAAGACGCTCGTATTTTTCCTAGTTTAGGTCTCTTCCAGCGGCACCAATTGTGGGATGGGTGTCTAACCTCACTCCTATCTTATTGCAGACATAGCGAGAACCACGAATATAATTGTTAGTCCATAGGACGAAGCTGACTCGACTAGTGCATAAAGGCTACAAGAGGTTTTGAATCTCTTGGAAAACAACAAACAACTCGCATCTAACTCAAGCTACACTCAAATGACTGACACCAAAAGTTAATCACTTATCGGCAAACAAATCATATCCATTACAGCATCAAACGACATCCAAACGTTACGAAACTTGTAGGACATGTTTATAAGACCTAAGCACACATGCTTATGGTCTCAAATTCTCACTTTAGGTCAACTGCAAAAATCACGATTATTAACAGCATTGAGTTTTTGACCTAGTCGTTTTTTATCCAGAATGCATCTAAATGCTTAGCAATGATGCCCCAATACCCCGCCTATATTTATTTTTTTATTTTGAAGCTTAAATTTCTACTTATGATGAAATTAGGCCGCGGATCGACGACGCTAAAAGCTACGGATTACCATGAAATGCTTATGTCAATGCGTAGAGCTCTTACCTGTGGTTGCAACGCAACAGACGCGACTGCAATGTGACAACCAGGAACGGAGTAGGAAGCGCGAGAAGGAGAGAAGTGAGCGTCATTAGCTCATGCTGTGTTTTTATTATCCAAAACTTGTGAAAAACTTACAAAAACTGGCTTTTAGACCTTAGCCAAGGTTTTTGGTGGTCAAAACTAATCATCTGGGAGCTCTAACTAAAGATAGGTTGATACAATCTGGAAGGTTGTAGCCCCGGCTTATCAATTACAATGTTTATCTAAAAAGTAGGAGTTACAATATTCCCGATTCATCAAAATAATAAGTGTTTTTACAATAAAAGCTCTGAAAAATGGTATCTGAGTTAGCTCGCTGCTAACAGCCTCCATCTTTGTGTGTGTGTGTGTGTGTGTGTGTGTGTGTGTGTGTGTGTGTGTGTGTGTGTGTGTGTGTGTGTGTGTGCATGCTTGCTTGCAAGAGCTCTCGCTCTCTCTCTCTCTCTCTCTCTCTCTCTCTCTCTCTCTCTCTCTCTCTATTAAGAGGCATGGTCGGCTAGGCATGCAAGTAAAGAAGTCTCCTAAAGGTAGGCTAGTAATCATATAAGAGGAGTATGGTTGGATAGAGAAAGGCGTGTATTAGTCCCTAGCTGTCACAAAGTGATTGGGTCTCGACTATGCTATCGGGAAGTAACATTGCCCCATGCAAGTATCGCTCACTCATTGCCCCATCTACTATATTGTAGGAAAATTTTGAATGGTTATGATTGGAGCACATTGCTTTGAAGAGTAGGAAAGACAATACCACCACTTTCAAAAGTACTAGTACTGTTGGAAAGATATTCATTATTTTGGGATAAAATTTTGGAGTAAGTTAAATTTTTAAATTTAACCTCTTCATTACTCACATTAACCCAACTCTTTTTCTACCTTGGCTCGTCCACCTGTTGCACTCGTCGGTGCTAAGCCCTAAACCTTGTTTTGACTCGCTTACTCAATATGGCCATAAAAGGTAGATAGAATGTAGAAGTGTGGTACGCCCAGCATAAATGGGGCGACCGAGCCCATTGCAAATGACTGATGTAAGATGACCTTAGAACTAATTAATGTAGGACGACCTTAGAGTTGAGCTGGCACCCATGCTAGTAAGGGGCGTTTTTGTGTGTGTGTGTGTGTGTGTGTTTGGGGGGGGGGGGGGATCTTGAGGCCTCAATCCTAGTCTTCAAATGTTGAAGATATTTTTGCGGAAAGAATCTAGGTGCTTTCATTTTGTTTGCTTGGTGCGACTTGGCTCGTAGGTCTGGTTCAGACTACCCGCCCAACTAGTTGATGCATGGGCAAGGTGGTGTCGTGGCAAGCATAGATTCATCAGCAAAATGCTAGCCCGCTTCCATATCCACCATTCCTTCGAGCGGCACTAGCCCTTCGAATGTAAGATTCTTCCACCCTGCTGATAAGCAGGAAGCCCATCTGTGCAATTGGACCTCGGATCCTACTTGAGAGATGTGACATCAAAGGACCATGCCATATTTCATATGCAAGGAAGACTCCACAGTGTGAACTTGATATCAAGGTCTATGACCCTTCTCCTTTGATGAGAAGCTTTCGCGCAATCTGAACTAGGCCTTAAGGTGGATCCACACGGGCTAGGGACGTTCATTAGCAAACATTGCCCATGGTTCTCAACTGTATCGAAATTGGTAGAGTTGGAAAATGCCTCTTCTATCCGCCAAGTTAGTGTTTAGTGCTGGCTCCAGTTCACGCATGCGACAAATTAGATGGCAAGTGTTCTACCCCCGCCCGTAGCCAGCCCAAAGAGTCATGTTGGATGAAGTTTGGCAAGATGGATTAGGTCTGGCCAAGCAACGTGCGTTGTGAAAGGAACAAAAGCCAAGAGGTCTAGAAGGTATGACTCAACGCAGGATGAGTGCGAGGGTCGTTGAATGAAGGGTCATTGCTGAGATAAGACGAAAAAAGGGCGCCAGAGTCAAAAGGGAGGAACAAGTCCACGTGGTAAGAAAAGGGGTGGAGGTGTGGGCGGGCGGGTGAAGGGCTGTCCGGTGGGATCTGAGCGGCCGACGCTCGTCGTCTGTCCGAAGCAGCAAAGCCACGCGGGCCGCAGCATACGTTGTCAGCTTGCACAGTTGGCAGATCCACCGCATTCACCGCTGCCGACTCTCGCGCCAATCATATATAGTCACAAGCGTGCCGCCACCTCATCATCCATTCACACACACACAATCTTCTCTCTCTCACACACACGGCAATACCAGCAGGAGTAACTCGAAAGGCGGAGGCGGCTCATTGCAGCCTCAGGAAACAACACCCCCCCCCGGATCTCTCTCTCTTTCCCTCCCTATATAGGTTTACACACACACAATCTCTTTCTAGTAAAGAGAATTTCACTCTCTCTCTCTCTCTCTCTCTCTCTCACTCACACACACACACACACACACACACACACACTCAGAGTCCACAATGAGAGCTGAAATGGGCAAAGACCCCAGCAGGGCTCCTCCTTCCCAGCTTAATTTACCCCCTGGCTTCCGCTTCTACCCCACAGATGAGGAGCTTGTTGTGCACTACCTCTGCAAGAAGGCTGCCTCGGAGCCCTTCGCCATCCCGATTATCGCCGAGATCGAGCTGTACAAATTCGATCCTTGGGATCTTCCTGGTAAGGAAAATTTGCCATGTCGCCTCGAGCCCATGTGCGCGTGCACATTTGTGGTTGCTCATCCACATCCTGCACAAGATTGTTTTTGCATTTTGATCGAGATCTCTGCTTACAAGTGTGGCATTATGGCAAGAAAAGCAATTCCATCCATATGTGGGGCTATGAGGATAGATGAAGAGGCAATATATGTGTGTGTGCATTGCTTGGAATTGTGGAGCTCAATTTTTGCTTCCATCTTTATGCAGAGAGAGCTCTTTTTGGGGAGAAGGAATGGTACTTCTTTAGCCCACGCGATCGGAAGTACCCCAATGGCTCTCGCCCCAACAGGGCGGCTGGCACCGGCTACTGGAAGGCAACCGGCACTGACAAGCCCATCCTCACAATGGCAGGAAGCAAGAAAGTCGGTGTGAAGAAGGCCCTTGTCTTTTACAGAGGAAAAGCACCCAAGGGCCTCAAGACCAATTGGATCATGCACGAGTACCGCCTTGCAGATAGCGCTGCGAGGTCTGCGAAGAAAAAAGGCACTTTGAGGGTATGTCCTGCTCTCTCTTGTATGGAAAATTGAGCCCTCCTTAGCTTGGTGCATCTCTGTTGGATTTGTGGTGGTTTGTTACATGTGAGATTTACCTTTCTTGTTGCTTTTGTGTCACAACAGTTGGATGATTGGGTGCTATGCCGCATCTACAAGAAGTTCTCGTCGGCGGCAGGTGCTCAGAAAGCCGTCAATGCAAAAGAGCGGAGCGAGTCCTCGTGCTTGGATAATGCACTGAGCCCACTGCCAGGTAGCCATAACAGGCTGAGCCCTAACCTTGGAAGCATCGACGAGGGTGCCTACGTCGATGAGAAGCGGACGGTGAGCTTACTTGATTTGTACCAAAATGGCCAAACATATCCAGTCAGGAATGTGTCAGAGTTGAATCTATACATCCAGCAAATGCAAGCTGCTGGCCGGAGTTTCCAGACTGCAGCAGACACAGCGCAAAAGCACAGTAGCATTACCAATGAGCAGCAGCGTGGGGCGGTGAGCTCGGCGGACATGTCGAACGCAGCATCGCCGTCAAATGTGTATAGCAGTAGGCATACGGCATCAGAAGGGTCAGTGCAAGAGGACGTCGACGCGGCAGAGAGTACGTTCAACATGCTGCCGCCGGCATTAGCGACGGAGCAGATGAATGCATTTCCACAGAGCTTGTATGGGTTGGATGCAGGGGGGCTGCTACCAAGCCCCACCAGCATGCTGGGCCAAGGCTCTTTTGCAACCTTGTTGGATGCTGACTACAACAGCTTTTTTTACAACTCAGATTTTAACCTTCAAATGAGGCCCTTCTCGAGAGGATCTCATTTGGGTTCAACATGGGACGCCAAGACCAATTTCGCCACGTGAAATGCTGTACAGATATACCTTACTACTCTTCTAGTCTAGGACACACTAAAATTTTGTATAACCATGTTCAATATTTATCGACATTTTTTGGACATGATCATTTTTGCAGTGCTTCTAAAATTTTGTTTGGCATCCCCTTGAAGGGGGGCGTATGTTAAGGCAATGCCTACGTCTGTCTCCACCGTTTTCAGCTACTGTGTTAGGCTACGGTCATGCGAGAGCTTAGTTATCCATTTGGGTAACTGAGGCTACTAAGCCGCTCGCGCATTGAATGAGTAATTATTGAGCCATGGTCACGATCACATGCGAGCACAGTTATCAATGATTACCTGCATGTGGCACTCAACAAAAGCTACATAGAGGATATTACTTTTTGCTAGCAGGTAGAGAAGAGAGAGGATCTAGAGAGAGAATGTTGATTCCTTTGAAAGCTGTCTACATTAAATGTATTACAAACACCTCCTAGTGCAACTATACCAAAATCGGCACAGTCACAAAAGGCTATACTTGGTAGTATTGAGCTGTCTCGACAGGATACACGTTCAGCCCACATTGCTGGTTCAATTATCTACTTGAGTTACTAATAAATGAGCCTCACGTGACCACCACTTTATCTAGTCAGTCCTACAAGTGAGACTTCCATTGCCTCCGACAGCGGTGCCACCTATGGTTCCAAAAGAAGAGAATCTCTTCAATCTATACCACAATGATTGTAGACTTCAATAAAACAAAAAACCGTGTAGAGTTGTAGAGTTTATTTATTTTTGGGTGTAGTAGCATGTTTTTCCCTCGTGTTGTCAAAGTGACCCAAGTGACTACATACAAGTATCACATCAAACAAAGCTTGCTGAATTTAGGGTGATCTCCTCCAATAGCATTCAGTGAAAATTATCCACACTGTCCTTACACACCTCTTGCTGGGCATATTCTCATATAAGCCTTCAGGATGCAAGCAGAGATGATTAAGTCCTATGCATACATTGTCAAAATTCTATTTAACTATATTCTCAATCAAGTGTTCTGCTTGAACACGTATTGCATATCTCAAGTGAAAAAGTGTTTTTTCTTGGTCACAAGGCTATGTTATCATGAATTTGACTCAATTTACGAATACTTGTGTAATGTTGGGAATCCACATGAGAATGATCACATCAGTATCTCTGTGAGTGGAAAAATTTAGTGCAATTATCAGGGCTTCAACACAGGGACAACACTTCATTGCAAACACTAATGCTAGTACAGATCTCGAGCATGAAACTGAAAGCTTTCACAAGGTGTTTGATTTGCAATGTTTTGAAGAAATGGTTCTTTTTTCTAAATTACACGCTGTCACGCACCAACCTTGGTTCTGGCGGCCCGCAGTACATATGTTTTCATGCTTTTGTGTATGGAATCCACAATGAAATCTAAGGTGCATTGCAAAACACATAAGAACTTAGGAGTACAACATTTTAATACCAATGGCAACTCTGCATTGAATTGAACAGAACACACTTTTATTTATAAAAGTGCTCACAAGTCGGCTTTATTTTAGTGCATCAAGTTGGGCACGTGGGACCATCCTTTGCGTTGAGATACCACCAAGGGTGCTTAGTGGGGGTTGAACACACCATTTTGGTGATGCAAGTCCAACCCTCTTCGAACTAAGCTAGCCCCCTTGGGTGAATCCAAAGAAACACACTTACTTAAGCACGTGCTTCATATCAAAGTAGCTTGTGGCTATGTGAACTTTTTGCAATACTCACAATAGTGAGATGTATATTTAATCACAACAACAAAATTACAATTATAGTAGCCATGCTCCACATGAGCCATGGAATCACAATGTTATACCCAGTCAACAACCAATCCACATCATTACACAGATACATCGGCTGAGAGGGGAGCCACCCCGAACCTGGCTAACAAACCCCATAAAAAGACAATGATGAGGCTCGCGTTTGTGTCCATTGTGAACGAACCCTATATTAATGACAGTAGTACATACGAAATAGCATATTCTTGTAATCTCATTGGCTAGGGACGTCCTACAAACATAGAGCAAAAGAGTTAAGCATATTTAAGCTTATCACCCTTGTTTTCCAAAGCACAAATAGGGATAATACAATCCGGGTTATTCCTAGGAAGATGATGCAATTAATGCTTTAAGTAAGAAAAATGATAGTTTCGTTATTCATTTGTTGCTTTTTCTTTTGAGAAAACAAAATAATTTTTTGCACACTGCTTTGTTTTGTGGCCCGATGAAACCGGTGAAGTAATTTTTTTCACCAAATGTGTCGCATGCACCTCCCAGCTCTGACAGTGAGAGTGAACTCAACGCACGCGCACGTTTTGACCTATGTATATAATTTTGATGTATTTATGGCATGGAGATACTGCTAATACTAGTGCTTACCCTTCTAAATTTGTATGTAGCGTAATCTTTTGATTTAAAGTGACAAACATGCATCATAATCTGACAAAACCTCCATTTTCAAGGTCAAAATTTTGGTGTTCCATGTATCAATGCCAAGGTAATTGCAGATTTTTGCACAAACCTTGTGATGGTAACTAGTTTATTTCAAGCACTAACAAACATATAGCCTATTTTGAGTTGCACCCTTGGTTGAGCTTGCAAGGGGTATGTTTCAATCGAAGAATCTTTACTTAAACAATTGTTAGTGTGTATTGTGACTATAAAAGATGCTTAAGAAAAATATGTAAAGAATTGTGTGAATCTTAGATGTTGCTTGTACAACATGCAATGGTGAGGTGTCTCACAAAGACCTCACATAAACAAATGAAATTGTGTATGCCACAAGCTTCAAACAAGTGTACCTTTAGACAAGATTGATCTTGTCCAGAGCAATGAGCTTGGTTGGTTGAGCATTCGGTCGTTGTGACTCAAGTCATGGGTTTGAATGCGATCAAGCGACTCTAGTAGTGTTCACAGACGTTTGTATCGTCTCGCACGAGATATATGCGATTTGCTAAAAAAAAAACAAGACAGATCTTGCCAATTTGAAAGAAGCCCATGTTGTCCAATGGCCTCTGCATTCTTTTTGGCCTCCATAAGGCCTTAGTAAAATAAGGAACTCTTGAGACCGGTTAATGTGGACCATTGAATAAATCTCTTTATTGTGTCACTTCGCGGGTTCATTTTGTGAAAATATCTATAGCACATGAATTGAAGAAGTATTTATAAAATCTTCTACCATACACATTGCAACTTGAATTAAATGATCCTTTATCTTTCGTAAACCTTGGACGTTTCTTTATAACTTTCATCTTTTAGACCCCCTTTTATCACGTAATTCTATAACTATTGAAATATAGACAAGGTGAAGAATCATGATGGCCCGCTAAGGAAATGTATGCAAAAGTAGATGAGGGTTATGTTTGTAGAATTTACTTTTTAACAATAAATATTTTGAAGGGTTGTAGAAAGGGTATATTATAAAGGGAGTCATAGATATATAGCAAAGAGTGACTAATAGGTCAAGTTGTTTTAGTGGTGAACATGGAGAAGTTACTTGATCAAATTTGGTTGAAATTGTGAATTTAGTTTTTTGTTTTTTAAGATAAATGTTGTAGTAAACTATGTAAAAAAACCAATGTGATTATTTTAATACAGGGTAGGATTTTAGAGTTCATATCGACATTTAAGTGACATCGAAGTATGGTCAAATGACATTGATCATTGCATCATAGAAACATTTTAAAAAAAATTAGGGATCTAATTAAATTTATGTGAAAATTTAAATTAATAATAATAATATTTCATCAAGATGACACTAGTTAATGACATTTTTCTTCTGGTAATATTCTCTTTATAAAGTGTTACTTGTGATATGTATATATGAGTTTTTCCTTTGAAATGCATTTTATCAATATTGGGAATGTCGAAACCTACTCCTTAATCATTAAAGTAAAGTAACAAGGTGACATTTTCATATTAAAGCCAAAAGTTAAGTTGTGAAGAAATTCTTTCATTTAAGAACAATTTATAAAAAAATTATAATTTATAACTATTTTTTCTAAGTTGTGAAAAAAATCTTTCATTTAAGAACAGACTAAAATTTTTTAGTTATAAATTATCTTAAAATGAAAGAAAAATTTACAACTTAAAAAGTACGTTTTAAATTAAAAAAGTTGAAAAGTAAGTCATGTAGTCTATAAATGAAGGGTGCCGTTTACAAACTAAACAAAGACAAAAAGAAAAAGAAGTCAAGTGAGCATTAAACGAAAGGACCAAGTTAAAATGATAGAAAAACCCATTTACATTATCAAAAGAAGATATAATCTTTATAAAACCTTCCTTTTTTGTCATGTCAAGAAAAACCTTAGGGGAAGGACCTAAGCCAAGGACCGATTGCTAGTGGACATGGAATCCTAGAAGGCCAAGAGGCTATAAATAAGGAGATAGGGAGGAGGATTCTTCTAAGAAGTTCCCAAGGGCTTTACATTGGTATCAAAGTTAGACTATTTTGGGCGAAGAAGACGTGGTCATCTTTAACTGAGGCTTTTGGTGCATGCATGCAAGAGACGTGGAGTCGACGAGAAAGAAAGAGCTGCAACACCGTGTGCAACATTCCTTGCAAAAGGGAAGGGGGTGACATCGACCTGCTCACAAGCGGGAAGAAAGAAGCTCGGCAAGATCGCCTTGACGAGCTGGGCACTTCACGTCACGTAAGCACGAATCGGGGAGAAGCAAGGTGAGCGGTCTCTCTCTCTCTCTCTCTCTCTCTCTCTCTCTCTCTCTCTCTCTCTCTCTCACGTTCATCGTCTCTGTTCGACGCCATAGCCAAAATAGGCCCCCTTTCATATTCAGTGCCCAAGGTCTTTGACCTTAGGGTAAATTTTTTAAAAGCAAGGGAAGGTACCCACGCCCCCGTCCCCCCTATCCTGTCAGTCTTTGTCCTCGGCAAGACACCGTATTGGGGGTGAGCAACCAACGACGTAGCAAAATTTCAAAAAAATCATAACACGCAAAAAAATCTAAAATTTCGAAGATTCTTAATGCTTCTCGAGTAAGTGCAAACTCAAGAAGGAGATTGCAGGAATTCAAGAAAAAGATTATGCAAATTCAAGAAGAAAAGTATTAGCAGTGCTTCGTCGGCAACGTTCTCGAAGGACGGTTCATTGGCAAATGTACGCCTAGGAATTGATAACGTAATTAGCATGGCTAATTATATGCGGTGCATACTATGGCTAAGAGCATCTTGAGTAAAGGTACTCTTCTTTCTCTTTCTAAGCACTGTACAAAGTCGCCATGGATTCCCACATCAATATAACTTTTGATTTTGAGCACCATACGCCCAATCTTCCCAATGATGGCCCATGGTTGGATACTCTCAGGGAGGGTACCTTTGCGGCTATGGGAGGAGATGATACTTATGAATTCCTTGATATTCATAAATTTTTAACACTTCAAGCATGCATGTATATGATAGAAAAGAATTTTGCATCTTTAAATAAAAATGTTAGTAAATTATCCACTTTAGTAGTGCAATTTATGCAACAACAGGCCAAGAACCTTACTGATACACATATGTAGGAGCAAGGCTTCGATCAGGGCCAAGGTCCCCCCCCTGATTCTCCACATGTCCCCTTCTCTACTTCTTCTACTTTTGTGTCATGGTGTTGGCGTGTTTGAGTAGGTGTTCCCCCCAAGCCATTTTGTGTGTGGAATAAGAGTGAGAGAGAGAGAGAGGTGTTGTGTGCGATAGTGGTGTGTGGTTTGAAGTGAGTTGTGAAATGAGTATGGGTAGCTGATCTCGGCAAGTGTGAGTGTGTGGTGTCGACAGTGTGCAATTGAGTGGTGATTTGCTCGTGGTGAGTGTGTTGGTGTGTGTGCAAATGGTGGTTTGCTAGTGAAAGTGTGAAGTTTTGAAGGTGTTCTCTGAGAGGATAGAGATGTTGTCAATGCCCCTGAGCTATAGAGAGGTTTGTGTTGTGTGTTGGGTGTGTTCCCCCATTCCCCCTCTCCATCTTCTAGTGCCCCCTTTGAGGAGCACGTTGATTGCTCTTGTTTGAAGATGAAGCGATGGTTTTGGCGATGACAAAGGTGCAGTTTTTGAAGAGTTGGTGCTGCTAGACAAGATGTGGTCCGATTTTTCAATTTTCAGTGAGGTTGAAGCTGCGGAGACTTGGCTTCAAGACTATGGTTTGTTTCTACTCAAGAGCAGCTTGTGAAGAGATGAAGGTACAATTCAGGTTTTCCCATTCTTGGTTCTTGGTAAAGTAAGGAGACGGTACGACGGTCTACGTGAAGAAGAGAATAAAAATTGGGAGGCCTTGGAAGCGTCTATCGATGCAAGAGGAACCGAGGGTTTTACCGTTGTAAAGAGATAGAGAGGTCCCTATGCCCAATATGCCAGCTAGAGAGGCTCCAACTGTGAAAGAAGTGTTGATGGTTCTAGATCAGACAAAGGATGCACGAGCAAGTCCAAGTATGGTTGGTCAAGCTACATCCGTGTGTGTTAGAGATAGTTTGCAGATGAGGTCAAAGGGGTGAAGTTGGAGGAGACTCGTGATAGAAGAGGAGGTAGAAACAAGTGATAGTAGTTCTCTGAATGCAGATACAACTTGGGAGATAGAGTCATCCCATTCAAGGTATGAGGAGTTCGATTTCTTGTATGTCATAAAATCTAATGTCTAACCAACCCAAATGATTTTGTCATATTAAACTGATCATTTAATGTGGGAGAATAAACGGGAACAAGGGTTAGAATATAGACATGAGCTTACAGATCTATCTCAACATGGGGTCTGAGAGAACAGGGTGTTGTGAATACCCTAAGCTATAGAGAGGCCTTGTGTTGTACATTGGGTGTGTTCCCCCATTCCCCCTCTCCAATGTTACAGAGTCTTATGTGACATGCCGTGCCCACTCAATTGTGCTTTAGTTTATGGGCCACCGCATGTCGACCCAAGGCTTGTGGGAGTGGGTGGCAACTATGACAAGCAATAAAAATGCGATCTGGGAATTCACGGTAGTGGGGAAAGGCTTCTATGTGGCTAGTTGTAACACCCGAGAAGATTGTTCAAGAGTATGAAAGGAGGTATATGGGGAGCGTTTTACTTTGCTTATGTTATGCCATGGATGCACGAGTTTTGTACGATCAACAAGTTTATGGACTTCTACTTGGTATGGGTTACGCTCAAGGGCTTTCCTCTTTGGCTTTAGGGCTATACTGACTCTATAGCTTCCATGTTGGGCAGGGGTATAGTGGGTAAGATTGAGCTTGGACATAAAGGCTTTGTGAACTGTGGAATATGAGCAAGCCCATCCCCAAGTATTTGGATGTGAATATGGGTTGTTTTGGAACCTTCAAGCAAGAATTAGCGTTCGCTTTGTTTCTGAATGTTTTCTACAAATGTTGAAGAATTGGCCATTATGCTAGAGATTGTCTCGAGGGGGATGCGGCCCGCAATCAAAGGACCTGGACAACTTGGAGACGGGTCTCCAGAGAGGTCGTACATAGGCGGAGGTATCTGACACTGATGCAAAGACTAGTGGGACGGGTAGCGACTTGCGAATGGTGGCTAAAGACATGGGTTTCCCATCAGGTGAGTAGCATGAGAAACTTGATGGACTCTCTGGTGCGGTGAGTGAAGAAACTATTAGCTCAGATGATGAGTTACAAGGTAAAACATAGCTGCTAGACAATCCTGTTGTAGAGGCTTGGATGTCCAATAATCCGAGTCAACTTGAGGCAAATGCAAGTAATGCTCACAACCTAAAGCTTGACCTCGTCATCCGAACTGTGAATGTGTCGAGTAACACGACAAGCATTGTTAGCCTGCTAAAATGAAAGAAGAAGAAATGGTGACTCTAGTTATCGGTAGATTGACTCTCGTGTATTGGTTTGGTGGTCAAGGGGCGTGCTGTGGGCAGGGCTAACTCCTTCATTGCAACCCCATGCCACTCGTGGTTTCCCTTTTGCTATTGACGGTTAGAAGGTGGCACCATTTATGAGTTGATATATTTGGTAGTTGTTGTGGGTAGGTTGTGCTTCGAGATTAGGCTGTTGATTGATGTCGTGGCTCGATTGGAGCATTGTTGTCTATGTAACTTTTTTGTTTCTTTTAGTCGTTCGAAGCTTCGCTTCAACTAGTTTTACGAGATTACGCCCACTCACCCACATCCACATGTCTCAGGGATTGAACCATAGTGGGTGCGCTTAGAGCCCATCACCTTTACCACTAGGCCATTTTTTTTTGGTTTTCTTAATAAGTATCTCTAGTCACTATTGTGAGTTTGGCCCCAAGTATGTTGTCCTAATCTTCCAAGCAAGTCAAATTAGCGCGAATCTAACGAGATGCTCCCAATGCTTTGAGGAGAAAACGGGAGAAGATGACATGTGTAGGGGAGGGGCAAAGAGAGAGAGAGGGAGCTGTCTGTCAGGTCAACGGTAGAGAGAGAGAGAGAGAGAGAGAGAGAGAGAGAGAGAGAGAGAGACGTGTGTATCGATTGTTGCGCGAGGTGTCTGCATGGAACGAGCAGTGAGGTAGGTCCCAGGCCAAAAGAGCACGCAAGAGCATGATCACGGAGTGTGAGCTGCGAAAAATACACAGCAACGGGACATTGCAAGGCAGAGGAGCGTGTTGCCAGGGGTGTAGAGCAAGCCATGACAACATCTTTGGCTCCGTCTGTGGGTCTAAGTTGCGCACTTGCGTGGCTCGATCCTGGTGACAATTGTGGGAGCTTGGATTGCAGCTCGTGCTGAGCTGCATGTGTGAACAAGGAGAAGTAGGGGCTGCAGAAGTGGTGATGGTGTGGGCGATGGGAGAAGGCGAAGGGCATAGGGTCAAGAGCGACGGTCAAAGGAATGGCGTGCGGGAGGGCGAGACTCAGCCGTCGTGTTGGCGAGGTGGGGTAGTGCGGTGCACAGGGGTGGGGGAGTGTGTGGTTGGTGAAGGAGATGGCAGGCAGACGACGAGTGATTGCGATAGCCGAACGATTTTGGCTTCAAAAATAAGAGGTTCGTTCAGAATCTGAGCAACAAATTAATTAATACATGAGTGAGTCGACCCAAATATGTACCAAAAAAGGAGGATTTTGAAGGATTTGAAGAATTGCTAAAAAAGAGCTTCGAGGATTTAAGTGTAAAAACCTTGAAGTACAATGAATTTTAATCCTTATGTTTCCAACATGAAGCTAGCCCTCCCCCTTTTTTTTTTTTTTTAAGAATTTTTTTTTGGAACACACTCACAATTGTGAGTGGATGTATTAAATTCTCCATAAAGAAATGTGCAAAGTAACTTCAAGCTTGTGTCGAGCCTTGAGGGATAATGTGATACATCAAGATGCTATATAGCCTCGGATAAAGGCAAGCCATTACCCATGATCTCTTACACATCTTTAGCAATTTGTGGTCATGACGACAAGAATTGCCCTATTCCACTCATCCGAGTTCTTTCTTTTTACCAATGGCAATAATCACTTCACGGATTTCTTGGATAATCATAGTAAAGCTAACTATTGAGAGGATATTTTTGAAAACCCGAAAGTTCCTAGCCTTTCAGACTTTCTTAATCTAGCAAATCTAACTATTTGTGTACAGATTAGAAGCGCTTAGCTTTTCATCACCTTTATTTGGCTTCAAAAGGAGGATCTCTAAGCACCTGTTTTGCGACCTTTCCACATAAAACCAAAAGAAAGATGGCAATTTTTGCTGTTTAAAAAAAAAGAGAGAAATTTTGAAAGGTTGGGATTTTTGAACATTTTCCAAGTGACAAATAGCACCGCTTATAGGTCACTTCTAGACCCTGGAGGAAAAAAAAAAACATCCTTGCCCTAGAAGCTTGAATGGGCCTACAAATGTCCGATCAATGATACTAGACTAGTCAAACTTCAAGTCTCCAAACTTCACCAAGGCGGAGGTGGAGCCCTTGCTCAAGGGGCAAAGAAGACATTAACTTTGAACAGTGAGACAATTGATCGACAAAGACATGAAGAGGTCAAAAATATCATGCAAATTTTCAAAGGGCAACGTGGGACAAGTCCCTTGGGTTTTCTTTTGTGGCACATGGCATTTTACCAACAACCGCCCTTTTGAATTTGGGCACATTTTAGGTGCTTGATTGAGTCCAAAGGGCCACATGCCCACCTTTCTCTTTTCTCTTTTCCCTCGATGTGACATCCTTGACAAATATCATCCACAGATAAAGCTTGCCCACATTTTCAACTATCCATTGACTCATCGACCAATAATAATTGTGCACACATACATCCATATAAATCACCGTTGTAGAATTATAACCATTGCAACAGTATATACCCACAACTATCAATTCTCCACGTGTTCCCTACATTCATCTTATTTCATGTATTGAAAAAAATATCATAAAGAATCTAGGGTTTTATACATACGAGTACTGCCGGCCCCTCTCTCTCTCTCTCTCCTCCTCTTTATTGCGTGCTTATTTTCCTTTTGGCTTATAGCCTTCGGCTCGCAGATAATGAGACGTGTAAAGGGTCATCCTCTCCGCTATATATATGTTAGTAGACGTGTGTATTCACGATCGCACTTGTTATACACACATCACACCCACAAGGGGCCATACCGTGGGAACAACTTTCCCAATGTGCAAAAGCTCTCCCTGCTGCCTTTCCTGCACCGACGGTGGAAACAAATTTCTGGGATTTAAACAGAAACAAAAGATTTCATCGTTTTTAATCAAGGTCTCAGAAAATCTTTTACCTGAAATGATTGGACTTCCTCCTCGTATAAAAAACACTAGTAAAATTTTGCGAATTTGCAAATTTTTTAATTGATTTTTTTTCCTTTTTTGAAACCAACTGAGATGGATTTTCAACCGGCTCTAGACTGAGCAGAGGCAAAAATTTCCCAAACGTGAATATTGTTTTCAATACTGAAATACATTCATAAATTTTAATTTTCTTTGAGCCAAGTTACAATGATTTTCGCAATAGTGAATGTTAGAGCACTTCTTGAAAAAACAGTAATTTCAACCATGTATTTTCAAGGCAACCCAATTAGACAACGCGGATCTAAAAGGTAAATATCAAAATATCTAAACTATTATAAAAGGGGGAGGGATTCCGCTCCCCCCGCCACATGGGAAGCGCTTCATCCGGCTTGTGTGCCCTGCACCTCTGGTGAGAAAATGGGATTGAGAGAGAGAGAGAGAGAGAGAGGCGGTCGAAGGCTGCGGACCACACTAGTATGACTAAAAAGCCCAAAGATTGTCCTTCAAAAATAAAAAAAGGTGTCCAATGAAATTGCAACCAGATGTTTTCATTACCAATGGGAGAATTTATGCTACAAATGAGGATATGGGATATTTGTTTCTAGGCAAACTTATCCCAAAACGTAGAATTTCTACCTAGGGAATAGTTCTTGAATTAGGCACTAAATTAATGTAATTAAATCTTGTTTTGAGTCCCCATGCACACTTTTGGTGAGCACTGCTTATGTCGACTTCCCTTAACATGAAGGTATTAGAGCAATGTTCGGGAAAAATCAATTTTCCAAACATACAAAATTCCTTTCCTTGAATTTTCCAAGAGGTAATTTTAGAAAATAGGCTACTTTTTTTAAGGGTTTTACACTATTTTTCTCTATTTTGAGGCCGAATTTCTCCTTTTCCCCTTGCCCTCAACCAGCATTTTGGAAATTGAAAACGACACGATATTAAGTTGAGACACATTTTTCCCGAGCACTGTATTAGAGAATGTGATGTAGACCTTTTTTGTCGTGGCCTTTAAGGGGTTTGATCTTCTATAGATGCTTGGGGCCCAGGGGCGCCGCGCCCACATTCAAATCAAATGGTTGATCTCCTTTCACTCAACTAGATGTGTGTCACTCTATGAAAATGTCCACGCTCAACAACATGCAAAATGATTCATGGGTTGTGGGCTCTGTTGCTTTGATGGACAAGGATTTGATGGGTTGCTACATGAGTTGTTCCTTATTTTCTCTTGGCCAAGCTTGACATCTTGAATATGATTTTGCTAATGTAGCAACCCAAAATATCTATTTTATAAGTCATTTCTTAAAGATAATTGGGTCAACATGCCACTTGTTCAAGCATAATGAATCCTTTTGTTACACTTTAACACAAAAAAAGACCTTTTATAATATCTACACTTTTTTTTTATAAAGGCCAAACTCACAATTGTCAGTGGGTGTATTAAATTATCCACAAAAAAGTGTACAAAGTGAGTGGAATATCTATACCAATTTCTACCACAGCTTGTGTAAGTGTGATGTTTTTTTAAATTAAAAAAAATAAAATCCACAGAGGACACACCCACACATGCTCGCTCATGCACCTGACACTTCCATGTACATACGAAGTGGTGCTTGGACCTTCAACCTTCAACTACGCTCTTGCCATGATTAGACACTCTGTGACCAAATATAGTCTAGCGTCTCTCTAATTTTACTAACTTTAGCTAGCTTACATAGTAGAGATCTCTACCGATCGGACTCACATTAAGTAATTACACACTGATATTTCTACAATTAGCTTCAATTGCACTCTAATATTGGTGGGTTGCGATAATCCATTCTCAAATCGTTGGATTTTAGAGTGCTTTTGCAAGAACTTGTGGAGCAGAGTTACACACTAGTGTATGTGCATGTGAAGCATCATTGGCTTGTGGAGCACAAATATATCGCTTGTGGAGCACTATTTGATTTTGCGATTGTGATTACGAAAATTTTGGCCCTTTCATACCAAACACTATGTCCATGATTAACTGGTGATCCCATTGTGTGCACCTTTCTAGCTAGCTAGCCTATGGCCCAAGCCCCCACCATTATATGGTTCCTCCTTTTACCTTACTGAGCTTTCTTATGATGTGTGATGAAGTAGATTGCTCTATCATTTTGAGAAAATGTCCATGCTTATGATAAGTCATGGGCCATGGGCTCTACCTTAAAGGAGATTCATCTTAGCCACTTTGTCGCAGTGCCACGCTCAACTTGAGGGAGAAAAGCATACGCAAACAAGATAAGGTTAAAAAAGGGTCACAAAAAGTAGCATCTTGCAACTTGCTAATCTAAAAACCGGAATCCTCAATGGATTTCTCATGAATGCCCAACTCTCTCTACATTCGTAAAAGAAACATGTCGTTAAGCTTTTGTTGAAAGCAAATAAGAGGCATCAAGGAAGATCTCATAGCGACTTGCTTCTTATGAAAGAGGAGTTTAGGGTTTGCTGTGTGGGGCATGTGCGCCACTACAGCATGTGAGGTCGGAGCCCTTGGGGGATAGGGCAAGGACGGTGGCCCACAACCATCGACAACTCTTTTTTGGAACATCAGGGGAGGGAGACTCTCTCGCCTCCTATTGGGTAGGAGAATGGTATTCCGATGCTCTTAGGTTTCGGTGAACTGGGCAGAAGAGCGCGACTCAGAGAATGGCGGTTCTATTGTGCCTGTTGTGGCCCCCTTTTGGTCGTTCTAATTTTGGTCGCTAGTTGTAGGGATGTGACTAGCTTCAGAGAAAGGGCTTGTCTCCTTTAAGGCCTAATGTTTTCACCAAAAGAAAAAATTCTTTGGGGGGCAATAGGGGCGGGTTCTGAGACTACTTATCTATCTATTTCCCATCCCGAATAAGCTCCGTAAAAAAATACACCCGGGAAACCTAGAGTGTTAAAAGAAAATTCTACATGGTATTCTGCAAAAGAACTCCTCCTAGCGAAGTGATACATCTAGACCTACCTCTGAATTAAATTTCACAGACCAGTCTGATCGTTGGAGTACAGGGAAGACTCGTTGATGTGGTGGTACAATGGTCGCATTTTGGGCTGCTGTGGACCGTGATGGTGCTAGAGGAAGCGGTGGTTTCTGTTAGATTTACACCACTCTGCTGCTTCACATAACTCTAGGGCACTTCCTTGTACGACTAATGTCTCCGGGTTGGCTACCCATAGCATAGGTTGTACCTTGCCTACCGCCCGAGTTTGGGCCGACCGCCCACCTGAGTTGGGCGTCCACCTTGGGCACTCATATATATGGGGCCAAGGGGGTACACATTTTATTCATATATGGCATTATATAGGTCTCATGTTCTAGTAGTCATGGGGGGCTGATTGCCCCCTCTTCACCACTCATAGCATTTGTGTTCTCTCTCTTCTCTCACGCTTCCGCACATGAACACTCTCACATGGTATCAGAGCTCAGGCTCTCCATGGTATGTGCACCTTCTGCATCAGGTTTTCCCTCCCAAGAAGAAGATCAGCTAGCATTTTCGCAAGGAGAGGCCAACGCTCAACCTACAATAGTGTTCTATCGTGAAGAACCTACATTTTTGGCCCATATGTGTTTTGAGCATTAGAAAACCCTAGCGTTTTTTGGAGGCTCCTGTATTTTTTTGCTCTCCCATGGCGATCACCAGATTTGGCAGCCAATGCCAGCCTCTTCAGGCATTTTCATCATCGAAAAACCCTCCCTACCACCTACTTTTTTGTCTCCACCTAAGTTTTCAGAAAACCTGTGTTTTTTAGAAAACCTACGTTTTTGGGTAGATACAACAGTGTTTTTGTAAGAGGGGGGCAGCGCTACCTTTGGCCCACCATGAATCTTGCCTTTTGACACCCGATGTAGCATTCCGTGCATTGCCGACGAGAATCCTTTTCATTTTCTACATATTTCAGCCATACATACCTGCTATTTTTTCTCAGCTTTCAGCCCTCCAATTGCTGTGCACACAAAGATAAACCCTCCCACACCCTCTGCACCGCTACGAACCTTGTCGGGAGCGTACAAGCATGCTGAAAATCACTGGGACAACAACATTTTATCACCTCGCAGTTCCGTTTTTGGGTGGACAGCAGCCACATGGTTTGAGTTTTTCACAAAGGACAAAGTTACTTCCTCCCAGGACACCATCCTGTGGTGGTTCGTGCGGTCTCTCACTGACTGCTGCAGTACATAACATATTCGACATCGGCTTGATCATCTACGGGAGTACAAGTTGCACACTCGAGAGGGGGTGGTGACTTGTGTTTTGCTATGGACACACCTATGCACTCATCCAAGATCCTCTCCCTGAGTCCATCTTTGGTGGATAGACACTTACCACTTGACTTCAACACGCCAAATCACTTGCTTACACATGAGCATCTAGATGGACTCAGGAAGAGGATCTTGGATCTCTTCTTGGACACATTCATTGCTTAGATCTATAGAATGACGTGGGACTTCAGTGCTTTGGACTCTTTTGGAGAGTTTACTTGGGAGATGTGGGTGATCAAGCATCCTGTGTGACTACATTCGGAGTCACCCGGACCTTCGCTTGGATGGTAGTGCAGTTGCTCTTCTACACTCTTGATCATTTGGCTCGGGGTTCACTATGTGTAAAACTACCATATCATGTGCGTTCAAGACATGTTTGTAAAACCTCTATCTGTGAATTTTGTTAAGAATATAATGTACCCTTTTCTTTTAAAATTTGCAAGTTTTTTTCAAATTTGAAAAATAATGTCCTTCTGTATATATATTTCTGTAAGTTTCAAGCACTTTAAATACCCTTCTATTGAACTCACGTGATAGGTTACATTTTTATTAGGTGACCTCCCTGTGTCATTTGGATTGCTACCTTCAGATAGATTGGTGTTGTCTTTCCTCTTCTTAGAGGTTATTTACAAAGCATACTTCTCAATTTGGCTTCCCTTCTTCATACATGATGATCACGATGCAGACAAGTTGGTTTGACCACACCTCCTCTGAGAGGCCCTTCACAGTGCAGACTGTTGAGTTTGGATTTCCCCTCATCTTGGATTACCCTACTATTGAGAAGACACCATCCGATGGTGGTCCGTGCCATCTCTCGGCGACTGCTGTAACTTATGGTAGCTTCTACAATGCAGACTACTTAGTTAGGCTTTCCTTGTTTTGGAAAAGTTTACAATGTAGATTGCTACATATGGCCTTGGGATGGTGTGCGCATCTATCGACATGTCAAAGCAAGGGACTTGCCGTACACTATGTGCGAGCACAAATGGCTGCAAGGACACAACCAGGTTAATCTAGCAAGCTCAAGAGAGCAAGGGTGTGCCATTCACCCCCCTACGCTCGCCTTCGTGGAGGATTCCTCGCCACGAAGAAGAGGGAGCTACTACCGTGTCGTGCTCAACCGCCTCGCTGCCACCGTGCCATTGCAATGCTCGATCACTCTCTCTCTCTCTCTCTCTCTCTCACGCATACACACACACAAGGAGATGAAGAAGAAGATAGAGATGGAGCAAGAGCACTCTTCAATTGCACAAATGAGAGAATGAGTGATTTTTAGGTTTAGGTGACTTTTATATGAGCTCGCCCATTCACACATGGGCGCCCATGCTTAGCCAACTAACCCTTGAATGTTCCAGTTAGAGTGCACCTCTCATTGGCCATCACTCTTACCCTTTTCCTATTGGACCGACAAGCCCGACCCATGACTACTAGAAGTGGACGTCGGTGGTTAACATGCCCCCCTTCCTGATATAGATTCCGTCCTTGGAATATAACAATGTAGCATCAGGATCCACGATAGGAGTACCTGTAGTAGCAGAAGAAAAACAACATTGTGAAAGCTCAAAGGTAGCATATGAAGGCATGCAATAAGTGAGATGCATACATTATATTCTAGGAAATGCAAAAAAAAATTCATGAATCATAACATTGCCCACTAGAACTAGCATAGTACCTGAATGAAACGCAATTGAGCTAAGGTCTATTAGGTTGACTCTAAGAGACGTACACAAGAGCTAGGGCTAAAGTAAGTACTAGATTGACCAATGTTAATTAAAAAATGTCAACTAAAGAGTAGTTAACCCTAGGAATGCTCGTCAGGGTCTAAAGACTAGTGATCTTGTCACTTATACCATTTAAGTGTGATCAACATAAAATACAAGAAAGTTTGTGCTATTTCATTTCTCTTTTCTCTCTCTCTTTTTTTCCCCCTTTTTTGTTGTTGTCATAGTTGCTACAAGTAAATAGGGGACTCGAGGTCTCAAATATCAGTAGCTAGGAGACTCGAGGTCTCAAATACCAGCTTAACATATGGACTTTTACACCACAAGTCACACTTAGGTGAAATAAGCTAGAGAGAACTATATCCTCATAGCTTAAAACATTACTAAAGTTACTACAATTAATAGACTATTTAGGAATTAAAGTGTGCAATTAAGTGTCCTAATTTAGCTTAAGGTCCTGATACCTACTTAAAGCCAACTAATTACCAAACTCAAAGAGAAGAACAAAGTACTAGAAGTTTGAAAAAATTATAGCATCTAAATTGGCAATGTCACAACTTCATAAATTTTATGCATTATTAGAAACTCAAATGACAAGATGCAAACATGTCACTGTGGATATCATAGATAAAAGAAAGTAGTACACCTGATATAATGGAGAATATTTGTTGTAACATGTAAACATCCATTGTCGTTGTCCTTCAAAGGCATCCTTATGTAGTCACAAACTGCACAATAGTCACCACCAAACATCCATCTTCCAGAGGCACATCAGTGGGAAAAAAGAACTTTGCTAATCACTAAACTCTAAAACAGAAACACTCCTATCGTACTAATCCTACCTACCCTCCATCACTCGAATGATGAGGATCAAAGTAAGTGGAGGTTGGGGAGCTTGGTCGGTAGCTCTAAGGCTAAACCTCCATCCTCATCATTAAGGTAGGTGTAATCCTCGTTGGTAAGGCCCTGTGTCTCTGTTAGTGGGTACGCCGCGACGGACGATGGAGCACAGCGAGAACACAGACCAACAAACTGTCAATCCGAGGACGTAGCTGACTCGACTAGGGCATGGAGGCAATCTCTGGGCTGTCAACCCTGAGCTAGACACGAAAAACACTCTACAGTCACTAATCCTACCACAACACTATCATAAAGCAAAGAAACAGACAACGCATTCTACGAAACACTACAAGCTCGAAACAGTCTCAAATCATATCGGAATGACTCGAAATCGGAGGATAAGACTCACAAGGACATATCCTACATGGAAAAACACCTAAACCCTGAAAACCATAACTGTAAGACCTCTAATCGCTATCGCGATAGACTCAAAACATCAATTTCCAAAGTGTCCGGAACTGATCTACAAAGACATCAACACGAAGAGCTTCTTGCCCTAATTCTAACGACTACTTGATCATTCAGAGCGGATGTCGTTTGAGGTACTTACGACCAAATATAGCTCGTAGCAGGCGGGCTCGCGATGTGGTCCTCGGCTTGCATTGCTTGCGTTGATGCGGAGAGCTCCTCGATGCTAACACGCTCCTACTCTCATATCTGCAATGTGATTAGTGTGCGCGACGGTGTGTGTGCGTGAAGCTCACTCCTGTGTGATGCAGAACCCACGACTGTATATTAATTGAGATAACGTAATGTGTTCCTTTACAAAGCCTTAGGTTTTAGATTATATACCAAGCCTTCAAACCTAATGTCTGGCCAAATGACCTGAATTGTCTCTAGGCTTCTACAGAGCTTAATTACAAGAAACTGAGTTGGCTTTACTCATTATATAAGCATCTGCGGCCAAAATACAAGTGCCGATGTAAAATATGAGGTTCCCGTAAACATTACAAAAGTGGCCGTAATGGCTCAAAATAATAATAACAGGATATTCGATGACGTCCATGAACTCGTATCTTCATGTTGCAGCATCCATCTTCATCTTGATTACTTCATCTTGATGTCGTTTAAAGGGCGTCCTTTCAACACTCTCTCCCTCCGAATTCTTGTCGTCCCCGACAAGATCCTATGTCTTTGCTGGCCTTGACGAGTTCTTGATGTCTTGGCGTTGGTTGAAGTTGTTGTGGCAGCCTCTTCTACAGTTGGTTGCTTTGCGTGATATTAAAGCTGCCTTGAAGTTGTACCTGTAGTGTATCTGAAGCCTGGAACTCTCCCCCTCCGATTTGTTGTTGTATCTTGAATTGTATAAGGTTGTATCGACTTGTTTGTGCAGTAGCTCGTTGTCATTGTAGTTCTAGTTTGCTTTTCCTGTGGTTGTTATCTGGCAGTCGTACCTGTAAGTTGACTTGAAGCTTTGTCAAACTGTTTTTTGGCCTCTCCCTTTTGACTTGTCAGTAGATTTGCAATTATTAGTGTGGGGATATCGTGGTTCTTCTTGTTTTTGTTGTTATAAAAAATAAAAGAGTAAAAGTAACATGTAGCGTATATACAAAATGAAGGTCTTAGATACCTGGATAAGACTAAAGGGAAAAACCCAGTGGGAAAAAATGTCTTTAGTCATAATTAAATGCGAGGCTATATGTACTTAGGTTCTGATGTTATAGAGTTATGCTGAGTTAAAGTACATATGGCCATATGGCTACTAGTATGGACTTGATATACATGGATAAGTGTTAGTAGCTTGAAGTCAGAGTCATTGTTGTTGAGCAAAGGCTTATAAAACCTGTTTCCGCTTGGTCATCGTCATTTGTTTGTGTAAGTGCAAGGGTGGAATAAAAAAGAGTGCCTAATGTATATGTCCAATGATGGGACATCTATATGCTTGCACATAGTTATGCATGTTAAACAAGATGCGGTGCGAGAGAAGAGTATTGATGGGTTCTTCATGGAGTTAGTGTACCAAGCAAAACATATAGCATGAGTGCTTCAAAAGCTTTCACTACTCACAAGAAGGGTTTTTGCTGTCGAGGTTTCTCCACTCTTCCTCACTGTGTCAAGTGCGTGAGTGTTTTTGTTTTGGACTACTCCTCGTTCTCCACCTTATATATTATATGGACTTTGACTCTTATGCTCACCTCTTCCAGCATGAGCGACATGACTTTATGTATGCTCAACTCTCCAGCTTGAGCTTATACCTATTAGCTAGACTCATAGACCACATAAAAATATTAACTTGAAGCTTGGGTCTGACACTTTGCTCATTTAGTGGCTTAGCTGCCCGACTCTAGAATCTTATGCCATGTAAGTTTAATGGTGACTTGGACTTACCTGATCATGGCCTGAAATCCAATTCCATATGCTTTTGATGTTTAGGCCTTTCTCGTTAGTTTCTGTTTGAGATGCCATGTTGTCCAATACATTGGCGTATATCTGCTCTTCATTCCTTGGTAGCAAATTGTGGTTGCTTGATGAGACATGTATTGATGTTGAAGCAATGGTTGATGAAGTCTTCTTCTTCCAGATAGTGTTCTTCAAAACTATGACCTTCGTATTTACCGTTGCTTTCTTTTTATTGTTAAGAGGCTGTAAAGGAGTTGTGTATCTTTCTTGTTGTTGAGCCTCAATCGCGGATTTTGGAATCCACATTGTTCTTGGGCCTGGTGTGATGTCCTTTGCCACTTGCCTTGTTTCTTCTTTGACTTGATGGTACCTTTTCTTTAAGTTCCAAATATGGTTGCTACTTTTGTAAAAGCCTTGCTCTTGTAGTAATTGACGAGGGATCCATCTATAGGTTGTAGTACTCTTGGGTGTAGCGGGTGGCTGCTCTTCATTTCTTGATGTTTCTTGCTTTTCCTTGGTGATTCCTTGATAAGCTACTACCTTAGGTAACCAGATTTGAAAGTTACCCTCATAGAATCCTTGTGCTTCGAGTAACTTGACTGGAATGAATCTTTGGACTTGCTTGGAGGTGACCTTCACTTGACTTTGTTGGGTAGTCTGGTAGAATTCTAATTTCATTACCCAAACTTGTCGTATGGTTTGTCGAGTGGAAGACCTTATCTTTTTATTTTTGTACCTGTCCTTTCTCTTGGTTGAGTTATGTGATTGACGTTGACGGCTTTGTTGATTCCTGACTGAGTGGTTGTCATGGGATGGATATCGCCAGGCTGTCATCTTGGGCTTGTTGACCCAAACATCTGAATTTTCTTTCTTGTAGCCTTGTGCAATAATTGACGCGCTTGATGTGATCCATCCTGTAACCTTTGCTTGTTGAGGTTGTTCCGGTGATTGTATCCAAATTGGATCATTAACTTTAATCTGTGCCTTGGATACTAGCACTTGGTTGACCTGTTTTGACTTCCTTTGGAGACTTTTGGGTGATGGAAACTTTGGTTGATAGACTTTTTGCTTGGGTTTCCATTGTTTTGTTGATGGTTTGGCTTTTGATGTAGAGGCTTTGTCTTGCACTTGCATTGGCTGGGCTAGAGACTGTGGGCTTATTTTAGCTTTGCCTTTTTTAATAGCCAAGAATCTTTGAACTGTTGTAGGCTTGACCTCTGTTGCCACTTGATAGCTTGTCGTGATGACCATTGTTGAAGATTCAGGCTCTTTTTCAAAGACTTGTGCCCATGGCTTGGACAAAATCAAGTGTGTTCCCATTTGTCAAGAATCTACCACCAAGAATTTTTCTTTGACATTCTGTGAGTGTAGTTGGACAGTAGCTTCTGCAATCCCCATACTTATAACATCCACTTCAGGTGAGAGATTTACCTTTATCTGAATATCATAAAGCTTTGGCTTACCTAGAAGTAACCACATGCCATATGACATGACATTAGTCGTGGAATTTGTATCAATTTCTGCCATAAAATTCATCTTGACTCCGTCTAAAAGTTGATCTTCTTTGGTACTAGATTGCATGTGTTCTCTTGAGTGACTTGAGCAATCTTTGGCCTGGACTCCTTGTTGTCTTCTTCTTCATTGTTCACACTTCTGAGTTCATCTATGTGTTCTAGCTCCTGCTTGACCACCATTTCCTCTGATATGTCTTTTGGAGAGACAAAATCAGCATTTGGTTCCTGTAGAGTCATAGGCTCTTCTTCCTCGACTTCAGCTGTTGAAATGTCACCAATAGTGTCTGAACTTCCTGTCACTTGCTGCACCTCTTCTTTGATTGATTCCAAGTCTTCATATTGCTCGTTTGTAGGCGCTGGACCTGAAGCATCTTCTTTGGATCTTAGCCCTTCTTCGTGCAACTTTTCTTCATTGACTTGCGGCTCCTCCTTTGCACTATGCATTCGAGTTGGACAGTTTGTAATCAAGTGTGTTATCGCACACTGATCGCAAAGAGCACCTATTTCTATATGACCAGTATTCGGGCTAGGTATCTGGTTTTGTGCTATCCCCATAGCTGATAACCCTGTTTCGAACTCATACTCAGATTCTTCATCTGTCTCACACATAACCCTTAGCATGTAGTAGGGGACTATGTCATACCCATTCTCATTGCAAAATTTTGTTGGTGTGGTCTCATTAACACAGACATCCAAAGTAGCCAATATTTGAGTCCACTCTAGCGGTTCTAACGCCTCTTCCGGAAAAGGTTCTCTTATGTAAGCATCATCTTCTAAGACCCTCTCTAAGGAATTCTCATTTCTCCCAAAGTCACTACACTCCGATGCTTCGCACATCCAGATTTCTTTCTTTTTGCCCATCCACGGATGGTCTGTTGATCCACTTTGTGTTGCAGAATCAAAATCTTCCACGGGCATTCTAGTTACATCTTGGTAACTATGATTTCTCATATTTACACGTGTTGTGGTTTCAGCATGTCTCAAGTATAGATAATCATAACCCCAATCTTGTACCATCTTGAGTTGTCTCATGAATGGTCTTCCAAGGATGATTTCATAGTTATTTTTCTTGCCAAAGTCAACTATGGCAAAAGTATGTGCATACTCTATACCACAAGAAGACACCACTATCGCTTCTAGCAATCCCATGGGTCTTTCCACATGCCCATCAGCTAACTGTAATTTTATTCTGGTTGTTCTAAAGGCGGGCCTACCCCATTTCTCCCATATTCGTTTTGTTGCTATGGAAATTCCTGCTCCGCTGTCAAGTATAGCTTTCGTTTCAATCCCATTGTACTCGACAGGCAAAGTGGCATTACCATCTTCTCCTTCACAGTACTCTCCTACTTTGTTCAGAGGTACCGGTCTTACATTTGATCTAGGCTTCTCGATCTCATCTAGCTCTTTTTCCAGGAACCTTAACGGGCTTTTGATCCCAATTTTTTCCAAGCATTTTCCTATATCTGTCCACATACTTGGTCTGATTTTCAAAAGTTCTGCCAACGTAATTGTGCACTTCACTGGTGTGGATAGCAAGTCAGTCAAAATTTTTGTGTCCAATTCTTTTGTCCCCCCTAGCCTTCGTGATGGAACTCTCACAATCTCAGACTTTGCCTCAAAATCTCCCATGTACTGTGGCAAATTTCTTAACGATGCAGGTCTACTGTCTTCGGAGGCTATCGATCCTACGTCACCATGATATGACCTCGCATCAACACTCATTTGTGGTCTATCTAATGTGATTACAGTAAATGGTGCTAGTCCAGCATCCTATTCTCTTTTTTGGGCATCTCGGACAACCTTCCATAACTCCTCTGGCCACTGCTCCTCAACTATAGGAACATAGGGTGGGAAATCCCTCATGGATTCATCTTTTGTATTTTGGACTACCCTCGAGTCTTGCGACCTTGGCAGTGGTTCTTCCCAATGATCTACCTCTTCTCTAGGAAATTCGTCTACTTTAATGCTCTGCTCTTTGTGCACTGGTGGAGGTGGTTCTAGCAATGCTTGAGGAGTTTCAATGAGCTGCTTACACATTGATAGCCTTTGCTTCTCTAGTTCAGGATAATGATAAGTCATCCATCTTTGTTCTAAGGTCTGTCTATTTGCCAATCTAGCCTCATAAGCCTGTAAAATCGCGTCTAAAGGCTCATTCACTTTGTCCACTAGGACAGATCCTCCTGAACTAGCACTCTTGGGTGCTTCAGCTGGTTTAAGGGTTTTAGATTCCCTTTGCTGTGTCTGTTGCTCTTGAGTTGTTTCCAACTCAGCTGTAACAGCCTTTTCTTCTCCTTTCTCCCTTTCTAGTCTCGCTTTCATTCTAGTCCTTCTTGCTCGTCTAGAGTTTCTACGGCTTTTGGAACTCTTACTAGTCTCTCCATCTGTAGGCTTCTGCTCTTGCACTTTTGCTTGTGCTCTTGTGACAACGTTTCCTGGAGCAACTTGCTTACTTTCATCTTCTTGTTGTTTAAGCACCTGTTCTTTTGTAATTGTTTCTTTCTCTGTTGTTGTTGTCGTCTCTCCTTTTGTTGCGGCTCGTTCTTTCTCTGATTTGCTGGTAGAAGGAAAGGTTACATGTGGTTGCATTTTACCTTTCTTTCTTGGATTCTTAGGACAATCCAAAATCATATGTGTGATTGCACACTCATTACAATATACATTTATCATGATATCATGGTGTGGAAAATCCTTAATCAAGTGATCACTACTACCACATCTGTCACATGGACGTATTGGTTGTTGTGGCAATACTTGATATTGACCTTGAAGTGGCCCCTGATCTACCACATATCTTTCTATTTGAAGCTCATGACTCACACATACATTTCTAGCAGCTATGGGTCTTTCACTTAAGAACACTTGTTCCGCTACAGGATGATATCTAGGCGGTTGAGACATAACATGCTCAAACCCTGGTGGAGTCTTAGGTCTATAGTTAGGACAATGTTGCGTCGGATGGTCCCCTCCGCATGTCATGCACCTTCATTGTTGAGGAATTCTATAGGCTGGTACTCTGTCAGAGTGGTTGATGCGTTGCATCACATTCTCTATGATTTGCTCCTCAACATTTACTTGGTTTTGTCCTAGATTCCCTCTTTCATCCTCAAGATCAACGGTTTTCTTTTTCTCACTCGCATCATTCATCTTCTTCTGACCATCTTCATAGAATTTGCAATTGTCAACTAGGTCAACTGCCGCTTTGGTCACCTCTTCCAAGGTTTGGTATCTTTTCATGTATAGGTCCTTTTGGATATTCTCATTCCTAAGTCCTCTGATGAAGCATAGGATCTGACGTTCTGGCGTGGGTAACTCTTGGGTAGGACATCTAGCAACATATTGCTTGAAACGCAGTATTGCATGTCGCAATGTTTCTGTTTCGCCTTGTTTAAATTCCTGAATCTTAGGAAGGGTGTTATGTTTTATGCCCCTCTTGGAGAATTCTTGAACAAATTCATCCAGCATTTTCTCAATGGTTGTGAACTCTCTTCGGTTCAATAGTTCAAACCATGCTTGTGATTGTCCTCCAATGTAAGTCCAAAACCCTCATACTGCGTGTGGAAGTCCTCTACTCGTTCTGCTCGTAGGACTTGCTTGAAAGCCGAGACATGGGCGTATGGGTCTCCTATGCCATTGTACTTTCTATTTACCCATTTTCTTAGCTGAGATGGTCTTATACTTTGGGTGCAAAGTATGGAACCATACTCCTCTCTGGTATCATTTCATCTCTCGTTATCGCTCTAGGAGGAAATCCAGGTGGTGGTCCCCTCTTTGGAATTCTCTTAGAGGTTCCTGTGTTTGGTGGATGTATCTGAGGCCCTTCATTGACCAAATATTCACTTATCTCTAATTTGGTTCGCGGATTTGTGCTTTCTACAACTCTATATTCTCGTCCATACTTGTCAACAAATAAAGATGTCCATTGTCGGTCGACCTCGTATGTATAGACATATAAGAGCTTGTACTCTGTCAGCTCATCTGGGTAAGGCTCTAAGCAACTGTAAAGGTTGAATTGATTTCCATTAATATACCTATATAGTCCTTCACTTTCATGGTTATACGTCCAAACTCTCTCCACAAAATTGGTCTTTATGTACTGTAGCTTTGGAAGATCTATTCTGGGCGGGTGCTCATCTATCCCTGCAATCCATGTGCTTGTATAAGTTGAGTCTGAGTTTGATGTAGACATGACTTCTAAGCTTAATAGCTCTAGCTTGCTATAGTAATACCTCTCTCAGTGTGTTCAAGTGTTTTGGTAAGGGAAAATCCAAAACTATGTCCAAAACCGTGAGCGTTTTCTCACAATTCTCTCAAATTGTCGGTTTTAGACACCCCTGACTTTCGGATGCATTTTGAGGCCTTAAACAACGTTTTTTTCAAAAATGACCAAAATGTATGCCGACAGCAACTATTTGTAGTGCTGCTCTCAAGCTACGTTTTGATAAAAAAAGTTTTGGAATCGGAGTCCGTATGTGAAAGTTATGACCAAAACAGTGAGATGTAATTTGGAAAGTTGCTCTATCTGATGTTTTTGCAAGTGGTCAGTTTGAGCCCAAAATTGGTGTGTGCACTCCTTAGGCAATGATAAACCCAGTGGTATACTTGGTTTCAAAAGATTTTCTCAAAAAAAGAAAAAAAAATTCTGACTTGTCTATCGCGATAGGCTCACCAAGTACCCCTTGTAGATGTCCAAATGCACTCAAACTTTGTGTACAGGGTATAATGGGCCTTCTGAACCCAAATATGAAGTCAGATTTGAATTTTGATTTTTCTACAGTGAATTTCTGAGTCTATCGCGATAGACTCACCAGAGTGTTACTGGGATACAGTTGTTCAACTATTTTCACATATTTGAGTTCCCCCTTCTCTTGAGATGCTACTCACCAAGTTTCAACCAATTTGGAATACTTTTCCTTTTTAACTTGCATCAAACAACAGTCTCTTTTCTGATCTTATGAAGTAATCCTCTTAGATGCACTTACAATACTCCAAATTTACTCAAATTTTAACCATAGGCTCACAACAACATGTAGAACAAGGCCCTATGGTCAATTTTCAAAAAAATCATTTTTTGTGAAAAAACCCTAGTCTATCGCGATAGACTCAGCAAATTCTTTAGTTCTGAAAATTTTCTAGATTTCTCTTCACCACTGTGTTCCCTATGCTCTGTACACCTTGCTCACCAATTTCCACTTGTTTTGGACTTTTTCTTAGGTCTCTAACTCCAACTCTAGAATTCTGAGTCTATCTGATCACTAGAAAATAGACTTAGGATGACTTCCCAATGTCCAAAATCCACCAAATTTTGTGTGTAACCTCCTGAGAGGCTAAACAAGCTATGCTCCAGAGGGTTTTGAAAATTTCAATTTCTTTGGCTCTGCTTTGAGTCTATCGCGATAGACTCAGCAAGTACCCCTTTTATAGGTCAAACTTGAACTTTGATTATACCACTGTGTTCCAACACCTCTCCTTAGTCCTCCTACCAATTTTCAAGTGGTTTGGACTTTTACTTTGTCAGTTAGACCAGATCTGGTGTTTTCTACAAGCTGAATCCTCTCAAATGGTCTTAGACCCACTTTCTAATGTCCAAATGACTTCAAAATTTTTATGTGTCCTTGATAGCACCTTTCCAAGCTATGCCACAGAGGTTTTTGAAAAATTCAGTTTCTATCAATGGGTTCTTAGTCTATCACGATAGACTCACCCAGTATGCTAACATGACACTTTTTTCAAATTTTCTCTTCACAGATGTGTTCCCTACCCTCTGTAGATCATGTATACGAAGTTTCACAAGGTTTGGAAATTTGGTCAAGTCCCTTTACCCAATTTGTCTCTGAAGTCTGACTCTAAATACCAGACTTGAGGTTTAGTGGTCAAGCAGGTGTCCAAGTACACTCAATTTCTTGTATTGATGTGTTTTACCTGTGGTATGAGGGGTTTTGCCTGATTGTGAGTCTATCTCCAATTCATCAGTCTATCGCGATAGACTAGGCAGAGAGCCATTGGAAAGTATTTTTTTCTCTGTTTTTCGACAGTTTGGTTCCCAATGCCCTTAGAAGCCTATCCCCAAAGTTTCATTCAATTTGGACTGTAGTAGCAAAAGAAAAACAACATTGTGAAAGCTCAAAGGCAACATGTGCAGGCATGCAATAAGTGAGATGCATACATAATACTCTAGGAAATGCAAAAAAAAATTCATGAATCGTAACATTGCTGACTAGAACAAGCATAGTACCTGAATGAAACGCAATTGAGTTAAGGTCTATTAGGTTGACTCTAAGAGACGTACACAAGAGCTAGGGCTAAAGTAAGTACTAGATTGACCAATGTTAATTAAAAAATGTCAACTAAAGAGTAGTTAACCCTAGGAATGCTCGTCAGGGTCTAAAGACTAGTGATCTTGTCACTTATACCATTTAAGTGTGATCAACATAAAATACAAGAAAGTTTGTGCTATTTCATTTCTCTTTTCTCTCTCTCTTTTTTTCCCCCTTTTTTGTTGTTGTCATAGTTGCTACAAGTAAATAGGGGACTCGAGGTCTCAAATATCAGTAGCTAGGAGACTCGAGGTCTCAAATACCAGCTTAACATATGGACTTTTACACCACAAGTCACACTTAGGTGAAATAAGCTAGAGAGAACTATATCCTCATAGCTTAAAACATTACTAAAGTTACTACAATTAATAGACTATTTAGGAATTAAAGTGTGCAATTAAGTGTCCTAATTTAGCTTAAGGTCCTGATACCTACTTAAAGCCAACTAATTACCAAACTCAAAGAGAAGAACAAAGTACTAGAAGTTTGAAAAAATTATAGCATCTAAATTGGCAATGTCACAACTTCATAAATTTTATGCATTATTAGAAACTCAAATGACAAGATGCAAACATGTCACTGTGGATATCATAGATAAAAGAAAGTAGTACACCTGATATAATGGAGAATATTTGTTGTAACATGTAAACATCCATTGTCGTTGTCCTTCAAAGGCATCGTTATGTAGTTACAAACTGCACAATAGTCACCACCAAACATCCATCTTCCAGAGGCACATCAATGGGAAAAAAGAACTTTGCTAATCACTAAACTCTAGAACAGAAACACTCCTATCGTACTAATCCTACTTACCCTCCATCACTCGAATGATGAGGATCAAAGTAAGTGGAGGTTGGGGAGCTTGGTCAGTAGCTCTAAGGCTAAACCTCCATCCTCATCATCAAGGTAGGTGTCATCCTCATTGGTAAGGCCGTGTGTCTCTGTTAGCGGGTACGCCGCGACGGACGATGGAGCACAGCGAGAACACAGACCAACAAACTGTCAATCCGAGGACATAGCTGACCCGACTAGGGCATGAAGGCAATCTCTGGGTTGTCAACCCTGAGCTAGACACGAAAAACACTCTACAGTCACTAATCCTACCACAACACTATCATAAAGCAAAGAAACAGACAACGCATTCTACGAAACACTACAAGCTCGAAACAGTCTCAAATCATATCGGAGTGACTCGAAATCGGAGGGTAAGACTCAGAAGGACATATCCTATATAGCCAAACACCTAAACCCTGAAAACCATAAGTGTAAGACCTCTAACGGCTACTTGATCATTCAGAGAAGATGTCGTTTGAGGTACTTACGACCAAATATAGCTCGTAGCAGGCGGGCTCGTGATGTGGTCCTTGGCTTGCATTGCTTGCGTTGACGCGGAGAGCTCCTTGATGCTAACACGTTCCTACTCTCATATCTGCAATGTGATTAGTGTGCGCGACGGTGTGTGTGTGCGTGAAGCTCACTCCTGTGTGATGCAGAACCCATGACTGTATATTAATTGAGATAACGTAATGTGTTCCTTTACAAAGCCTTAGGTTTTAGATTATATACCAAGCCTTCAAACCTAATGTCTGGCCAAATGACCTGAATTGTCTCTAGGCTACTACAGAGCTTAATTACAAGAAACTGAGTTGGATTTACTCATTATACAAGCATCTGCGGCCAAAATACAAGTGCCGATTTAAAATATGAGGCTCCCGTAAACATTACAAAAGTGGCCGTAATGGCTCAAAATAATAATAACAGGATATTCGATGACGTCCATGAACTCGTATCTTCATGTTGCAGCATCCATCTTCATCTTGATTACTTCATCACCATCTTCATTTGGAATATTTACAGAATCTTTGAGGAATCTTAATGGAATCTTTATGGAAACATCGTTTAAAGGGCGTCCTTTCAACAGTCTCATCTGTCCAATCACCATTATCATCCTCGTCCTCTTCCGTGTAAAATAGTATTAGGAATGTCACGAGGCGTGCATACTCAGCCTCGGCAAAAGGGTAAACTTGGGCAATTGGGCAAGCTTTCTAGATAGAATAGGGATCCATCGTAGTCAAGAGGTAGACTGGCCACTCTAACTCCTCAACATTTCTCTCACAAGCAAGTGTTTCAACCGAATCCCATTCAGAGGAAATATGAGGATAATGCATTTACTTGGGACATGTAAAATGAATATTTGTAAGAATCAGCCATGTCTGTGAACACAAATAGAGGATGGTTAGGTGTTTGATGACATAGGTTTCCGTTTTAGTGTACCTGATGTGACATGTGTAGGTCTAGGTCAATGATTTTGACTAGTATTGTGAACACCCGTTTGCTAATTGCTCTTGCTCTCTACTATTTTTTTTTAATGTTTTAAACTAGGGTGGTTAGCTACTATATATCTATATATATACAATCCCTATATATATATATATATATATATATATATATATATATATATATATATATATATATATATATATATATATAAATGATTGGGTATTTCAAAAAAATTAAAATGTTGAAAAAGATCAAAGATTCTATTAGACTAATTGGTGTACATTGTATTTCTCTTCTACTTAAAAGCAAAATCATTATGTTCGTCTTATTTACAATGGCCTTGTGAACTCAGCACACTGCATGCCAAAATACTTATCAATTTTCAAAGGCTTCCATCAACACCATCACTCTGACCATCATTGTACATGATTGTGGTCCCTTGAAGCACCCATGAAACAAGATTGAGAGCCCGTTTTCCTTTACAGATAGTGATAGTGACAATGGGAGTAGCTCTAAGAGAACAACACCAAAGTTGTAAAAATATTTCTTGTTGGGGTTGCATTGCAAGATTTACACGGCCAATGTCATGTGTGTATCTATTTTCACGTGTGTATCTAGTTAATGAGTTTTCCACTGCATATAAGCTCGAAGCTATGCTGGGCATCAAGCCATCGCTACAGCTATGTGCATAAAGTCATGGAAGAACAATGAAGCACATCAAGGTACATGGTTGTGTAGAGGGTTCATGGCTGCAAAGGGTGAACAGAAGGAGACTGAGCATGCATGCAAGGATGCACCATGGGCTTAGGGTTGCAAAAGGGAGACGAAGCAGGGACGGAAGCATGCACGAATGCACATTGTGCTGCATGCTCTTGCTGGCTTGCGCCGCCCATTGTGCACGCGAGGTCGGGAGAGCAAAGCATTAGAGGAATTGCATGGCACATGCATTGCGTATTGCAAACATACAGAAGATAGAGCATTGCATGCTAGTGACAATGATAGAGCATGGCGACCAACTATCCTGCTCACATGGACAACATCAAAGAGAGAGAGAGAGAGAGAGAGAGAGAGAGAGAGAGAGAGAGAGAGAGAGAGAGAGAGAGAGAGAGAGAGAGAGAGAGAGAGAGAGAGAATGAATACGAGCATGCACCATGATCGTAGCCAGAGTCCTTATAATATATATACCACTTTAGACCTTCCAAATTCAAGATTCTTGACACACGACCTTTCAAAAACTTTACTATTCTTCTATCTTTTAATTTCTTTCTTGTGGAATATTGAATGCCTTTTCAAACTTTTACCTTTTACTGAAATTGGGGGAACCTAGTTAATATATATCTATATATGTACTGTAACTTTTAATGGTATAGTAACGTGTGTGTAGTGGAAAATAGCATGAACATAGTGAGCATTTCATTAGAATAGCTTCCTAATGAGAATAACAAGAGTGCTTGGGTGGAGAGAGCAACAAAAAGCATAACACCTAGTTAGATAGCATGAAAAATACTTCAAAAAAGAGAGAAATTAAGCAATTGACAACAGTTGAGGCCCGGATTTGCATGGAGCCTATCCCCCTCCAAAAGGCTTTGTATTATGGTTTCTCCCATCAAGAGAGACATTTTACAAATACAATTCTTTGTGTTCCTTCAATACTAGCTAGTGCAATGAAGATGGAAACTTCATGCACTAAGCAAAACACTTATCAAACACAACATCAATTCCCTCACGATCTTAGACCCAAGACCTCACACACCTTTGAAGATGGTGAGAGCTAGCGGGGTATGAGAGTAGATTGAGAGGAAGAAGGAGTATTCTTACGAGAAAGATGTACATCTCCTCACATAATCACTCATATTAGCATAACTTAGCTTAGTAATTAGCATGGTAGAGGAGATGAGCATGCATTGACGCTTGGATCTTGGTTGGATTTGCATCACAAAGCCAAGAGTTGTTGGTGTAGGCATCCCTTCTCACAAGCTTGGAGTAGGTGGTAAGCTTTCCATTAAAGCTTGAGAAGGAGAGAGAGTATTCTTTGCTTCACACATGAGATTGTGTGAGTGTGTGTGTGATAATTCCTTGCAAAAATAAGTCCCCTTGCTAAATGCTCAGGCTACAGCCCTGTTGGACCTCCCCAGGCCTAGCCAATGGAAATTAAGCAGCATAAGTGATATACTTCTGACATGTGTCCCCCTTTCCCCTTTTGTGAGAGCTTTAGGTAATTAATAAATGCAACTAAAATCTCATTGGACCCCTTTGCTTCCTGGCCAATAGGAATTAGGCAAGCCTTTGGGCTGCTGAATGCTCACTGGTCCCCTTGGGAGACTGTCTAATAGTCTTCTAGAGAGCTTAATTCTTATTGGTTGTTTTATTAAGTGTTTTAAATTAATTAAACTAGATTTACTCTAGCCTAATTCTCATTGGTCCACCTCCATGGCCATCCAATAGGATTTGAGCACACCTTGTGGGCATCTGGCCTAGGGAGTTGACATGTGTCCCTCTTTCCCCTTGTGTACAAATGAAGCTTGTGAGTGTGTGTGGGTGTTTCTCTCTCATCCCCTACTTTTTGGGCTCGCCCCCTCCTATGTAGGGCTTGACAAAGACTTTTTGGGACACACTCAAAGCATCCAATTCCCCTAATGTTTGACCTTTGGACACAACCTTTGAATTTTGGAACCTTAGCATTTTGGAAATCTTAATGGGCTGAACCTAAGGGTCTTTTGAGGCCATTGTTGCACATAGATCTTTTGCAGATGGCCCCCCCTTTGGATCCCTACTTTCCCTCCTTTGGATCCCGACTGTGGCCGGTCTGCTAGCTTAACCAATATTCTAGCTTTTTCTCCCTCGGCACTTTCCCATTTTCAATGATCAGTTTAACATGAGAAAATCATTTAGGAGAATTAGATATTGATTATTATGACATTACCTCTATCTTGAAATCATAGTCGTCATCGACTATGGGGTAGAGAAGATAAATCATTTTCATTAGTCCTTTTCATAGCGGGTAGATGATCCCTATGTTACCCTACGACATCGTTACAGAATGGATGACTAGTCCATTTGGTGCTTGAGAGCCTCAGCTGCCGCAAGCATGTCTGCACATTAGTCCTATCAATCTTCCATAGTAGAGTGACAAGCTCTACTTGGTGTTCGAGAGACATCGTCTCCGCAAACTTGATCTAAGCATTCATACTACTTCATTTTTGTGCACAATAAAGAAAAAGAGAGTCTTATAAGACAAAAACTTTGTTCATTTTAAACATTTGTACATTTGCTTACTCTTGGGAAGCATTGTAAGCAATGACAAGGTTTAGTTTATCCTTTAATTGTATGCCTTGCATCCATCCAGCATCTTCAAACAAATAATTCTTAAACTTAATAAGATATCGTGGCATAGTCTTATCGCCTCTTGGTACCTTGTATTCATGTCAAGAAAGAACTCGGGCTGTAACACCTCTTCTTGGTCCTTGATCTCTGGTGGGTCTTCAATAGTTGGTGCTGGAGGTGGCTCTCCTTTGTAAGGCTTTAGTAGGCTTACATGGAAAGCATTGTGTATGAGCCAATGACTGGGAAACCTGAGTTGATAGGCCATCTCATTGATTGGCCTAAGAATCTGGATGGGACCATAGTACCTTTTTGCTAACTTAGCATAGTACTTTTGGTGTCCCGTAGGATTCTTGCCTGTCGTGTGCCTTAATCGAGCCTTGGGAAATTTTAATAAGACCCAATCATTTTCTTTAAAGGCTTGGGATCTTCTGTGCTTGTCAGCACCAGCCTTTTTCCTTTGCTCTGAGATAGAGATAACATCCTTAATCTTTTGGAAAGATTATTGTAGGTCTCGGATATACTCATCTGCAGCGAAGATCTTCCCGTGTACCTTAAGTAGCAAGGCACTTTTTGATCTTCCCTCAATTACCTCAAAAGGTGCTTTTCCCATGGAAGTATGTACAATGTTATTGTAGGCATACTCCACTAAGGGTAAGTACTTCTCCCATTGGGATCTTTGATCTACTTCCGTTACTTAGGCTTTTAGTAGATCGAGAATTGTTAGGTTAGCTCTTTCACTCTGGCCATCCGGTTTGCGGGTGATAGGCCAAAGAGAAGTATAGCCTTGTTCCTAAATTCTCAAAGAGATCCTTCCAGAAATTACTGGTCATTCTAGCATCTCTATCCGACACTATGGACATTGGCAAGCCATGCTACTTGAAGATTTGTGAAATGAAGAGGGTTGCCATTTGATGGGCTTTGATAGTATTTTTGACAGGTATAAAATGAGGTTATTTACTGAACCTGTCCACTATCGTCCATATTCCTGTATTCCCATGGATAGACTTAGGCAATCCAAAGATAAAATCCATGGATATGCTCTCCCATGGTGAATTAGGGATTGGCAAAGATTGAAGCAATCTAGGTTGCCTCCCTCTATCAAACTTCGTCTTTTGGCATACCACACATTTAGAAACATAGTCTTGTATGTTTGTTTTCATGGTAGGCCAATAGAAATATGTTTCAGTCCCCTTTAGGGTATACTGGATCCCTCTATGCCCTGCATAAGGAGGAGCATGAGATTCATACATTACTTTCGCATGTAGTGAGCTAGTAACTCATAGTCTATTGCCGTAGAGAAGATAACCATCGTGTAAAGTAAATGGTTCCTATTTCTTCCCTAGTGCAAGGGCTGAAATCACATCTCTAAAATTGGGTTTAATAGCATACTCATCTATCATAGAAGATAGATCATTGTGAGTTGCTATGGAAACCGCATTCACTCTCGGCGGCCTTGAGAGTGCATCGGCTACATGATTATGCTTGCCAGCAATGTGAGCAATATGAAAATGAAATTGCAAAAGGAAATTTTCCCACCTCATTTGTTTGTCGGAGAGCTTGGTTTGCATCATGAAGTACTTAAGACTTTGGTGATCGGTTCGCAGGATTAAAGGAGTCCCCAATAAATAGTGCTTCCATGAGTCTAAGGCATGTAGAACTGCGAGGAGTTCCTTTCCATATATTCCTAGAGCTTGCTGAAGAGGGTCGAGCCTTGCACTTTCATAGCCTATAGTGTGCTCTTCTTGAAGCAAAACAGCTCCAAGGCAATCACCACAAGCATCTTATTGGACCTCAAATGGCTTTGAGAGATCCGGTTGTGTAAGCACAGGTTGAGAGATAAGCTTTTCGAAAGCATTGTTCTCCTTGGCAGACCGTGTGTGCCTAACATTTTTCTCATGTAATGGTCTTGCTATTACTGAGAACTTTTTTATGAAGCGTCTATAGTATGCGCACATACCTATAAATCTTCTTAACTCATGAGAATTCCTTGGTTTAGGCCATCCTTTTTATTACCTCTAACTTTGATGGATCCATTTGGATACCATCTTGAGAGATGATGTGACTTAAATACTGAATCTCTTGCAAGAAAAAATCACTTTTCTTTCGATTAACATAAAGTTCATTCTCTCTTAGAACTTGAAATATTACTTGGAGGTGTTGCTTGTGTTCGTCTAATGAATTAGAGTAGATGATGATATCATCAAAGAACAATCCAGTAAAGGTTCAGTGAGGCCTGAATAGATTCTCCATCAAGCGGTTGAATGTGGCTGGTGCATTGGTCAAGCCAAAAGGTATGGCAATGTATTTGTAAAGACCAAATGTAGTGCGAAATGCGGTCTTTACAATGTCTTGATCAACTATCCTTATTTGATGATAGCCACTTTTTAGGTCAATCATACTGAAGTAGGTGGACCCTTGTAGCTTTTCAAATAGGTCTTCTACCCGTGGAACGGGAAACCTATTTTTGATAGTGATCCTATTTTGGTGCTCTATAATCGACACACATACGATATGTGCCGTCTTTCTTTTGCACTAGTAGCACATGAGAATAAAATGGAGATGAGCTAGGCCTAACCATGCCCTTCTCAACTAACTCATTCACTTGCCGCATAATCTCTTCTGAGCTTGAGAAACTCTATGAGGAGGTTTGTTAGGCGGTGAACTTCCTGTAAGAAGTTCAATTGCATTGTCATCATTACCTCGTTTAGGAGGTAGCTCACAAGGGATGCCGCCAATAAAGACATCCTGAAACCCCTTGAGAAAATTGGATAACTCTAATTCCTTTTGATTGTGTATATTTTCTTTTGCTAAAACATTAGGTTCATTTTGAGAATCTTTAACAAAAATCATGTACACGGAAATAGAGCTCTTTATTTAATTTTTGAAAGGTTGTGTATGTACAATGGGTATAGTGTTACCCATTTCCTAAGCATCTATACACATATCTTTTTCCATGAACTTCAAGGAGATTCTCCTTTCAGGGAATTTAACATTGGCAGCCATGCGATCAAACCATGGTGCCCCTAGGAGTGCATCCTCATGCTTGAGAGGAGAGATAAAGAAGTCCTCTTTGTCCACATAGATGTAGATATGGAGCCTCAATTTCTCGATTAAGGGAGTGGCTGAAGTTTCTTGCCCCTTGAAAGCACCGTCTACGGGTAGGACATCTCCCATCTTATAGGCTTGTATGCCTAGCTTGGTGGCCAACTCTATAGATATAAAATTGTGAGTATAACTAGGGTCAAAGAGATGGAGAAGAGGGTGACCTCTTTCTCGCCTTTTTCTTGCCTTGATCTTTTTTGTCTTCACCATTACTTTCATAAGAGGAAGAGGATGAAGAAGATGGAGAAGAGGGTGTCCTCTTTCTCGCCTTTTTCTTCTCTTGCTTTTTGTCATCCCTCTTTGAAGTATGGTGTGTAGAAGTATGCGATGGTCTTCTCCGTTTTGGAGGCGATGGAGAGCGTTTAGACCGCCGTCTTTGTGGAGCAATCTCCGCCGAGGTGGCGGGAGACTCACTTCTTTCTTGTTCCTTCGATGGAGGCTCTTGAGTTCTCCTTTGAGAAGAAGATGCATCATCAAGGAGAAAATTTTTGAGCCCTTCATAGGGATCCTCTTCTTCTTCCCGAATTGGAGAGAGACCTCTTTTGGAAGTCTCTCAAGGAGGCTTCCTAGGTGCTCTCTCATCATGGTGGGGAGCTTGGAGAATCCCATGAGCACGAAGCTGCAATTGCACTTCACTTTGGAGGGATGGATTGCCCATGGCTTGTTGAAGCTTAGAAACAAGATAGTTAACAAGCATCCGGGCATCATTAGTAGCTTGCTCATTAGCAAAATCAAAGTTATCAACATTAATTTCACTCTCTTTACTATTGTCAGCCATTCTAACAACTTTTAGCTGTAAACTTTTTAGGTGTACTTTGGCACTTCAAGCCCTAGTTGCTACTCCTCTTTGCCCCTTTAGAAAAAGCCCTCAATCTAATGTACCTGTGGCTCGAATACCATTAATCTCAAGGAATAGAAGAGAGGGTCGTTCAACACCAAAGCAACACCGGCTCCTGTCAAGCTTCAATATCTCAATTGTGGTTAAGCCGTAGGCAAGCCCCATAGAACTCCGCTATTAAGACCATAGATCTCAACGGTGATGCCCTGTTAACTGCACAAAGGTAGGCGCACTGCAAGGCTGAAAAATCCCTATTCTACTTACTCACATGCAATAGTACCAACCATTTATAGCTAGCTTGAGGACCTCCATTCTTGAGCAAGAAAAGAGAAACCTTGTGTAAATTTTAATAGTCTAGTAACTTGTGTGTAGCGGAAAATAGCATGAACATAGTGAGCATTTCATTAGAGTAGCTTCCTAATGAGAATAACAAGAGTGCTTGGGTGGAGAGAGCAACAAAAAGCATAACACCTAGTTAGATAGCATGAACAATACTTCAAAAAAGAGAGAAATTAAGCAATTGACAACAGTTGAGGCCCGGATTTGCATGGAGCCAATCCCCCTCCAAAAGGCTTTGTATTATGGTTTCTCCCATCAAGAGAGACATTTTACCAATACAATTCTTTGTGTTCCTTCAATACTAGCTAGTGCAATGAAGATGGAAACTTCATGCACTAAGCAAAAAACTTATCAAACACAACATCAATTCCCTCACGGTCTTAGACCCAAGACCTCACACACCTTTGAAGATGGTGAGAGCTAGCGGGGTATGAGAGTAGATTGAGAGGAAGAAGGAGTATTCTTACGAGAAAGATGTACATCTCCTCACATGATCACTCATATTAGCATAACTTAGCTTAGTAATTAGCATGGTAGAGGAGATGAGAATGCATTGAAGCTTGGATCTTGGTTGGATTTGCATCACAAAGCCAAGAGTTGTTGGTGTAGGCATCCCTTCTCACAAGCTTGGAGTAGGTGGTAAGCTTTCCATTAAAGCTTGAGAAGGAGAGAGAGTATTCTTTGCTTCACACATGCGATTGTGTGAGTGTGCGTGTGATAATTCCTTTGAAAAAATCAGCCCCCTTTCTCTCTTGGTCGACCCCCCTTGCTAAATGCTCATGCTACAGCCCTATTGGACCTCCCCAGGCCTAGCCAATGGAAATTAAGTTGCAAAAGTGATAGCCTTTTGACATGTGTCCCCCTTTCCCCTTTTATGACAGCTTTAGGTAACTAGTAAACTCTCATTGGAGCCCTTTGCCTCCTGGCCAATAGGAATCAGGCAAGCCATTGGGCTGCTGAATGCTCATTGGTCCCCTTGGGAGACTGTCCAATAGTCTTCTAGAGAGCTTAATTCTTATTGGTTCTTTTATTAAGTGTTTTAGATTAATTAAACTAGATTTAATCTAGCCTAAATCTCATTGGTCCACCTCCATGGCCATCCAATAGGATTTGAGTACACCTTGTGGGCATTTGGCCTAGGGAGCTGACATGTGTCCCTCTTTCCCCTTGTGTACAAATGAAGCTTGTGAGTGTGTGTGGGTGTTTCTCTCTCATCCCCTAATTCTTGGGCTCGCCCCCTCCTATGTAGGGCTTGACAAAGACTTTTTGGGACACACTCAAAGCATCCAATTCCCCTAATGTTTGACCTTTGTACACAACCTTTGAATTTTGGAACCTTAGCATTTTGGAAGTCTTAATGGGCTGAAGCTGAGGGTGTTTTGAGCCCATTGTTACACATAGCTCTTTTACAGATGGCCCCCCCTTTGGATCCCTATTTTACCTCCTTTGTATCCCTACAGGGGCCGGTCTGCTAGCTTAACCAATTTTCTAGCTTTTTCTCCTATGGCACTTCCCCAAACATGAGAAAATATTTTAGGAGAATTAGATATTGATTATTATGACATTAACTCTCTCTTGAAATCATAGCCGTCCTCGACTATGGGGTAGAGAAGATAAAGAATATTCATTAGTGCTTCTCCTAGCGGGTAGAGGATCCCTATGTTACCCTACAACATCCTTCCAGAATGGATGACTAGTCCATTTGGTGTTGGAGAGCCTCAACTGCCGCGAGCATGTTTGCACATTAGTCCTATCAGTGTTCTATAGTAGAGTGACAAGCTCTACTTGGTGTTCGGGAGACGTCGCCTCTGCAAAATTAATCTAAGCATGCATACTACTTCATTTTTGTGCACAATACAGAAAAAGATTGTCTTATAAGACAAAACCTTTGTTCATTTTAAACATTTGTACATTTGCTTACTCTAGGGAAGCATTGTAAGCATTGACAAGGTTTAGGTTATCCTTTAATTGTATGCCTTGCATCCATCTAGCATCTTCAAAAGGATAATTCTTAAACTTAATACGATATTGTCGCATAGTCTTACCGCCTCTTAGTACCTTGTCTTCATGTCGAGAATGAACTCGGGCTGTAACACCTCTTCTTGGTCCTCGATCTCCGGTGGGTCTTCAATAGTTGGTTCTGGAGGTGGATCTCCTTTGTCAGGCTTTAGTAGGGTCACATGGAAAGCATTGTGTATCAGCCAATGATTGGGCAACTTGAGTTCATAGGCCATCTCATTGATTGGCCTAAGAATCTGGATGGGACCATAGTACCTTTTTGCTAACTTAGCATAGTACTTTTGGTGTCCCGTAGGATTCTTGTCTGTCGTGTGCCTTAATCGAGCCTTGAGAAATTTTAATAAGACCCAATCATTTTCTTTAAAGGCTTGGGCTCTTCTGTGTTTGTTAGCAACATCCTTTTGCCTTTACTGTGAGATAGAGATAGCATCCTTAATCTTTTGGAAAGATTCTTGTAGGTCTCGGCTATACTCATATGCAGCAGCAAAGATCTTCCGGTGTACCTTAAGTAGCAAGGGACTTTTTGATCTTCCCTTAATTACCTCAAAAGGTGCTTTTGCCGTGGAAGTATGTACAATGTTATTGTAGGCATACTCCCTTAAGGGTCAGTACTTCTCCCATTGGGATCTTTGAGCTACTTTCGTTACTTAGGATTTTAGTAGATCGAGAATTGTTAGGTTAGCTATTTCACTTTGGCCATCCGTTTGTGGGTGATAGGCCGAAGAGAAGTTTAGCCTTGTTCCTAAATTCTCAAAGATACCCTTCCAGAAATTACTGGTCATTCTAGCATCTCTATCCAACACTATGGACATTGGCAAGCCATGGTACTTGAAGATTTATGAAATGAAGAGGGTTACCATTTGATGGGCTTTGATAGTCTTTTTGATAGGTATAAAATGAGCTTGTTTACTAAACCTGTCCACTATCGTCCATATTCCTGTATTCCCATGGATAGACTTAGGCAATCCAAAGATAAAATCCATGGATATGCTCTCCCATGGTGAAGTAGGGATTGGAAAAGATTGAAGCAATCTAGGTTGCTTCCCTCTATCAAACTTTGTCTTTTGGCATACCACACATTTAGAAACATATTCTTGCATGTTTGTTTTTGTGGTAGGCCAATAGAAATATGTTTCAATCCCCTTTAGGGTAGACTGAATCCCTCTAGGCCCTCCATAAGGAGGAGCATGCGATTCATACATTACTTTCTCACGTAGTGAGCTAGTAACACATAGTCTATTGTCCTAGAGAAGATAACCATCTTGTAAAGTAAATGGTTCCTCTTTCTTCCCTAGTGCAAGGGCTGAAATCACATCTCTAAAATGAGGATCAATAGCATACTCATCTATCATAGAAGATTGATCATTGTGAGTTGCTATAGAAACCGCATTCACTCCCGGCCGTCTTGAGAGTGTATCAGCTACTTGATGATGCTTGGCAGCAATGTGAGCAATATGAAAATGAAATTGCGAAAGGAAATTTTCCCACCTCATTTGTTTGTCCAAGATCTTGGCCTACATCATGAAGTACATAAGACTTTGGTGATCCATTCACAGAATGAAAGGAGTCCCCAATAAATAATGCTTCCATGAGTCTAAGGCATGTAGAACTGCGAGGAGTTCCTTTCATATATGCCTAGAGATTGCTCAGCAGGGTCGAGCCTTCGACTTTCATAGCCTATAGCGTTCCCTTCTTGAAGCAAAACAGCTCCAAGGCAATCACCACAAGTATCACATTGGACCTCAAATGGCTTTGAGAGACCCGGTAGTGTAAGCACAGGTTGAGAGATAAGCTTTTCTTTAAGCTTTTTGAAAGCATTGTTCTCCTTGGCAGACCATGTGTACGTGACGTTTTTCTTGGTTAGGTCATGTAATAGTCCTGCTATTAGTGAGAACTGTTTTATGAAGCGTCTATAGTATGTGCACATACCTATAAATCTTCTTAACTCATGAGAATTCCTTGGTATAGGCCATCATTTTATTACATCTAACTTTGATGGATCCATTTGGATGCCATCTTGAGAGATAATGTGACCTAAATACTGAATCGCTTGCAAGAAAAATTCACTTTTCTTTCGATTAACATAAAGTTCATTCTCTCTTAGAACTTGAAATATTACTTGGAGGTGTTGCTTGTGTTCGTCTAATGAATTAGAGTAGATGATGATATCATCAAAGAACAATCCAGTAAAGGTTCAGTGAGGCCTGAATAGATTCTCCATCAAGCGGTTGAATGTGGATGGTGCATTGGTCAAGCCAAAAGGTATGGCAATGTATTTGTAAAGACCAAATGTAGTGCGAAATGCGGTCTTTACAATGTCTTGATCAACTATCCTTATTTGATGATAGCCACTTTTTAGGTCAATCATACTGAAGTAGGTGGACCCTTGTAGCTTTTCAAATAGGTCTTCTACCCGTGGAACGGGAAACCTATTTTTGATAGTGATCCTATTTTGGTGCTCTATAATCGACACACATACGATATGTGCCGTCTTTCTTTTGCACTAGTAGCACATGAGAATAAAATGGAGATGAGCTAGGCCTAACCATGCCCTTCTCAACTAACTCATTCACTTGCCGCATAATCTCTTCTGAGCTCGAGAAACTCTATGAGGAGGTTTGTTAGGCGGTGAACTTCCTGTAAGAAGTTCAATTGCATTGTCATCATTACCTCGTTTAGGAGGTAGCTCACAAGGGATGCCGCCAATAAAGACATCCTGAAACCCCTTGAGAAAATTGGATAACTCTAATTCCTTTTGATTGTGTATATTTTCTTTTGCTAAAACATTAGGTTCATTTTGAGAATCTTTAACAAAAATCATGTACACGGAAATAGAGCTCTTTATTGAATTTTTGAAAGGTTGTGTATGTACAATGGGTATAGTGTTACCCATTTCCTAAGCATCTATACACATATCTTTTTCCATGAACTTAAAGGAGATTCTCCTTTCAGGGAATTTAACATTGGCAGCCATGCGATCAAACCATGGTGCCCCTAGGAGTGCATCCTCATGCTTGAGAGGAGAGATAAAGAAGTCCTCTTTGTCCACATAGATGTAGATATGGAGCCTCAATTTCTCGATTAAGGGAGTGGCTGAAGTTTCTTGCCCCTTGAAAGCACCGTCTACGGGTAGGACATCTCCCATCTTATAGGCTTGTATGCCTAGCTTGGTGGCCAACTCTATAGATATAAAATTGTGAGTATAACTAGGGTCAAAGAGATGGAGAAGAGGGTGACCTCTTTCTCGCCTTTTTCTTGCCTTGATCTTTTTTGTCTTCACCATTACTTTCATAAGAGGAAGAGGATGAAGAAGATGGAGAAGAGGGTGTCCTCTTTCTCGCCTTTTTCTTCTCTTGCTTTTTGTCATCCCTCTTTGAAGTATGGTGTGTAGAAGTATGCGATGGTCTTCTCCGTTTTGGAGGCGATGGAGAGCATTTAGACCGCCGTCTTTGTGGAGCAATCTCCGCCGAGGTGGCGGGAGACTCACTTCTTTCTTGTTCCTTCGATGGAGGCTCTTGAGTTCTCCTTTGAGAAGAAGATGCATCATCAAGGAGAAAATTTTTGAGCCCTTCATAGGGATCCTCTTCTTCTTCCCGAATTGGAGAGAGATCTCTTTTGGAAGTCTCTCAAGGAGGCTTCCTAGGTGCTCTCTCATCATGGTGGGGAGCTTGGAGAATCCCATGAGCACGAAGCTGCAATTGCACTTCACTTTGGAGGGATGGATTGCCCATGGCTTGTTGAAGCTTAGAAACAAGATAGTTAACAAGCATCCAGGCATCATTAGTAGCTTGCTCATTAGCAAAATCAAAGCTATCAACATTAATTTCACTCTCTTTACTATTGTCAGCCATTCTAACAACTTTTAGCTGTAAACTTTTTAGGTGTACTTTGGCACTTCAAGCCCTAGTTGCTACTCCTCTTTACCCCTTTAGAAAAAGCCCTCAATCTAATGTACCTGTGGCTCGAATACCATTAATTTCAAGGAATAGAAGAGAGGGTCGTTCAACACCAAAACAACACCGGCTCCTGTCAAGCTTCAATAGCTCAATAGTGGTTAAGCCGTAGGCAAGACCCATAGAACTCCGCTATTAAGACCATAGATCTCAACGGTGATGCCCTGTTAACTGCACAAAGGTAGGCGCACTGCAAGGCTGAAAAATCCCTATTCTACTTACTCACATGCAATAGTACCAACCATTTATAGCTAGCTTGAGGACCTCCATTCTTGAGCAAGAAAAGAGAAACCTTGTGTAAATTTTAATAGTCTAGTAACTTGTGTGTAGCGGAAAATAGCATGAACATAGTGAGCATTTCATTAGAGTAGCTTCCTAATGAGAATAACAAGAGTGCTTGGGTGGAGAGAGCAACAAAAAGCATAACACCTAGTTAGATAGCATGAACAATACTTCAAAAAAGAGAGAAATTAAGCAATTGACAACAGTTGAGGCCCGGATTTGCATGGAGCCAATCCCCCTCCAAAAGGCTTTGTATTATGGTTTCTCCCATCAAGAGAGACATTTTACCAATACAATTCTTTGTGTTCCTTCAATACTAGCTAGTGCAATGAAGATGGAAACTTCATGCACTAAGCAAAAAACTTATCAAACACAACATCAATTCCCTCACGGTCTTAGACCCAAGACCTCACACACCTTTGAAGATGGTGAGAGCTAGCGGGGTATGAGAGTAGATTGAGAGGAAGAAGGAGTATTCTTACGAGAAAGATGTACATCTCCTCACATGATCACTCATATTAGCATAACTTAGCTTAGTAATTAGCATGGTAGAGGAGATGAGAATGCATTGAAGCTTGGATCTTGGTTGGATTTGCATCACAAAGCCAAGAGTTGTTGGTGTAGGCATCCCTTCTCACAAGCTTGGAGTAGGTGGTAAGCTTTCCATTAAAGCTTGAGAAGGAGAGAGAGTATTCTTTGCTTCACACATGCGATTGTGTGAGTGTGCGTGTGATAATTCCTTTGAAAAAATCAGCCCCCTTTCTCTCTTGGTCGACCCCCCTTGCTAAATGCTCATGCTACAGCCCTATTGGACCTCCCCAGGCCTAGCCAATGGAAATTAAGTTGCAAAAGTGATAGCCTTTTGACATGTGTCCCCCTTTCCCCTTTTGTGACAGCTTTAGGTAACTAGTAAACTCTCATTGGAGCCCTTTGCCTCCTGGCCAATAGGAATCAGGCAAGCCAATGGGCTGCTGAATGCTCATTGGTCCCCTTGGGAGACTGTCCAATAGTCTTCTAGAGAGCTTAATTCTTATTGGTTCTTTTATTAAGTGTTTTAGATTAATTAAACTAGATTTACTCTAGCCTAAATCTCATTGGTCCACCTCCATGGCCATCCAATAGGATTTGAGTACACCTTGTGGGCATTTGGCCTAGGGAGCTGACATGTGTCCCTCTTTCCCCTTGTGTACAAATGAAGCTTGTGAGTGTGTGTGGGTGTTTCTCTCTCATCCCCTACTTCTTGGGCTCGCCCCCTCCTATGTAGGGCTTGACAAAGACTTTTTGGGACACACTCAAAGCATCCAATTCCCCTAATGTTTGACCTTTGTACACAACCTTTGAATTTTGGAACCTTAGCATTTTGGAAGTCTTAATGGGCTGAAGCTGAGGGTCTTTTGAGCCCATTGTTACACATAGCTCCTTTACAGATGGCCCCCCCTTTGGATCCCTATTTTACCTCCTTTGTATCCCTACAGGGGCCGGTCTGCTAGCTTAACCAATTTTCTAGCTTTTTCTCCTATGGCACTTCCCCAAACATGAGAAAATATTTTCGGAGAATTAGATATTGATTATTATGACATTAACTCTCTCTTGAAATCATAGCCGTCCTCGACTATGGGGTAGAGAAGATAAAGAATATTCATTAGTGCTTCTCCTAGCGGGTAGAGGATCCCTATGTTACCCTACAACATCCTTCCAGAATGGATGACTAGTCCATTTGGTGTTGGAGAGCCTCAACTGCCGCGAGCATGTTTGCACATTAGTCCTATCAGTGTTCTATAGTAGAGTGACAAGCTCTACTTGGTGTTCGGGAGACGTCGCCTCTGCAAAATTAATCTAAGCATGCATACTACTTCATTTTTGTGCACAATACAGAAAAAGATTGTCTTATAAGACAAAACCTTTGTTCATTTTAAACATTTGTACATTTGCTTACTCTAGGGAAGCATTGTAAGCATTGACAAGGTTTAGGTTATCCTTTAATTGTATGCCTTGCATCCATCTAGCATCTTCAAAAGGATAATTCTTAAACTTAATACGATATTGTCGCATAGTCTTACCGCCTCTTAGTACCTTGTCTTCATGTCGAGAATGAACTCGGGCTGTAACACCTCTTCTTGGTCCTCGATCTCCGGTGGGTCTTCAATAGTTGGTTCTGGAGGTGGATCTCCTTTGTCAGGCTTTAGTAGGGTCACATGGAAAGCATTGTGTATCAGCCAATGATTGGGCAACTTGAGTTCATAGGCCATCTCATTGATTGGCCTAAGAATCTGGATGGGACCATAGTACCTTTTTGCTAACTTAGCATAGTACTTTTGGTGTCCCGTAGGATTCTTGTCTGTCGTGTGCCTTAATCGAGCCTTGAGAAATTTTAATAAGACCCAATCATTTTCTTTAAAGGCTTGGGCTCTTCTGTGTTTGTTAGCAACATCCTTTTGCCTTTACTGTGAGATAGAGATAGCATCCTTAATCTTTTGGAAAGATTCTTGTAGGTCTCGGCTATACTCATATGCAGCAGCAAAGATCTTCCGGTGTACCTTAAGTAGCAAGGGACTTTTTGATCTTCCCTTAATTACCTCAAAAGGTGCTTTTGCCGTGGAAGTATGTACAATGTTATTGTAGGCATACTCCCTTAAGGGTCAGTACTTCTCCCATTGGGATCTTTGAGCTACTTTCGTTACTTAGGATTTTAGTAGATCGAGAATTGTTAGGTTAGCTATTTCACTTTGGCCATCCGTTTGTGGGTGATAGGCCGAAGAGAAGTTTAGCCTTGTTCCTAAATTCTCAAAGATACCCTTCCAGAAATTACTGGTCATTCTAGCATCTCTATCCAACACTATGGACATTGGCAAGCCATGGTACTTGAAGATTTATGAAATGAAGAGGGTTACCATTTGATGGGCTTTGATAGTCTTTTTGATAGGTATAAAATGAGCTTGTTTACTAAACCTGTCCACTATCGTCCATATTCCTGTATTCCCATGGATAGACTTAGGCAATCCAAAGATAAAATCCATGGATATGCTCTCCCATGGTGAAGTAGGGATTGGAAAAGATTGAAGCAATCTAGGTTGCTTCCCTCTATCAAACTTTGTCTTTTGGCATACCACACATTTAGAAACATATTCTTGCATGTTTGTTTTTGTGGTAGGCCAATAGAAATATGTTTCAATCCCCTTTAGGGTAGACTGAATCCCTCTAGGCCCTCCATAAGGAGGAGCATGCGATTCATACATTACTTTCTCACGTAGTGAGCTAGTAACACATAGTCTATTGTCCTAGAGAAGATAACCATCTTGTAAAGTAAATGGTTCCTCTTTCTTCCCTAGTGCAAGGGCTGAAATCACATCTCTAAAATGAGGATCAATAGCATACTCATCTATCATAGAAGATTGATCATTGTGAGTTGCTATAGAAACCGCATTCACTCCCGGCCGTCTTGAGAGTGTATCAGCTACTTGATGATGCTTGGCAGCAATGTGAGCAATATGAAAATGAAATTGCGAAAGGAAATTTTCCCACCTCATTTGTTTGTCCAAGATCTTGGCCTACATCATGAAGTACATAAGACTTTGGTGATCCATTCACAGAATGAAAGGAGTCCCCAATAAATAATGCTTCCATGAGTCTAAGGCATGTAGAACTGCGAGGAGTTCCTTTCATATATGCCTAGAGATTGCTCAGCAGGGTCGAGCCTTCGACTTTCATAGCCTATAGCGTTCCCTTCTTGAAGCAAAACAGCTCCAAGGCAATCACCACAAGTATCACATTGGACCTCAAATGGCTTTGAGAGACCCGGTAGTGTAAGCACAGGTTGAGAGATAAGCTTTTCTTTAAGCTTTTTGAAAGCATTGTTCTCCTTGGCAGACCATGTGTACGTGACGTTTTTCTTGGTTAGGTCATGTAATAGTCCTGCTATTAGTGAGAACTGTTTTATGAAGCGTCTATAGTATGTGCACATACCTATAAATCTTCTTAACTCATGAGAATTCCTTGGTATAGGCCATCATTTTATTACATCTAACTTTGATGGATCCATTTGGATGCCATCTTGAGAGATAATGTGACCTAAATACTGAATCGCTTGCAAGAAAAATTCACTTTTCTTTCGATTAACATAAAGTTCATTCTCTCTTAGAACTTGAAATATTACTTGGAGGTGTTGCTTGTGTTCGTCTAATGAATTAGAGTAGATGATGATATCATCAAAGAACAATCCAGTAAAGGTTCAGTGAGGCCTGAATAGATTCTCCATCAAGCGGTTGAATGTGGATGGTGCATTGGTCAAGCCAAAAGGTATGGCAATGTATTTGTAAAGACCAAATGTAGTGCGAAATGCGGTCTTTACAATGTCTTGATCAACTATCCTTATTTGATGATAGCCACTTTTTAGGTCAATCATACTGAAGTAGGTGGACCCTTGTAGCTTTTCAAATAGGTCTTCTACCCGTGGAACGGGAAACCTATTTTTGATAGTGATCCTATTTTGGTGCTCTATAATCGACACACATACGATATGTGCCGTCTTTCTTTTGCACTAGTAGCACATGAGAATAAAATGGAGATGAGCTAGGCCTAACCATGCCCTTCTCAACTAACTCATTCACTTGCCGCATAATCTCTTCTGAGCTCGAGAAACTCTATGAGGAGGTTTGTTAGGCGGTGAACTTCCTGTAAGAAGTTCAATTGCATTGTCATCATTACCTCGTTTAGGAGGTAGCTCACAAGGGATGCCGCCAATAAAGACATCCTGAAACCCCTTGAGAAAATTGGATAACTCTAATTCCTTTTGATTGTGTATATTTTCTTTTGCTAAAACATTAGGTTCATTTTGAGAATCTTTAACAAAAATCATGTACACGGAAATAGAGCTCTTTATTGAATTTTTGAAAGGTTGTGTATGTACAATGGGTATAGTGTTACCCATTTCCTAAGCATCTATACACATATCTTTTTCCATGAACTTAAAGGAGATTCTCCTTTCAGGGAATTTAACATTGGCAGCCATGCGATCAAACCATGGTGCCCCTAGGAGTGCATCCTCATGCTTGAGAGGAGAGATAAAGAAGTCCTCTTTGTCCACATAGATGTAGATATGGAGCCTCAATTTCTCGATTAAGGGAGTGGCTGAAGTTTCTTGCCCCTTGAAAGCACCGTCTACGGGTAGGACATCTCCCATCTTATAGGCTTGTATGCCTAGCTTGGTGGCCAACTCTATAGATATAAAATTGTGAGTATAACTAGGGTCAAAGAGATGGAGAAGAGGGTGACCTCTTTCTCGCCTTTTTCTTGCCTTGATCTTTTTTGTCTTCACCATTACTTTCATAAGAGGAAGAGGATGAAGAAGATGGAGAAGAGGGTGTCCTCTTTCTCGCCTTTTTCTTCTCTTGCTTTTTGTCATCCCTCTTTGAAGTATGGTGTGTAGAAGTATGCGATGGTCTTCTCCGTTTTGGAGGCGATGGAGAGCATTTAGACCGCCGTCTTTGTGGAGCAATCTCCGCCGAGGTGGCGGGAGACTCACTTCTTTCTTGTTCCTTCGATGGAGGCTCTTGAGTTCTCCTTTGAGAAGAAGATGCATCATCAAGGAGAAAATTTTTGAGCCCTTCATAGGGATCCTCTTCTTCTTCCCGAATTGGAGAGAGATCTCTTTTGGAAGTCTCTCAAGGAGGCTTCCTAGGTGCTCTCTCATCATGGTGGGGAGCTTGGAGAATCCCATGAGCACGAAGCTGCAATTGCACTTCACTTTGGAGGGATGGATTGCCCATGGCTTGTTGAAGCTTAGAAACAAGATAGTTAACAAGCATCCAGGCATCATTAGTAGCTTGCTCATTAGCAAAATCAAAGCTATCAACATTAATTTCACTCTCTTTACTATTGTCAGCCATTCTAACAACTTTTAGCTGTAAACTTTTTAGGTGTACTTTGGCACTTCAAGCCCTAGTTGCTACTCCTCTTTACCCCTTTAGAAAAAGCCCTCAATCTAATGTACCTGTGGCTCGAATACCATTAATTTCAAGGAATAGAAGAGAGGGTCGTTCAACACCAAAACAACACCGGCTCCTGTCAAGCTTCAATAGCTCAATAGTGGTTAAGCCGTAGGCAAGACCCATAGAACTCCGCTATTAAGACCATAGATCTCAACGGTGATGCCCTGTTAACTGCACAAAGGTAGGCGCACTGCAAGGCTGAAAAATCCCTATTCTACTTACTCACATGCAATAGTACCAACCATTTATAGCTAGCTTGAGGACCTCCATTCTTGAGCAAGAAAAGAGAAACCTTGTGTAAATTTTAATAGTCTAGTAACTTGTGTGTAGCGGAAAATAGCATGAACATAGTGAGCATTTCATTAGAGTAGCTTCCTAATGAGAATAACAAGAGTGCTTGGGTGGAGAGAGCAACAAAAAGCATAACACCTAGTTAGATAGCATGAACAATACTTCAAAAAAGAGAGAAATTAAGCAATTGACAACAGTTGAGGCCCGGATTTGCATGGAGCCAATCCCCCTCCAAAAGGCTTTGTATTATGGTTTCTCCCATCAAGAGAGACATTTTACCAATACAATTCTTTGTGTTCCTTCAATACTAGCTAGTGCAATGAAGATGGAAACTTCATGCACTAAGCAAAAAACTTATCAAACACAACATCAATTCCCTCACGGTCTTAGACCCAAGACCTCACACACCTTTGAAGATGGTGAGAGCTAGCGGGGTATGAGAGTAGATTGAGAGGAAGAAGGAGTATTCTTACGAGAAAGATGTACATCTCCTCACATGATCACTCATATTAGCATAACTTAGCTTAGTAATTAGCATGGTAGAGGAGATGAGAATGCATTGAAGCTTGGATCTTGGTTGGATTTGCATCACAAAGCCAAGAGTTGTTGGTGTAGGCATCCCTTCTCACAAGCTTGGAGTAGGTGGTAAGCTTTCCATTAAAGCTTGAGAAGGAGAGAGAGTATTCTTTGCTTCACACATGCGATTGTGTGAGTGTGCGTGTGATAATTCCTTTGAAAAAATCAGCCCCCTTTCTCTCTTGGTCGACCCCCCTTGCTAAATGCTCATGCTACAGCCCTATTGGACCTCCCCAGGCCTAGCCAATGGAAATTAAGTTGCAAAAGTGATAGCCTTTTGACATGTGTCCCCCTTTCCCCTTTTGTGACAGCTTTAGGTAACTAGTAAACTCTCATTGGAGCCCTTTGCCTCCTGGCCAATAGGAATCAGGCAAGCCAATGGGCTGCTGAATGCTCATTGGTCCCCTTGGGAGACTGTCCAATAGTCTTCTAGAGAGCTTAATTCTTATTGGTTCTTTTATTAAGTGTTTTAGATTAATTAAACTAGATTTACTCTAGCCTAAATCTCATTGGTCCACCTCCATGGCCATCCAATAGGATTTGAGTACACCTTGTGGGCATTTGGCCTAGGGAGCTGACATGTGTCCCTCTTTCCCCTTGTGTACAAATGAAGCTTGTGAGTGTGTGTGGGTGTTTCTCTCTCATCCCCTACTTCTTGGGCTCGCCCCCTCCTATGTAGGGCTTGACAAAGACTTTTTGGGACACACTCAAAGCATCCAATTCCCCTAATGTTTGACCTTTGTACACAACCTTTGAATTTTGGAACCTTAGCATTTTGGAAGTCTTAATGGGCTGAAGCTGAGGGTCTTTTGAGCCCATTGTTACACATAGCTCCTTTACAGATGGCCCCCCCTTTGGATCCCTATTTTACCTCCTTTGTATCCCTACAGGGGCCGGTCTGCTAGCTTAACCAATTTTCTAGCTTTTTCTCCTATGGCACTTCCCCAAACATGAGAAAATATTTTCGGAGAATTAGATATTGATTATTATGACATTAACTCTCTCTTGAAATCATAGCCGTCCTCGACTATGGGGTAGAGAAGATAAAGAATATTCATTAGTGCTTCTCCTAGCGGGTAGAGGATCCCTATGTTACCCTACAACATCCTTCCAGAATGGATGACTAGTCCATTTGGTGTTGGAGAGCCTCAACTGCCGCGAGCATGTTTGCACATTAGTCCTATCAGTGTTCTATAGTAGAGTGACAAGCTCTACTTGGTGTTCGGGAGACGTCGCCTCTGCAAAATTAATCTAAGCATGCATACTACTTCATTTTTGTGCACAATACAGAAAAAGATTGTCTTATAAGACAAAACCTTTGTTCATTTTAAACATTTGTACATTTGCTTACTCTAGGGAAGCATTGTAAGCATTGACAAGGTTTAGGTTATCCTTTAATTGTATGCCTTGCATCCATCTAGCATCTTCAAAAGGATAATTCTTAAACTTAATACGATATTGTCGCATAGTCTTACCGCCTCTTAGTACCTTGTCTTCATGTCGAGAATGAACTCGGGCTGTAACACCTCTTCTTGGTCCTCGATCTCCGGTGGGTCTTCAATAGTTGGTTCTGGAGGTGGATCTCCTTTGTCAGGCTTTAGTAGGGTCACATGGAAAGCATTGTGTATCAGCCAATGATTGGGCAACTTGAGTTCATAGGCCATCTCATTGATTGGCCTAAGAATCTGGATGGGACCATAGTACCTTTTTGCTAACTTAGCATAGTACTTTTGGTGTCCCATAGGATTCTTGTCTGTCGTGTGCCTTAATCGAGCCTTGAGAAATTTTAATAAGACCCAATCATTTTCTTTAAAGGCTTGGGCTCTTCTGTGTTTGTTAGCAACATCCTTTTGCCTTTACTGTGAGATAGAGATAGCATCCTTAATCTTTTGGAAAGATTCTTGTAGGTCTCGGCTATACTCATATGCAGCAGCAAAGATCTTCCGGTGTACCTTAAGTAGCAAGGGACTTTTTGATCTTCCCTTAATTACCTCAAAAGGTGCTTTTGCCGTGGAAGTATGTACAATGTTATTGTAGGCATACTCCCTTAAGGGTCAGTACTTCTCCCATTGGGATCTTTGAGCTACTTTCGTTACTTAGGATTTTAGTAGATCGAGAATTGTTAGGTTAGCTATTTCACTTTGGCCATCCGTTTGTGGGTGATAGGCCGAAGAGAAGTTTAGCCTTGTTCCTAAATTCTCAAAGATACCCTTCCAGAAATTACTGGTCATTCTAGCATCTCTATCCAACACTATGGACATTGGCAAGCCATGGTACTTGAAGATTTATGAAATGAAGAGGGTTACCATTTGATGGGCTTTGATAGTCTTTTTGATAGGTATAAAATGAGCTTGTTTACTAAACCTGTCCACTATCGTCCATATTCCTGTATTCCCATGGATAGACTTAGGCAATCCAAAGATAAAATCCATGGATATGCTCTCCCATGGTGAAGTAGGGATTGGAAAAGATTGAAGCAATCTAGGTTGCTTCCCTCTATCAAACTTTGTCTTTTGGCATACCACACATTTAGAAACATATTCTTGCATGTTTGTTTTTGTGGTAGGCCAATAGAAATATGTTTCAATCCCCTTTAGGGTAGACTGAATCCCTCTAGGCCCTCCATAAGGAGGAGCATGCGATTCATACATTACTTTCTCACGTAGTGAGCTAGTAACACATAGTCTATTGTCCTAGAGAAGATAACCATCTTGTAAAGTAAATGGTTCCTCTTTCTTCCCTAGTGCAAGGGCTGAAATCACATCTCTAAAATGAGGATCAATAGCATACTCATCTATCATAGAAGATTGATCATTGTGAGTTGCTATAGAAACCGCATTCACTCCCGGCCGTCTTGAGAGTGTATCAGCTACTTGATGATGCTTGGCAGCAATGTGAGCAATATGAAAATGAAATTGCGAAAGGAAATTTTCCCACCTCATTTGTTTGTCCAAGATCTTGGCCTACATCATGAAGTACATAAGACTTTGGTGATCCATTCACAGAATGAAAGGAGTCCCCAATAAATAATGCTTCCATGAGTCTAAGGCATGTAGAACTGCGAGGAGTTCCTTTCATATATGCCTAGAGATTGCTCAGCAGGGTCGAGCCTTCGACTTTCATAGCCTATAGCGTTCCCTTCTTGAAGCAAAACAGCTCCAAGGCAATCACCACAAGTATCACATTGGACCTCAAATGGCTTTGAGAGACCCGGTAGTGTAAGCACAGGTTGAGAGATAAGCTTTTCTTTAAGCTTTTTGAAAGCATTGTTCTCCTTGGCAGACCATGTGTACGTGACGTTTTTCTTGGTTAGGTCATGTAATAGTCCTGCTATTAGTGAGAACTGTTTTATGAAGCGTCTATAGTATGTGCACATACCTATAAATCTTCTTAACTCATGAGAATTCCTTGGTATAGGCCATCATTTTATTACATCTAACTTTGATGGATCCATTTGGATGCCATCTTGAGAGATAATGTGACCTAAATACTGAATTGCTTGCAAGAAAAATTCACTTTTCTTTCGATTAACATAAAGTTCATTCTCTCTTAGAACTTGAAATATTACTTGGAGGTGTTGCTTGTGTTCGTCTAATGAATTAGAGTAGATGATGATATCATCAAAGAACAATCCAGTAAAGGTTCAGTGAGGCCTGAATAGATTCTCCATCAAGCGGTTGAATGTGGATGGTGCATTGGTCAAGCCAAAAGGTATGGCAATGTATTTGTAAAGACCAAATGTAGTGCGAAATGCGGTCTTTACAATGTCTTGATCAACTATCCTTATTTGATGATAGCCACTTTTTAGGTCAATCATACTGAAGTAGGTGGACCCTTGTAGCTTTTCAAATAGGTCTTCTACCCGTGGAACGGGAAACCTATTTTTGATAGTGATCCTATTTTGGTGCTCTATAATCGACACACATACGATATGTGCCGTCTTTCTTTTGCACTAGTAGCACATGAGAATAAAATGGAGATGAGCTAGGCCTAACCATGCCCTTCTCAACTAACTCATTCACTTGCCGCATAATCTCTTCTGAGCTCGAGAAACTCTATGAGGAGGTTTGTTAGGCGGTGAACTTCCTGTAAGAAGTTCAATTGCATTGTCATCATTACCTCGTTTAGGAGGTAGCTCACAAGGGATGCCGCCAATAAAGACATCCTGAAACCCCTTGAGAAAATTGGATAACTCTAATTCCTTTTGATTGTGTATATTTTCTTTTGCTAAAACATTAGGTTCATTTTGAGAATCTTTAACAAAAATCATGTACACGGAAATAGAGCTCTTTATTGAATTTTTGAAAGGTTGTGTATGTACAATGGGTATAGTGTTACCCATTTCCTAAGCATCTATACACATATCTTTTTCCATGAACTTAAAGGAGATTCTCCTTTCAGGGAATTTAACATTGGCAGCCATGCGATCAAACCATGGTGCCCCTAGGAGTGCATCCTCATGCTTGAGAGGAGAGATAAAGAAGTCCTCTTTGTCCACATAGATGTAGATATGGAGCCTCAATTTCTCGATTAAGGGAGTGGCTGAAGTTTCTTGCCCCTTGAAAGCACCGTCTACGGGTAGGACATCTCCCATCTTATAGGCTTGTATGCCTAGCTTGGTGGCCAACTCTATAGATATAAAATTGTGAGTATAACTAGGGTCAAAGAGATGGAGAAGAGGGTGACCTCTTTCTCGCCTTTTTCTTGCCTTGATCTTTTTTGTCTTCACCATTACTTTCATAAGAGGAAGAGGATGAAGAAGATGGAGAAGAGGGTGTCCTCTTTCTCGCCTTTTTCTTCTCTTGCTTTTTGTCATCCCTCTTTGAAGTATGGTGTGTAGAAGTATGCGATGGTCTTCTCCGTTTTGGAGGCGATGGAGAGCGTTTAGACCGCCGTCTTTGTGCAGCAATCTCCGCCGAGGTGGCGGGAGACTCACTTCTTTCTTGTTCCTTCGATGGAGGCTCTTGAGTTCTCCTTTGAGAAGAAGATGCATCATCAAGGAGAAAATTTTTGAGCCCTTCATAGGGATCCTCTTCTTCTTCCCGAATTGGAGAGAGATCTCTTTTGGAAGTCTCTCAAGGAGGCTTCCTAGGTGCTCTCTCATCATGGTGGGGAGCTTGGAGAATCCCATGAGCACGAAGCTGCAATTGCACTTCACTTTGGAGGGATGGATTGCCCATGGCTTGTTGAAGCTTAGAAACAAGATAGTTAACAAGCATCCGGGCATCATTAGTAGCTTGCTCATTAGCAAAATCAAAGCTATCAACATTAATTTCACTCTCTTTACTATTGTCAGCCATTCTAACAACTTTTAGCTGTAAACTTTTTAGGTGTACTTTGGCACTTCAAGCCCTAGTTGCTACTCCTCTTTACCCCTTTAGAAAAAGCCCTCAATCTAATGTACCTGTGGTTCGAATACCATTAATTTCAAGGAATAGAAGAGAGGGTCGTTCAACACCAAAACAACACCGGCTCCTGTCAAGCTTCAATAGCTCAATAGTGGTTAAGCCGTAGGTAAGACCCATAGAACTCCGCTATTAAGACCATAGATCTCAACGGTGATGCCCTGTTAACTGCACAAAGGTAGGCGCACTGCAAGGCTGAAAAATCCCTATTCTACTTACTCACATGCAATAGTACCAACCATTTATAGCTAGCTTGAGGACCTCCATTCTTGAGCAAGAAAAGAGAAACCTTGTGTAAATTTTAATAGTCTAGTAACTTGTGTGTAGCGGAAAATAGCATGAACATAGTGAGCATTTCATTAGAGTAGCTTCCTAATGAGAATAACAAGAGTGCTTGGGTGGAGAGAGCAACAAAAAGCATAACACCTAGTTAGATAGCATGAACAATACTTCAAAAAAGAGAGAAATTAAGCAATTGACAACAGTTGAGGCCCGGATTTGCATGGAGCCAATCCCCCTCCAAAAGGCTTTGTATTATGGTTTCTCCCATCAAGAGAGACATTTTACCAATACAATTCTTTGTGTTCCTTCAATACTAGCTAGTGCAATGAAGATGGAAACTTCATGCACTAAGCAAAAAACTTATCAAACACAACATCAATTCCCTCACGGTCTTAGACCCAAGACCTCACACACCTTTGAAGATGGTGAGAGCTAGCGGGGTATGAGAGTAGATTGAGAGGAAGGAGTATTCTTACGAGAAAGATGTACATCTCCTCACATGATCACTCATATTAGCATAACTTAGCTTAGTAATTAGCATGGTAGAGGAGATGAGAATGCATTGAAGCTTGGATCTTGGTTGGATTTGCATCACAAAGCCAAGAGTTGTTGGTGTAGGCATCCCTTCTCACAAGCTTGGAGTAGGTGGTAAGCTTTCCATTAAAGCTTGAGAAGGAGAGAGAGTATTCTTTGCTTCACACATGCGATTGTGTGAGTGTGCGTGTGATAATTCCTTTGAAAAAATCAGCCCCCTTTCTCTCTTGGTCGACCCCCCTTGATAAATGCTCATGCTACAGCCCTATTGGACCTCCGTTGGCCTAGCCAATGGAAATTAAGTTGCAAAAGTGATAGCCTTTTGACATGTGTCCCCCTTTCCCCTTTTGTGACAGCTTTAGGTAACTAGTAAACTCTCATTGGAGCCCTTTGCCTCCTGGCCAATAGGAATCAGGCAAGCCATTGGGCTGCTGAATGCTCATTGGTCCCCTTGGGAGACTGTCCAATAGTCTTCTAGAGAGCTTAATTCTTATTGGTTCTTTTATTAAGTGTTTTAGATTAATTAAACTAGATTTACTCTAGCCTAAATCTCATTGGTCCACCTCCATGGCCATCCAATAGGATTTGAGTACACCTTGTGGGCATTTGGCCTAGGGAGCTGACATGTGTCCCTCTTTCCCCTTGTGTACAAATGAAGCTTGTGAGTGTGTGTGGGTGTTTCTCTCTCATCCCCTACTTCTTGGGCTCGCCCCCTCCTATGTAGGGCTTGACAAAGACTTTTTGGGACACACTCAAAGCATCCAATTCCCCTAATGTTTGACCTTTGTACACAACCTTTGAATTTTGGAACCTTAGCATTTTGGAAGTCTTAATGGGCTGAAGCTGAGGGTCTTTTGAGCCCATTGTTACACATAGCTCTTTTACAGATGGCCCCCCCTTTGGATCCCTATTTTACCTCCTTTGTATCCCTACAGGGGCCGGTCTGCTAGCTTAACCAATTTTCTAGCTTTTTCTCCTATGGCACTTCCCCAAACATGAGAAAATATTTTAGGAGAATTAGATATTGATTATTATGACATTAACTCTCTCTTGAAATCATAGCCGTCCTCGACTATGGGGTAGAGAAGATAAAGAATATTCATTAGTGCTTCTCCTAGCGGGTAGAGGATCCCTATGTTACCCTACAACATCCTTCCAGAATGGATGACTAGTCCATTTGGTGTTGGAGAGCCTCAACTGCCGCGAGCATGTTTGCACATTAGTCCTATCAGTGTTCTATAGTAGAGTGACAAGCTCTACTTGGTGTTCGGGAGACGTCGCCTCTGCAAAATTAATCTAAGCATGCATACTACTTCATTTTTGTGCACAATACAGAAAAAGATTGTCTTATAAGACAAAACCTTTGTTCATTTTAAACATTTGTACATTTGCTTACTCTAGGGAAGCATTGTAAGCATTGACAAGGTTTAGGTTATCCTTTAATTGTATGCCTTGCATCCATCTAGCATCTTCAAAAGGATAATTCTTAAACTTAATACGATATTGTCGCATAGTCTTACCGCCTCTTAGTACCTTGTCTTCATGTCGAGAATGAACTCGGGCTGTAACACCTCTTCTTGGTCCTCGATCTCCGGTGGGTCTTCAATAGTTGGTTCTGGAGGTGGATCTCCTTTGTCAGGCTTTAGTAGGGTCACATGGAAAGCATTGTGTATCAGCCAATGATTGGGCAACTTGAGTTCATAGGCCATCTCATTGATTGGCCTAAGAATCTGGATGGGACCATAGTACCTTTTTGCTAACTTAGCATAGTACTTTTGGTGTCCCGTAGGATTCTTGTCTGTCCTGTGCCTTAATCGAGCCTTGAGAAATTTTAATAAGACCCAATCATTTTCTTTAAAGGCTTGGGCTATTCTGTGTTTGTTAGCAACATCCTTTTGCCTTTACTGTGAGATAGAGATAGCATCCTTAATCTTTTGGAAAGATTCTTGTAGGTCTCGGCTATACTCATATGCAGCAGCAAAGATCTTCCGGTGTACCTTAAGTAGCAAGGGACTTTTTGATCTTCCCTTAATTACCTCAAAAGGTGCTTTTGCCGTGGAAGTATGTACAATGTTATTGTAGGCATACTCCCTTAAGGGTCAGTACTTCTCCCATTGGGATCTTTGAGCTACTTTCGTTACTTAGGATTTTAGTAGATCGAGAATTGTTAGGTTAGCTATTTCACTTTGGCCATCCGTTTGCGGGTGATAGGCCGAAGAGAAGTTTAGCCTTGTTCCTAAATTCTCAAAGATACCCTTCCAGAAATTACTGGTCATTCTAGCATCTCTATCCGACACTATGGACATTGGCAAGCCATGGTACTTGAAGATTTATGAAATGAAGAGGGTTACCATTTGATGGGCTTTGATAGTCTTTTTGATAGGTATAAAATGAGCTTGTTTACTAAACCTGTCCACTATCGTCCATATTCCTGTATTCCCATGGATAGACTTAGGCAATCCAAAGATAAAATCCATGGATCTTGGCCTACATCATGAAGTACATAAGACTTTGGTGATCCATTCACAGAATGAAAGGATTCCCCAATAAATAATGCTTCCATGAGTCTAAGGCATGTAGAACTGCGAGGAGTTCCTTTCATATATGCCTAGAGCTTGCTCAACAGGGTCGAGCCTTCGACTTTCATAGCCTATAGCGTTCCCTTCTTGAAGCAAAACAGCTCCAAGGCAATCACCACAAGTATCACATTGGACCTCAAATGGCTTTGAGAGACCCGGTAGTGTAAGCACAGGTTGAGAGATAAGCTTTTCTTTAAGCTTTTTGAAAGCATTGTTCTCCTTGGCAGACCATGTGTACGTGACTTCCATGAGTCTAAGGCATGTAGAACTGCGAGGAGTTCCTTTCCATATATTCCTAGAGCTTGCTGAAGAGGGTCGAGCCTTGCACTTTCATAGCCTATAGTGTGCTCTTCTTGAAGCAAAATAGCTCCAAGGCAATCACCACAAGCATCATATTGGACCTCAAATGGCTTTGAGAGATCCGGTTGTGTAAGCACAGGTTGAGAGATAAGCTTTTCGAAAGCATTGTTCTCCTTGGCAGACCGTGTGTGCCTAACATTTTTCTCATGTAATGGTCTTGCTATTAGTGAGAACTTTTTTATGAAGCGTCTATAGTATGCGCACATACCTATAAATCTTCTTAACTCACGAGAATTCCTTGGTTTAGGCCATCCTTTTTATTACCTCTAACTTTGATGGATCCATTTGGATACCATCTTGAGAGATGATGTGACTTAAATACTGAATCTCTTGCAAGAAAAAATCACTTTTCTTTCGATTAACATAAAGTTCATTCTCTCTTAGAACTTGAAATATTACTTGGAGGTGTTGCTTGTGTTCGTCTAATGAATTAGAGTAGATGATGATATCATCAAAGAACAATCCAGTAAAGGTTCAGTGAGGCCTGAATAGATTCTCCATCAAGCGGTTGAATGTGGCTGGTGCATTGGTCAAGCCAAAAGGTATGGCAATGTATTTGTAAAGACCAAATGTAGTGCGAAATGCGGTCTTTACAATGTCTTGATCAACTATCCTTATTTGATGATAGCCACTTTTTAGGTCAATCATACTGAAGTAGGTGGACCCTTGTAGCTTTTCAAATAGGTCTTCTACCCGTGGAACGGGAAACCTATTTTTGATAGTGATCCTATTTTGGTGCTCTATAATCGACACACATACGATATGTGCCGTCTTTCTTTTGCACTAGTAGCACATGAGAATAAAATGGAGATGAGCTAGGCCTAACCATGCCCTTCTCAACTAACTCATTCACTTGCCGCATAATCTCCTCTGAGCTTGAGAAACTCTATGAGGAGGTTTGTTAGGCGGTGAACTTCCTGTAAGAAGTTCAATTGCATTGTCATCATTACCTCGTTTAGGAGATAGCTCACAAGGGATGTCGTCAATAAAGACATCCTGAAACCCCTTGAGAAAATTGGATAACTCTAATTCCTTTTGATTGTGTATATTTTCTTTCTCTAAAACATTAGGTTCATTTTGAGAATCTTTAACAAAAATCATGTACATGGAAATAGAGCTCTTTATTGACTTGTTGAAAGCTTGTGTATGTACAATGGGTATAGTGTTACCTATTTCCTTAGCATCTATATATATATCTTTTTAACTGAACTTAAAGGAGATTCTCCTTTCACGGAATTTAACATTGGTAGCCATGCGATCAAACCATGGTGCCCCTAGGATTACATCCTCATGCTTGAGAGGAGAGATAAAGAAGTCCTTTTTGTCCACATAGCTTTGGACATGGAGCCTCAACTTCTCGATTAAGGGAGTGATTGAAGCTTCTTGCCCCTTGAAAGTACCGTCTGCAGGTAGGACATCTCCCATCTGGTAGGCTTGTATGCCTAGCTTGGTGGCCAACTCTATAGATATAAAACTGAGAGTAGAACCAGGGTCAAAGAGAATAAAAGCATCATGTTTTCTTACCTTTCCCCAAGCATGGCATAGAGGAGATCCTTTGTGGTGAATTTCGTCCTCTTGGACTTCGACCAAGGTAGCTCTAGGAGGTTCATGGCGAGTGTTATTTTGGGGACAAGCGCGGTACACATGCCCTTGCTCGCCTCACTTGAAACATCAGTTATCGTTGCGATAAAGCTTAAGCTCTTTAGGAGAGAGTTTATTCTTGCCTTTATAAACTCCCTTCTCTTTAGCTTTGTTGGAGTTGCCCTTAGGAAACTTTGGGACATTGTCCTTCCCCTTGGACTCATTGGAACCCTTGTTTTTCGTGGGCTTAGAATTTATTTTAGCCCCCGTTTGGAAATTGATTCGAGAGGCCACCATAGTATAGTGTATAACCGCCGATATGGTGCGTGGCCTTTGGGAGTTAACATACTCCACCATTTCTTCAGTTAAGCTCGCACAAAATTGTTGCTTTTGCTCTCAAAAATCCAACTTTTTGAAGACAGTGGCTTTGAGTTGTAGGTCCCAAAACTTGTCTACATATTTGTGAATGGATTCGTAAGGAGAGAGCTGTAAGCTTCGCCATTCGGTGAGTACTTTGTCTTTGGCATCGGTGGCCAAAAACTGCTTCATAATGGAAGCTCTTAAAGCTTTCCATGTTCGTGGAGCTTCACCATTGGCCCGTAGGCTAGAACACCATTGACTGGTGGACTTTTGAAAGTGCATAGATACATGGAATAGCTTAGAGGACGCCAATGAAGCCCTCATCTCCAAAGCCGCATCGAATTGTTCGATAAAGGCCAAGACTTTGTCCGTAGCACCAAAAGTGCCATCGTAGGTAAGGAAAGAGATGCTCTTCCCTCCCTCTTTAAACTTCTTGAGCTTGGATGACCTTTTCCACGCGGCATAGGATTTCCTATGGCCTCTTCTTTTTGATGGTTCAAAGGTTGCACCATCACTTTCTTCAGAAGATGAAGAATTTGAGGAAGATGGAGAAGAGGGTGACCTCTTTCTCGCCTTTTGCTTGCCTTGATCTTTGTTGTCTTCACCATTACTTTCATAAGAGGAAGAGGATGAAGAAGATGGAGAAGAGGGTGTCCTCTTTCTCATCTTTTTATTCTCTTGCTTTTTGTCATCCCTCTTTGAAGTATGGTGTGGAGAATTATGCGATGGTCTTCTCCGTTTTGGAGGCGATGGAGAGCGTTTAGCCCACCTTCTTCGTGGAGCCATCTCCGCCACGATGGAGAGCGTTTAGCCCACCGTCTTCATTGGACCCCTTTGCCTCCTTGCCAATAGGAATCATGCAAGCCATTGGGCTGCTGAATGCTCATTGGTCCCCTTGGGAGACTGTCCAGTAGTCTTCTAGAGAGCTTAATTCTTATTGGTTGTTTTATAAAGTGTTTTAAATACTTAAACTAGATTTACTCTAGCCTAATTCTCATTGGTCCACCTCCATGGCCATCCAATAGGATTTGAGTACACCTTGTGGGCGTCTGGCCTAGGGAGCTGACATGTGTCCCTCTTTCCCCTGGTGTAAAAATGAAGCTTGTGTGTGTGTGTGTGTGTGTAGGTGTCTCTCTCTCATCCCCTACTTCTTGGGCTTCCCCCCGCCTATGTAGGGCTTGAAAAATACTTTTTGGGACACACTCAAAGCATCCAATTCCCCTAATGTTTGACCTTTGGACACAACCTTTGAATTTTGGAACCTTAGTAGTTTGTAAGTCTTAATGGGCTGAACCTGAGGTCTTTTGAGCCCATTGTTGCACATAGCTCTTTTGTAGATGTCCCCCCCCTTTGGATCCCTATTGTGGGGCGGTCTGCTAGGTTAACGAATATTCTAGCTTTTTCTACCCTGTCACTTCCCCATATTAAATGACCAGTTTAACATGAGAAAATCATTTGGGAGAATTAGATATTGATTATTATGACATTTACAATCCCTACCGAAAAAGCTCAAGGGCTAGGGAAAGAAGGGTAAGATTGAAATTATTCAATAGGCTGACGTGAATGAAGACTCCCCCTTCCTTGGGTAGATCATACTTTAAAAGGATGTCATCACCTTTTGGAACCAGCTATTCCAATTGGTAATAGGTGAGGATTTTAGCCAATAGTTCTCTATTACCTTGGGTGCCTCATTGAGTTGCAAGGGTGGCAAGGTACTCTCCCATGAACAAACTTGAAGTAGTGCATCAGGTAATAAATGAATAATGGGAGGTGTCAAATCTTTTGTAGCTTCATGGAGCTGCGTATGGTAGGTGGAGGTTGTGTAGAAGCTTTTAACTCTATGGATGCATTACATGAGTAACTAGAAGCTTCATGGAAATTCCCCTTTCTTGAGCTAATCCAAATAGATTGGTTTTGCCTTGGAACCCAAAATAGCTCTAGAATAGGTGTGTAGCATTCTGTGATCTTTCTCTTCCCACGGTCTTCCATCGGCTTTGGAATCACAAGGTTTGACTCACATGGTTTCATAGCGGATAGGGAAGGACATGATTTACGTTTAGGTACCCAAATTTGATCATTTACATCATAGTAGCCTTGGGCTTCTAATAGTTGTTTGGTAATCCAACATGATTTGGTTTTTACCTTCTTAGCCTTAGTGGGCGCCTTCCTTCGAGGTTTCCTTTATGAATTAACTTGAACCATATGGGGATCCAATAACGATACCTTGGGGACCCATTGATATGTACCCTTGGTCAGATCACATGGAGCCTTTTATGTAGCACTGTCTGTTGTAACCATGGAAGTTGAAGCTTTAGAGGGTTGTGCTACTGGCAAGGATGTTGTGAATTTTTGGATTGGGAATATTATGTTGTTTTTGTATTATGAAAAGGTGAGATTTCAAGTGTTATTCCTTGAGCCGTAGGGTGTTGAGCTGGTTTGTGCATCGTGATAATCTCGGTCTCCCAATCAATATTACATTTGACTGCAGAAATTTTGACTGCAGACATCCATTTGCACCCCAGGTTTATATTACCCTCCATAGTACCATAATGCATGACCAGAACCATGGTTCCATTGTCATAAATAACAGGAGTGTGTAGGATTACAAAAGCAGTGGTCTTCTTCTTATTTTGACACCCTTGACTTGGATGGTGCTTGTGGAAAAAGGTGGTTTTCCTAGCTGACAACAAAATCCATAGGGTAACAAATTATGTTGAGCTCCTGTATCCAATAGTGCGTTATATAGTACTCTCCCATAGAGGCTATTTAGTTCAATTGGATATCGTACATGTGTCTCATATTCCAATGAATCATCATCAGTGTCTTCAAAAAACGCTTCCGTGATTCCTAGATTAGCCTCTCATTAACGTCTAGGATGTTGTTGTCTTTCTTGAGCCTCAACTCTTGCTTGGATCTTTTTAAGCTCTACATGTTCTTTAGATAATTTCTTTTGATGGATGGCTTGTAACTCTTTATTATGTTGTCTCCTTATGGTATGGCTTCTCTATAGCCTCTAGTGTGATGTCAATGGGTTGTAGACTACACCACATAACGCTTTGAAGTTATTCACCCCAGTTATCTACCAACTTCCGATGAGCATCACATACCCCTATATAATTAATCCATTTTGCGGTAGATTTATTTTCATTTATTCTAGCACGCACATTTGCTCGATATCGTCATCTCTTATATCTCTTACTCTTCTTCTCTAATTTTAGATTACGGCCGATCTCTAGTGAAGAGTCACTAGATGATTCGCTACTTGTGTCTTTCTGCTCCCTTGGATAGATTGTCATCTAGGGTACCACTGGGACCTGAATGGTTTGTCCCCACATTTTCACTAAGATTTAACTCAGATTCCTCGTCCTCAGAGTCAATTTCAATTGATGCTTCTGACCCCAAATCGTGTGGGCTATAGTCTTGTGAGATGCTACTGGTTCCAATGCCAGTCAAACCTTCATCTTGTAGGTCATCATAAGCTATGTGCATTGCTTCTATCATATTTAAGGGTACAAGTGGTGGCATTTCATCCCCCTTAGGTGTTACCCAGGTCATACCCCTATTTCTCCAAGTGTCTATGGTTGATGCTAAGTAGACCCAATCCACATTGTCCGACTCAGTCATCCAAGGTAGTACATCCATATAAGGAGAACCGTCCCCAATATCAGTGTCCACTTTACATGTGTAACAATACTACAATGGGGCCAAGTGAACTGTGCTGTTAGATCTAATATCAATTATAAATCTATTTCCTAGAGGATGTGATCGACCAGTTACAAGATCTACTCAAATAACAGAGTCCTAGAACTATAAGTAGACATGGTTTTTAGACTAGTCATGCACCATTTTTGCTTCCCTCATGAAAGGATTTCCTAAGATAATCTCCGATACCATAGTGTGCTTGGATAATTAAATCCATAACAATGAAGGTATTTCTTATTTCATGTCCAAAGTCCTTGATCTTGAGATCTTCTAGCATCCCAATAGGTTTAACAATAGACCCATTGGCCATCTTTACTACTATGGTTGTGGTCCCAAGGTGAGGTCTTCCCATAGTTTCCAAGCAATTTTTAGTCATGTAATGCTAACCCTAGTGCCACCATCAAGGATTTCCTTTACAGTTAATCCCTTGGTAGTGATTAGTATGGTTGCATTGGATTCATTGCCCTCAAAGTATTGTCCCAACTTGTTAACATGTATTTCTACAATAGGGCTCTCATCTAGGTTGGGTTGTGGATCTAAGTGTTCCTCCTTTATTGGCATCTCTATAGCTCCCTCCATTTGTGATAATTGTGGTAGTCCGACCTTCAGTTCTCCATTGAGGAAAGCTCGAAGAGCTAAGAATAGCTCAGGGTCTCCATATAGTTTGGACATGATGGTGGTTCTACCTTTTAAATCCATGAAATCCGTCAATTTGCAATATTTATGGCACCTTTTGGGCTTCAGTCCCTTGACATGGGAAAGATGGGATCTCCATTTCTTCGATAGGGTCAGGTAGTCCCTCTTTAAACATTCTTTCCAACATGAAGTGAGTACGTCCACTTTCCCATGAATTTAAGTCACTTTCTTCTTGGATGACACTAGGTATGGCTAGGGGTCTATGGACTTTGTGAGATTGTGGTTGTGTAGGGAACAATGTGTCTGGAATCTGGATCTGCCTAGGTGTTGGTTCTAGATCCCTTTGGGTATCTTCTACCAAAATTCTTAATTGCTTGACTCGCTCGATCTCCTCTATAGGGTTTGGATAAGTTCCTATCTTCTTCTTGGATCCTGGTCATTGTGGCTCATGACGATCTTCCTTGTTGGTTTCTTTCTTAGTGGTCATTTTGGTCTCCATGGTTTCACCTGAATCAGAATCCTCTTCAGTGTCGTTCATATATACGGGGTTGTCACCAATCCCTATGTTGGTCTTTGAACTGGGGTCCAAACTTCGCTGCTTTTTGCGATCTCTTCCTTCATGTTTTCTTCTTTTTCCAAGATTGGGCAATTGATGCTGTGTCTCTTTCCTCAAGAATATAATTTTTTTTTTGGAGCATCAATCGTGTGAGTACGTTTACTGGTACCACATATGTACTTTGTGATGGCTCCTCGGTAACCTCAATCAAGTTCAATGGTGTGATCTTTGGTGCATTTGGATTATTCAGTCATTGGGCAATCGAACAATCTATGCCACATCGATTACACATGAGTATCGGCTTTGTAGACGTGCTCGCTTGATTGGTTTGAATTAGTGTGGCGTTGTTTTGTAGTCTAATAGGACACTTGGCCACATGATGTGGACCTCCTCACTCATATCATTGATGAGGTGGTCTCTTGGTAGTGTAATTGATATTTTGACCTTGTTAGTGTCTGGTGTGTCAGGGCACTTAGTTTTGGACTTTTAAATAAGGTCTTAGCTTTAAACCTTAGGAGCATGTTTACACAAGGACTTTATGCCTAGGTAGTTAAAAGTACCCGAATGATCATATGGCATAGAGGAATTTTTGGATGTAACCGCCATGCAATTTTTGTTGTTCCCTGTAGTCATACTATTGTTCCTGCTCTGTAGTTCAATGGTGATGGTGAATATACATTGAATATAGTACTTTATTATCCTTATTATGGTGTTTCTTCTTCATCTACTCTGCAATTTTGTGATTAAATGTGCAGTCTCCTGCCTTGTTTACCTTCACATTACATGATTCTTGTATTGATTACCTGTTAGGGCTATGAACCCCTAACACTTTGACGAACCTTCTGTGCGTGTCCTAATGGACATGGGAGCGGATTCTAGTAATCTCAAAGCAAATGGTGAGTTGGTTATGATGCGAAGTTTCTTTCTTGTGATCTTATCGCCACCTTCTCTCTGAAGTGGTTCCTGCAAAACTGGTTCAAATTCAGCCTGAACCATATGGCACTCAAGAATTCAATAAGTTCTTGACATGTTAGTCGACCTCGACCACCTAGAGGAATTCTTGAATTGGGTAACCCTGTAGGAAGAGTTTGAGGAATATACATCAAATTTCTTGGAGGAGTTCTTCTCGAATCTGCCAAGGGAAATCAAAATTACAATTGCTAACAAGTTGCAGGTGTTTGCAGGTTCTTGACAGTTTTTGTGCAGTTTGTTGTTGCAGGGAGTTTTTATTTCTTGAAAGTATGCAATTTATGCAATACACAATTTTTTACAGTTTTCTCAAGGTCCTGCTGGCTTTGGCCATGGTGCTGAAGAGGAACAAACTAGGCAAAGGAGAGACTTTGGGGTTGTTTACAAGTTCTTGATTGTTGAAATTCTTGTTTAGATTCCTGCTCATTTTTGTTGTGGTGCCAAAAAAGGCACAACCTAGAAGACAAATGTGTTCATGGTTCTATTCATTTTCAAGTTTCTGTTAATTTTTAGATCCTTGACAACATGCAAATAGCAGTTTGGAATCTACAGTTTGTTTTTTGCAGTCTATAGTTTTAGGCAATGTGTAGTCTGAAGTTTGCATTTTGAAGTTTGCAGTTCAACTGTTTACATATTGCAGATTATAGCATTCCAGTTTGCAGAATGCAATTTTAATTTTTCAGTTTGTAGAATACACGATCAATTTTTCAGTTTACAGAATACAGTTTTAGGTATTTTCGTTTGCAATCCAGTTTAAGCGGTTTCAGGGTTTAAAGAGGTACAAATGCTCTATATTCTTTTGATGTGTGATTAATGGCAAAGAAGAAGAAGAAAAAGTGTGCAATATGTCAAAAGTATGAGCACCGCACAAAGGAATGCCCTTACATGTTCAAGCCTTGTCAAAAGGAAGATGTATGTGTCAACTACTGTATGCATAAACTATGCAAGAAGTTGTATCGAATTGTCAGATCTTTTTGAGATGCATCAGATCATGAGGACCTATGTGATGTACAAGAGGTTTTGGATGATTTTTCTAATCTTCTTGACAAGGCGGAAGACTGGTGTGAAGGTCATGAAGGAAAAAGAAGAAAGTCGTGTTCTAGTATGCGCACGATACAGATATTACCAGAAGCAATCAAAGGCTTGACAGAGAAGTATGAAGACCAGTTTCAAGAGGAGACAAAAGTGATGATGAGTGGGGATTTACAGCACTAATGTTCCCCTTGATTGAGAAAAATCAGGTACAATCATGTTTAACTTCTCCAAATGCACTTGCTGTAAGTCCCAAATAATGAAAGAAGTTCAAGCACAAAGCCAACCTGAAGAAGTCAAGAAGGTGATGTTGGAAAGGGGAGAAAAAAATGAGCATCCTAAGAGCCAAAGAAGCCAAAAGGAGCACTTAGTATCCCAAAACCACACTCCAAATAGACTCAAGGGTTTACAGGATGCTGAAGAACTTGAATCAACAATAGGGATGTATTTGCAATCAGGTCAAGAAATTGAAGACAAAAGATGGCCTAAAAGTATGCACTATCTTGAAGAAGACATGCAAATTCTAGTAGAAGATATGCAAATTTCTAAGGGCATGGAAGGTTCTGAAGGCATGCTTGTTCCTAAAAATTCGCAAGAAACTGAATTTGTGAAAGATCAGGTTATTGTTCATGCTGTAAATGCAAGCTAGATAGAGTCCAAAAGATGTTGGAGGAAGAAAGAGGAAGTCAGGAGCAACTCAAGGGCCAAGATAGCCAAGAGGATTGCCAACTATCCCCAAACCTCACATCAAGAGACTTGTATCTTTGCAAGAAGAGAGCAAGAGCTACCCAAAAGAAGAGTTGGCAATTGAGAAAAAGGGAATGCAAGTCGGAGTGAGCCAAAGAAGCCACCAATCCCACATACCAACCCATACACCAACCCTGGACATCAATCTTGAAGAGGTTGAAATTCAGCGAAAGATCAGATTACAGTGTACTGAACGGGAAGAGACAAATATAATTGAAGACATAAGGTGTGTTGATGATGAGGATGATGTGATGAATCAGTTTTTTATGTACCTTGATGAGGAGTATCCTGCAAGTGACTGTCAGGAGGGTGTTTGTGTTGATGGACAAGTGTTTTTTGGAGTTTTGAAGACTGAAATCCAATTTCGAGGAGTGGATATGAGTATTCACGTTACAAAGACAAGGATCTTGAATTTCAAGTCCCTGAATTGCAAGTTTCAGTGGAAAAGGTCCCTGATTTACAAAGTTCCACAATACAGGTCCCTGATCCTGAGATTACTAATTTTCAAAGAAGTTATGTACTTGAATTTGCTGAGCTAAAAAGTCTTGTTATTTCTCAAGCGGAGATGATCCATAATTTTTCTTTGAAGTTGGATAATGAAAAATATTTAAATATGGTTGAGTTTAATGAAGCGGTTTCTAAAATCAGTCAATTTCAAGAAGAGAAGGCATCATTGATGGTGGAGATTTCTTAGGTTCGAGCTGAATTTGAATTGCATATTTCTTACTATTGTGAAGTTCATGACGCTTTTAAGAAAGTTATTTTGGACAAGGATAATCAAATTGCGGATTTGAATCTTCAACTTACTCAAATTGTGAATATGGAGTCTTCTTTAAACCTTGATGTTACAAAAGGTGTCTTGAATGATAATGTTGTCATCAATGATCTTTATGATGTTGGTGCTTTTGCGAATTCAGTCAATGGAGATTGAAAATCCATCTTTTTTCAGTGAAGTTCAGTTTCCTGATGATATTCTTGATGATTTATATCATGTTCTTGATTTCAATGTTTTTCTTGATGCCGAGGAGATGGTTTGACTGATGATTATGCAAGTATTTTTCAAGTTCTTGATGATGGTGAAGTGGGTTTTCCTGAAGATGGTTCTACATTTCTATGTGATGTTGTTGATGGAGGAGATGATTTGATATTCTTATATCTCATTGGTTTTTTGTCTTCATGCTTGATGACATAAGGAAAGTTGTTCAGAGAGCAGAAGTCAAAAGTTTTCAATTTCAGGGAGATATCATTGATTGGACAGTTTTGTGGCTACAAAGTGGATTTCGTTTTTGAGAGGGGATGTGAGCAAGCCATCTTGGTGGTGTTTTTTATGTGTGAAGGAGAGTTCAATTTCTTATTTTTAAGCCTTGAATTAGATCAGTTTGATGAAGAAGTTGATTAGTTTGATGAAGAGGCAAATTAGTTTTGGTGTTACGTGAATCAGAATTTTCAGGATAATCAGTTATTTTGGCATAAAAAGTCTAAATCAAGTCTCCCAGTGTTTCATCTACATGCAAGGATAATGGGTATGTTCAAGAGGCATTGTATAATGGTTGCAAAGATTGCATTTTACCTTGAATCTCTCTTCGATCTTTTTGAAGGGAAACCTGAATTTAATTCCAAGCTTGAACATGAACCTGCTAATGTATTCAGTAAGCCATACTAGTCCTTTGTTGAAGAAGAGGCTAAGGAAGAAAATCTATTGTTGCAAAAGAATTTCACTAAACTGAAAGATCATTTTATACAGTTGAAGTATAAGGGGGACCAACAGGTTCATGAACAACCTGAACTAGAGGGTGCTGAATGTGAAGTGATATTGATGGATAATGCAAATTAGGAAGTTCAAGAGAAATTAATTGAAGATACAATTCTAGTCACAAGACAGGAGAATGAGGAAGAGCATTTGTATGTTGGGGAGGCATTATTGAACACTGTTGAGGAAGTTTTGGCTAAGAACATTGAGAAAATACAATGGATGAGGTTGCAGCTGAGATGGAAGTAATTATTGGCATAGAGGAAGAAGCAAATGAAGACAATTTGTTTGTGCAGAGGCAGTATGATGAACTGCAACAGTAGAATGAGGAATTGCAAAAGCAGTTGGAGCAACAAAAAAGTCATCAACCTGAACAACTGTATATTCAGAGTGATACTCTAATGCTGGAGAAAACTGAAACTGAAGCTCAAATGCAGTTAACTGAAGGTGCAATCACAATTCCAATTGTAGTTGTAGATAAAGAAGCAGGTGTTGTAGGTAGGTAGCAGCAATTTAAAGATCCAGTATTCTCTATTGTGGATGAAATACTCATTGGAGAAGATGCTGAGGTTGCAATGAAAGAGCTTGATGCTAAAGTGGATGCAGCATTTGGGAAAAATGGTAAGAAAATTGCAATAGAAGGGGAAAGTTCAAAGCAACCTGATGATAAAGATCATCTTGATGTTGAAGTTTCTGATCAAGGAATTGTGGGTCCTCACAATGTTTGAGAAACATTGCCCACCGGCTGTGCCAAGTGTTACAGGCATTGATGCCTCAGTAACAATTCAGTATTTACCTGTAGAGACAGTAATTAAGGTTAGAGCTTTGGGCTCTAAGAGTGTAGTTACACCATTACTTTGGAAGCGGTAACTAGACGGTCATGTGAAGCTAGAAAGGTTCTTCTTAGTTCTTGAATTGTAGCAATTTTTGGGTGGAGAAGATGTTGAGGTTACGATGAAAGAACCTGAAGCTGAAGTGGATGTAGGATTTGGTAAAGATAATAAGGAAACTGTAATAGAAGGGGAAAGTTCAAAGCAGCCTAAAGATAGAGATCATCTTGATGTTGAAGTTTTTGATCAAGGAATTGTGGGTCCTCACAATGTTTGAGAAACATTTCCCATCGAGTGATCTAGGTGTTAGTGTCTGATGTGTCAGGACACTTACTTTTGGACTTTTAACTAAGGTCTTAGCCTTAAACCTTATGAGAATTTACCGAAGGACTTTATGCCTAGGTAGTTAAAAGTACTCGAATGGTCATATGGCGCAGAGCAATTTTCGAATGTAACCGTCATGCAGTTTCTGCAATTCCTTGTAGTTGTTCTATTGTTCTTGCTCTGTAGTTCAATGGGGATGGTGAATATACAATAAATGCAGTACTTTCTTATCCTTATTATGGTGTTTCTTACTCATCTACTCTGCAATTTTGATTAAATGTGCAGTCTCCTGCCTTGTTTACCTTCACAGCCCGTGATTCTTGTATTGATTACCTGTTAGGGCTCTGAGTCCTAACAGGCCTCTTGCAGCAAGAGAAACTACTTGATAGATAGGTTTGAATTATCCCCAATAGTCCTCCATATAGTATTGTGTACTTTCTTTGAGCGCATCAATCCCATAGGCAATACTAGGGTCTACATCTTCCTCATAGCCTTCCAAACAAGCAATAGATGACTCACAACCCACTTGATTCACCGAAGTGGTTCTCGGATATGGTGGTTGAGGTCCTAGCACTGGAGGTGGTAAGGGTGTTGTTTGAACAACATTTTGGGCCCTAGGGACCATGTGTTGTGACGTTTGTTCAGGAGGTGGGGCCGACACCAATGCACGCACTCGAGGTGTGTCTATCCATGCTAAGGTTGGTGTATTGGCCATTGCGTACTTAAATACTATGCAATCCTTAGCTTGATGACCATATGTCTGGCACATGCATTGCAATTCCCATTGAATTTTACTCTAAAAGTAGGGCATACACTGGTACTATGGGGACCTTAGCATACTGAGCACCATTGTTGCTCCCTTCTTGGACATATAATTGTTTTGTGGAGCATGATTGTCTCTAAGACTCTCTTGAATGGCCTTGGAAAGATCTGCTAAAGTCATCTCATATATCTTTGGCTCCTTAGCAATAGGCTTTAGGGTCATTGGCTAATGCTCCGATGCTTGCGAGCTAGTAGATTTAGGCTCAAAAGACACTCTTTCTCCTTGATTCATTAAATTATCCTCCAATTGGATTGCATTGGTGGTGAAAGCTTCCTAAGTGGTGATACCTCTAATGAGTAGGCCATTGTAGATATACTCATGTTGTAATACCCTAATGAATCTATCAAGCAATTGATTATTATTATTGAAGCACTCATTTGGATTACAACGAGAATTCAAATGCTTCAAGCGACTAATAAAGTCTCTCACCGACTCTCCTTCCTCTTGTTGGGCTTTCTGGAGATGAGAGGATACACCGAAAAGCACTCCCTTTTGTATGTATTCTTTCAAGAACAGTCTTCTAAGAGTAGGGTAAATCGTTTTTTCTTCCATCCTTAGGGTTCTATACCAATCCCCAACCTTCTCACTTAAGGTTAGGCTTAAATCATTATTCTTATGCAGGTCATTCTGTTCTCCTAGAGAATCACATATTTGTTCAAACACTTCAATATGCTTTCTCACATCCCCTATCCACTAAATTTTTGTGCGAGCTTGGCTATTTGTATGCCTTACTTCTAGGATCTCTATCAGGCATGCAACAATAGATCGACCGATGGTTTTCAACAAATGCTTCCAAATCTCCTAAATAAGCAGGTATAGTGGCCGCATGTGCAGGTGCTCCTGGAACTACATGTGGGATGGGAGTTTGCCTTGGCCTTGGCATACACGTGACCCTCAGGTCCCATACCTTGTATGGTAGTGTACCACGTGGTGATCCAAAGTTCATAGGTGTGGCCCTAGGCAGGATACGACATGTTATTGCTAAATGGTATGGCCCCACTTGAATAAGAGCTCAGGTAATGCCATTGTGGAGTGTGATCCCTTGGAATAATTGGGGGTGTGGGAGCTACATGGGCATGAGGTGCGACAGGTACATAGGCTTGATGCACACCTGTAGGTATTTTTGGGGGAACTATGATACTAGGTAGCGGTGTAGTGCTAACAAACAAGGTCCAAGGTGTACTTTTTGTACTCATAACTGGAGTAGGTATCATAGTTGTAGTGTCTCCGAGAGACAGATGAGATAGATTTGGAAAAGTAAACCTACTACTTGTGGGTTCAGACTGCACCAAAACTCCAGGCGACACAATATATGAAGGGTCCATTGGACTCATTGAAGGAGTTTCCATCTGTGATAGTGCTGGTTGTCTGGCCTTGCCCGTATCCAAGAATCTCATAAGGCCCATTGTTGTAGGAATGTTAATCCCTCGATTTTTCCTCTTTGATTGGATGATGCTATGGATGACATTGCAGACCATCTGTTGTCGCCCCTCTAGACTTGTGGCACTATACGTAGATTGTACAACTTCTAACCAACCTATATGGTATGTGTAACCCGTGTACATGTCAGTCAAGGTTTCAATTTGTAGGTCATATTTCCAATTTTTGTTGAGAAATACCCCTTCTAGGCCTGGCGTACTAGAGGTTTTCCTTGAGGTGGAAGCATTGTTGTTCCCCAGAGTTTGACCCACATTGCCTACTAACTCAGGAGGACTCAATTGCTTGATTGTTATGCGTGTTGTCCCAGGGGTCTTTCCCTTCATGGCTCAACGTTGTTCTAGGAAACTCTTCATTTCTCTCTCCCTAGCCGCTTGCATATAGCGCTCAACTTCTTGCACCTCCGCAAGACTCCTACCATCGGGTAGTAGAACTTTGGGAGGTGATTGCTTTACAGGGTCTTTCATGAAAGCAGGGGGCAGTATATTGACGTGAACACTCTTGGGGAGTAGGCTCCCCTTGAGATACCAATGGAAAATCTAGCTCTCCCTCACCTTCATTAACTTCACTAGCAAGCTCAGAGCGAGTAGCTCTACTAAAGGTTTCTATAAAGCGACTAAACACACTAGATCCAGGATGTGGAGCCTAGACAGGTACGCTTTTGTTTACTTTCTCGGGGTTTGTTCTGGGATGCCCTTCCATAATATTATAGTCAGATGAAATATCACTAGCCGCTATGTTAGGGTCTTGGGTTGTACTACCTTGGTCCCTGTCGAGGACTCGGAACCTAAGGTAGGTGGGTATTGAGAACCCGCGTGAGTCAAAGTGCTCGCTAGTTGCTCAACCTTTAGCACACGACAACAACGCAGATGCATGTGCCTTTGGCACCCTATAAGCGTCGACGAATACCCTCGAAGGTTGACCGCTTGATTTTTTGGGCATTTTGTACCCCGTTTTCACTCGTTTTTTGATGTTTTTGAATGTCTTTTTACGATTGATTTTTAGATTAGAGCGTGTGATAGCTTGGAACGAGCGTATCATTCAGGGGGTTGTGGTGTGATTTATAGCACAACGTTCGGTTACCCGAAGCTTCGATGAGCCTCAAAATGGTCGACTTTTACTTAGGCGTGAGGCTAGAATAAGTAAGTCCAAAGGGTGACTGAGGCCTGGGCCTGAGCTTGGGCTTGGGGAATGTTCCCGATCCCGGTTCTTCCTTTTAATTAAACAGTTTTGTTTTTTTTGTTTTTTTGCGGATAAGGTCGTCGCTGTCGCACGTGTCAAAGCAAGGAACTTTTCGTACACTGTGTATGAGCCAAAAATGGCTGCAAGCACACAACTAGATTAATTTAGCAAGCTCAAGAGAGAAAGGGTGTGTTACTCACCACCCTACGCTCGCCTTCGTGGAGGATTCCTTGCCGCGAAGAAGAGGAGCTACCGCCATGCCGTGCTCAACCGCCTCACAACCCTCGTGTTGTCGCAATGCTCAATCACACACACACACACACACACACACTCTCTCTCTCTCTCTCTCTCTCTCTCTCTCTCTCTCACACACACACACACACACACACACACACACACACACACACACACACACACACACACAAGGAGATGAAGAAGAAGATGGAGATGGAGCAAGAGCACTCTTCAATTGCACAAATGAGAGAATGAGTGATTTTTAGGTTTAGGTGACTTTTATATGAGCTCACCCATTCACACTTGGACACCCATGCTTATCCAACTAACCCTTGAATGTTCCAGTTGTAAAGAAAGAGGATGCAAGAGAGCTACACAAGACAAGCACAAAGCACACAGAGATGGAAAGCTTCTTCTTCTTCGTACAAAAAAGACAGTACAAAATGACTAAGTGCTAAAACTGAAAAGTAGCACATATGTACATGCGGTCACTAAGTGTGAACTCGCTAGAAGCGTACTAGGCTGGCACTATAAGTGTAGTCCAGCTGTAGAATCACTGGCAGAGATCCTCTGTGTCGGTCACCTAATGCGCCAGTGAGTAAATGCCGTAAGCGGCCAAGACCCGTAGTGGATGCCAACTCAAGATGTAGAGCTCGACATCTCAACACTCCCCCTCAAGGTCTGCATGTCGCAGAGTCCAAGCATAGTCCGGAAACGCCGAAGCTTCTCAGCTCCGAGGGCCTTGGTAAAGATATCCGCTATCTACTCCTCTGTGCTGACGTAGACCAAGTCGATGTCGCCCGCCAACACTCGCTCTCGAACGTAGTGGTAATGGACCTCTATGTGCTTGGTCCTAGCATGGAACACTGGGTTCCTAGCCAACTGCATGTTGCTGAGGTTGTCACAATGAATGACAATTTGCTGGTCCACATGCATTCCCAAGTCCTCAAGTAATGTACGTAGCCAAGCTACCTCGCACACTGTAGGCTGCTTTTTGCTGCTCCAAGTAACATCAGCACTCCCAAAAGAGAACATGAAGCCACTCGTACATCTCCTATCAACAATGCTACCTGCCCAATCTGCATCTATATACCCATACAATGCTAATGGCACATCTGCTACATAGAACAATGCGTAGTCAAGAGTCCCTTGCACATACCGAAGTGTGCGTCGTACTCCATCCAAATGTGGCTTACTCGGAAGCTGCATGAACTGACTCTCCAAGCCTACTATGTAGCTCAAGTCTGGCCTCGTGATAGTCAAGTAGATTAGACTACCCACAATCTTCCTGTACATCTTGACATCCTCAACAACATCACCCTTCTCTGCACTCAGCTTTGCATTCACATCCAAGGGAATAGAAATTGGCTTACAATCAGCCATACCATACTTTGACAACATGTCCAAAGCATACTGTCTCTGTGACAGCCATACACCCTCTGGAGTCCTGATCACCTCAATGCCAAGAAAGTAGCGCAACTCGCCCAAATCTTTCATTTCAAACTCTTGTTTGAGAAGACCCTTCACATGGTCAATCTCCATAGCATTTCCACCCACAATAATAAGGTCATCTACATATATGGTAATGACCACAATCCCCACATCACTCTCACGTACATAGAGTGAATGACCAGCATGAGCTCTCCTAAATCCAATACTGACAAGATACTTAGCAATCCTGTCATACCATGCTCTAGAGCCCTGCTTTAAACCATACAAAGATTTGAGAAGCCTGCATACATAATCTGGGTAACCTGGATCGACATAACTAGGTGGCTGATCCATATACACTTCCTCTTGTAACTCACCATTCAAGAAGGCATTCTTTACATCCATTTGATGCATAATCCATCCTCTAGATGCAGCCACTGCTATGAAATCTCTCACAGTCGTCATCTTTGCCACTGGAGCAAAGGTCTCCTCATAGTCTATGCCATACGTCTGTGCATAACCCTTTGCAACAAGCCTTGCCTTGTGATGCTCAATGTTACCATTAGCCTTATGCTTGGTTTTAAACCCCATTTACATCCAATAGCTTTCTTGCCACTTAGCAATGGCACCAACTCCCATGTGTCGTTTGCTTCCAATGCAGCCATCTCTTCATTCATTGCATCATCCCAATGCACATTTCCAACTGCATCCTCAAAACATGTGGGCTCCACATCCTGTATCACCTTAGCCATGTAGGCTTGGTGATCAGCTAGATACCCATCATGAGTCAATTTTTGAACTGGATTTCTGACTCTGTTAGATCTGCGTGGTCCTGGGTCACTCCTTTGCCCTCTAGCATCTTCTTGTACTTTCCTTACACCAGGTGTCCTGACAGCCAGAATTCCAAATTCCTCATCAAGACTTTGTTCAGAACCATCTGAGTCCATGTCTACATGTGAAAAACTTGATGATGCATCAGCCATAAAGGGAGGTTCATCAACCTTTTTCTTTTCTTTTCGTGATACATTCCCTGTACCTGCTGGTGGAGTAACCTGCGTACGTAGTCTACCATTCCATGGATTATCAACAGAGCCACAAGAAGAGGACTCTTGTGGTCCACTCAAAACCTGTGACTGTGGCCTCACATTTTGTACAACCACATCATCTTTTACATCAGCCCCAATAGTGCCATGTGCATTACTGTACTAGCTGCTCATCTCATCAAAGACTACATCTTTGCTCACTTGTAATTCTCGTGTAGTGGGTGGATGCATGAATAGGTGGACCAAAAACCTTGTCCCGGACAGAGGTTTTATAACCGGTACATAAAACCATCTCTATTAGTTCAATTTGATATATTCTTTTGAACATATTTTTCATTAAATATAGAATTTCCACAGCTTTTTGTTAAATATAGAAGACGGCTCTGTACCTCTTAACTATGCACGTCAGCCAGCTCTTTACACCATTACTATTTCCACGTCTCTTTTTCAAATATAGATGACGGCTCTGTAGCTCTTAACTATGCACGCCAGCCAGCTCTTTGTCTTCCCGCTCTCTCGTTTTCCTGTCCCTCTCTAACTCTCTGTGTTGGAGCACAGATTGCTGTTTTACTTTGTAGGCCTATCACACATCTATTGCTGTCATATAATGCTCTTGCTCTCTGTAGGCCTATCACCTCGCTCAATCTCTCCCTCTCTAGCATGGAGCAAGAATCTCACACTGTATGTGACTGCTCTCAGCCTCACTGTGAACTGTGTGCTAGGTATGCTGTTGATGCGGTCAAGGAATATCATGCTAGGAGAAAGAGGGAGCAACGTGCTAAGAACAAGCTTGAGCAGGTAGCACGTGAGGAAGAAAATGATCAAAATGGTGCTGATGATGCAAAGCGTCAAAGACTTTGCAATGACCTTGTTATGCTCTTCAATCGGCGTACAAAGGCCCTCGATGTTGCATCACACTCATATATTTTGTGCAAGTTTGTCAATCATCCTTCTCTTGGAGACCTTGAAATGCCTAGGGCACAAAAAACCTTTGTTGAAGCCATACAGAACACAATAGATGCAATCAAATTACCCAAGAGCGGACATGAGCTCTTTCTTAAAAGGTTCATCACCACAATGCTTATGAATGTTGAGTGTACATCTACCTCAAAAGTGAATGTTTCAGATGCATCTAAGTTGCTAAATTTGCACAAGAGGAACTTCATAGCTGCAAAGAATCGGTTGAGGGCAGTAGGTGATGGCAATTTGCCAATCTCTTTGTGTGCTCGACAGCCCATGGATCGTGGCTTCATAACACCTGATGAGAAAGAGTTGATCTTCTCTTTTTAGATGTCTAACACTCGTGTTTCACCCAATAAGAAGGATGTGTGCAAAAAGCGTATTAGAATAAATTCATATGTCAAACATCCTATGCATCTTCTTGAACAATCTCAGGTAATAACTTGCTTCACTATATCCATTTTTGTTTTCTAATATTTGCATTCATGACCTATATTCTCTATAAATGGGTTGATAAGAGTAGATATGAAATCGGATATGAAGGAAGTTATAAATGGAAATAAGGGGAATCTATATTTGGTCCTAGACTAAGAGTAGATAAATATTGGATGTGAAGGAGAATATAAATGGAAACATAGTTTTTATCATACGCGTATGTTTGTTGAAACATACGTTTGCAGACGCATACTTTCACACGCGTATGATATGTATAAACTGGTTAGGTAAAACACTGGTTTACATAACCAATAAAAATATTTTAACACCTATTTCTCACCGGTATACATAGTGGTTAAGTGTTCACATGTACTCGTCAAGTGTTCACATGTACTGTTTGTCATGTCAGATAGGTAAAAAACATATCTATTTGAAAGGAAAATAGTGGTTTACATATCCAGTAAGTTTTTTTGTATACTTATTTCTCACTGGTATACATCGTGATTAAGTCCTCACATGTACTGGTTAGGTAAATAACATACCGATTTTAAATGAAAAGACTAGTTTACATTAGCAGTCAGAACATTTGAACTGGTTGACACTTATATACCACTGGAACGTACCAAGGACATGTGTTCATTTTTTTTAGCACATTTTTCTCACTGGTATACATCGTGGTTAAGTGCTTACATGTACTGGTTAGTAAATAACATAGCATTTTTAAATGAAAAGACTGGTTTACATCAGCAGTAAGAATATTTGAACAAGTTGACACTTATATACCAATGGTATGTACCAAGGACATGTGTTAATTTCTTTTAACACTAATTTATCACTGGTATACATCGTGGTTAAGTGCTCACTTGTACTGGTTAGGTAAATAACATACTGGTTTTAAATAAAAAGACTAGTTTACATCAGCAATAAGAACATTTGCACTGGTTGACACTTATATACCACTGGAACGTACCAAGGACATGTGTTCATTTTTTTAACCCTTATTTTTCACTGGTACACATCATGGGTAAGTGCTCACATGTACTGGTTGTTGAGATGTCGAGCTCTACACCTTGAGCTGGCATCCACTACGGGTCTTGGCCGCTTACGGCATTTACTCACTGGCGCGTTAGGTGACCGACACGGAGGATCTCTGCCAGTGATTCTACAGCTGGACTACACTTATAGTGCCAGCCTAGTACGCTTCTAGCGAGTTCACACTTAGTGACCGCATGTACATATGTGCTACTTTTCAGCTTTAGCACTTAGTCATTTTTGTACTCTCTTTTCTGTGAAGAAGAAGAAGAAGCTTTCCATCTCTGTGTGCTTTGTGCTTGCCTTGTGTAGCTCTCTTGCATCCTCATTCTTTACATGGTATCAGAGCCTGGTGCAGGCAAGAGAGGCTAAGAGAGCAAGAGCATCACAGTCCCTTCGTTCGCAATCCACGACCAGATGCCATACAAGTTTCTGAACAGGTCTCCAAAGTGCAGTATACAGAGATTTACTGTACAAGTACAGTGGTTGTGAAACGCTTGATTGTGGACACTCGTTGAGTGTAGAAAGCGTTACAGGAACCATGATAGCAGGTTCAGCAGATTTGCAGGTTTTTGCAGATTGCAGCTATTTTGTCTTAGTGCTTCAAGATGTCTGACGGTTTCAGTCAGATTGTTACTGAGAAGCTTGAGAAAAATAACTACCCTGCATGGAAGTTCAGAATAACAAATTTCCTAAAAGGAAAAGGTTATTGGGACTATGTAGAAGGAGACAATGAAAAGGAACCAGAGATTCCCGAGGCAAATGCTACAACAGAACAAAGGAAAGCTTTGAGGGACTGGCAACAAGGCCAGAGCAAAGTGATGTATTGGCTGTCTATGAGCATCACAGATGGCATGATGGGCTATCTACAGGATGCTGAAACCCCCGCCATTGCATGGAGAAACTTAGGCAGAGTGTTCGAGGTGAACACCAAGGCCAGGAAGCTTCAACTAAAGTCGGAGCTAAATCAGGTTAAGAGGAACAAACTCTCAATCAATGATTATGCCTTGAAGATCAAGAGTATCATTGAGGCTCTTGGATCTATTAAAGTGTCAGTGGAAGACGATGACATTGTCCGTGCATGCTTGGATGGTCTAGGAGATGAGTATGTACATTTTAGGTCTTCCATGAATACAAGAGACGACATCCCCGTGTTCCAAGATTTGATTTCTATGCTTATTCTTGAGGAGAAGAACCTTGACACATCTTCTTCTCATGGCAGAAATAATTCTGAACAGGCCTTCTATTCTAACTCCAACAGAGGTAGAGGTAGAGGTAGAGGTCGTGGTCGAGGCCCAAGGGGTTGCAGGGGCCAATTTCTGGAAGGTCAATCAAATCAAAACAATACAGGTGGCAGGGGAAACCAGTCTCAAGGCAGGGGGAGTCAAAGAGGTCGTGGTGCAGGATCAAGCAGGCAGCAACATACTCCAGATAGTAGAGAATGTTGGACTTGTGGTGAAAGAGGTCACATGTCACGTGACTGTCCAAAGGGAAAAGCAAGTAGAAAGAGAGAACAGGGCAACTATGCATCTACTAGCAGAGATGCAGATGACAGCAAAAACGAGCGCATGTTTGTTATGCAGCATGTAATGAATACAATGACTGCAGAGAATTCCACCCAAGATGATGTTTGGTATGTGGATTCAGGTGCCTCTAATCACATGACGTCTCGTGGAGAGTGGTTTAGAGATATGCGCAAACCAGATGTGTCAGGCTATGTGCAGACAGGAGATGATATAGCTCACCCCATTGCTCATGTAGGGGACATACATCTAAATACGAAGAGTGGGAAATCAAAGTACTTAGCAGATGTACTTCATGTCCCAAACATTACAAAGAATCTTGTTTCTGTTGGACAAATGGTTGAGCAGGGTTTGCAGGTTCGCTTCAATCCAAATGGCTGTTATGTAGAAGATTTCCAGAATGGCTGTAAGCTGATCACAGAGGGCAAATGTGTGGGCAGAATGTTTACGCTGAATGTAGACATGCCTGAGGTAAAAGCTGCATTATTTGCACAGGGCACAGGTGTTGTGGCTGATGTTGACATTTGGCACAAACGCATTGGCCATGTCAATGAGCAGAGATTGCGCAGCATGCAATCAAAACAGATTGTAAAAGGTTTGCCCAAATTCAAGGTGGATGGTATGCATAAAGTGTGTGCAGCATGCCAATTTGGAAAACAGTCAAAGGGCTCATTTCCACATGAGCGCAATGTATGTAAAAGGCCACTTGAGGTGGTGCACACAGATGTTTGGGGTCCAACCGATACTGCAAGTATACATGGTTGCAGGTATTATGTCTCTTTCATTGATGACCATACAAGGAAAGTATGGGTCTACTTCATGCGTAACAAAAGTGAAGTGTTTGGTCACTTTCAAGACTTCAAAGTCATGATTGAGAAGGAGACAGATATGCAAATCAAGACATTGAGGTCAGATGGAGGGGGAGAGTACTTCTCCAATGATTTTTCAGATTTTCTGCGAATGCATGGTATACACAGGCAGTTTACATGCAGATATACTCCACAGCAGAATGGGGTCGCAGAAAGGAAAAACAGGCACATTGCAGAGGTTGCACGTGCATTGATGAATGAGAAGAACATGCCTCATCATTTCTGGGCTGAAGTTGTAAATACAGCTGTGTACATTATGAACAGGACACCTACAGCTGCGGTGCATGATGTAACACCTGAGGAAAAGTTTACAGGTACAAAGCCTGATTTGGCACACTTGAAAGTGTTTGGTTGCATAGCTTACGTGCATGTACCAGATGAGTTGCGTAGGAAATTGGATCCTAAAGCAGAGAAATGTATTCTTGTGGGATATTCCCTTGAACAAAAGGGGTACAGGTGCTACAATCCTACTACACGAGAATTACGAGTGAGCAGAGATGTAGTCTTTGATGAGATGAGCAGCTGGTACAGTAATGCACATGGCACTATTGGGGCTGATGTAAAAGATGATGTGGTTGTACAAAATGTGATGCCACAGTCACAGGTTTTGAGTGGACCACAAGAGTCCTCTTCTCGTGGCTCTGTTGAGAAACCATGGAATGGTAGACTACGTACGCAGGTTACTCCACCAACAGGTACAGGGAATGTATCACGAAAAGGAAAGGAAAAGGTTGATGAACCTCCCTTTATGGTTGATGCATCATCAGGTATTTCACATGTAGACATGGATTCAGATGGTTCTGAACAAAGTCTTGATGAGGAATTTGGAATTCCGGCTGTCAGGACACCTGGTGTAAGGAAAGTACAAGAAGATGCTAGAGGGCAAAGGAGTGACCAAGGACCGCGCAGATCTAATAGAGTCAAAAATCCAGTTCAGAAATTGACTTATGATGGGTATCTAGCGCATCACCAAGCCTACATGGCTAAGGTGATACAGGATGTGGAGCCCACATGTTTTGAGGATGCAGTTGGAAATGTGCATTGGGATGATGCAATGAATGAAGAGATGGCTGCATTGGAAGCAAATGACACATGGGAGTTGGTGCCATTGCCAAGTGGCAAGAAAGCTATTGGCTGTAAATGGGTGTATAAAACCAAGCATAAGGCTGATGGTAACATTGAGCGTCACAAGGCAAGGCTGGTCGCAAAGGGTTATGCACAGACGTATGGCATAGACTATGAGGAGACCTTTGCTCCAGTGGTAAAGATGACGACTGTGAGAGCTGTCATAGCAGTGGCTGCATCTAGAGGATGGATTATGCATCAAATGGATGTAAAGAATGCCTTCTTGAATGGTGAGTTGCAAGAGGAAGTGTATATGGATCAGCCACCTGGTTATGTCGATCCAGGTTACCCAGATTATGTATGCAGACTTCTCAAAGCTTTGTATGGTTTGAAGCAGGGCTCTAGAGCATGGTATGACAGGATTGCCAAGTATCTTGTCAGTATTGGTTTTAGGAGAGCTCATGCTGATCATTCACTCTATGTATGTGAGAGTGATGTGGGGATTGTGGTCATTACCATATATGTAGATGACCGTATTATTGTTGGTGACAATGCTATGGAGATTGACCATGTGAAGGGTCTTCTCAAACAGGAGTTTGAAATGAAAGATTTGGGCGAGTTGCGCTACTTTCTTGGCATTGAGGTGATCAGGACTCCAGAGGGTGTATGGCTGTCACAGAGACAATATGCTTTGGACATGTTGTCAAAGTATGGTATGGCTGATTGTAAGCCGATTTCCATTCCCTTGGATGTGAATGCAAAGCTGAGTGCAGAGAAGGGTGATGTTGTTGAGGATGTCAATATGTACAGGAAGATGGTGGGTAGTCTAATCTACTTGACTATCACAAGGCCAGACTTGAGCTACACAGTAGGCTTGGAGAGTCAGTTCATGCAGCTTCCGAGGAAGCCACATTTGGATGGAGTACGACGCACACTTAGGTATGTGCAAGGGACTCTTGACTACGCATTGTTCTATGCAGCAGATGCACCATTAGCATTGTATGGGTATACAGATGCAGATTGGGCAGGTAGCATTGTTGATAGGAGATCTACGAGTGGCTTCATGTTCTCTTTTGGGAGTGCTGCTGTTACTTGGAGCAGCAAAAAGCAGCCTACGGTTGCTTTATCGAGCATAGAGGCCGAGTACAGAGGTGCAGCAGTTGCGGCGTGCGAGGTAGCTTGGCTACGCACATTACTTGAGGACTTGGGAGTGCAGGGGGACCAGCAGATTGTCATTCATTGTGACAACCTCAGCAGCATGCAGTTGGCTAGGAACCCAGTGTTCCATGCTAGGACCAAACACATAGAGGTCCATTACCACTACGTTCGAGAGCGAGTGTTGGCGGGCGACATCGACTTGGTCTACGTCAGCACAGAGGAGCAGATAGCGGATATCTTTACCAAGGTCCTCGGAGCTGAGAAGCTTCGACGTTTCCGGACTATGCTTGGACTCTGCGACATGCAGAGCTCGAGGGGGAGTGTTGAGATGTCGAGCTCTACACCTTGAGCTGGCATCCACTACGGGTCTTGGCCGCTTACGGCATTTACTCACTGGCGCGTTAGGTGACCGACACGGAGGATCTCTGCCAGTGATTCTACAGCTGGACTACACTTATAGTGCCAGCCTAGTACGCTTCTAGCGAGTTCACACTTAGTGACCGCATGTACATATGCGCTACTTTTCAGCTTTAGCACTTAGTCATTTTTGTACTCTCTTTTCTGTGAAGAAGAAGAAGAAGCTTTCCATCTCTGTGTGCTTTGTGCTTGCCTTGTGTAGCTCTCTTGCATCCTCATTCTTTACACTGGTTAGGTAAATAACATACCGGTTTTAAATGAAAAGACTGGGTTACATCAGCAGTAAGAACATTTGCACTGGTTGACGCTTATATACCACTGGTACGTACCAATGACATGTGTTCATTTTCTTTAACACTTATATCTCACTGGTATACATTGTGGTTAAGTTCTCACATGTACTGGTTAGGTAAATATTGTACTGGTTAGGTAAATAACATACTGGTTATAAATTAATAGACTGGTTTACATCAGCAGTAAGAACATTTGCACTGGTTGACACTTATATACCACTGGTACGTACCAAGGACATGTGTTCATATATGCTGGTTTACCTAACCAATTAAGTGAAAAAACATAGTGGTTTGAAATAAAAATACTGGTTTATAGTAATGTAACAATTTTCCTCAAAACCTGCAGTTTTCTTCAAAACCTGCAGTTTCCTTCAAAACCTGCAGTTTCCTTCAATGTTCTTTAACCATATATGTATTTCATTGTAGGTGGAGCTCTTTCTCAAATTCAAAGAACAATACCCTGAAATTGTAATAAGGCAGTGGGCGTTTGAGTACATGAAGCCATATTTTGTGCGGAAATTGAGAGACTGATATACTTGCTGTTGCATTTCACATGTTCAAATGTCCTTCCTAAAGGATGCCATAAATCACATGCGAAGTTCTGTATGTGGTCTGCATGGAAAAGCTTGCCATTGTCAATGAGACATATGCAAAGACAATGGTGGATGCAAGGCACCCAAAAACCCTATCAAGAGTGTAACAGCCTTATTGGACTCTATACTGTGTCCTAAATCAGATACGTCCACCTTCCATGCCCTTGCCTGCTTGAGTGGTCAATGTAAAAGGTGTGGCCCGGATAAGTTAGACTTTTGTGCTGCAGAGGCTGCATTTATTGCTAAAAAGATTGTGGTGAAGATTTTTGAGGACCTAGAAGTAGGAAGTACGCGTGACGGTCTGAAGAAGAAAAGGAAAGTCTTGTCGCATAAGGAAATATCATGCCACGATCTCTGAGTCATGTTCAAAGACCATCTTAAGAAATACATAATGCATAATTTTGTGTATAGATGCTAAGCGAAACAATATAAGGAATGTATACAAAGATTTCCAGAAGATGTTGTTGTGTCAGTTGTTGACTTTGCTGAAAATTATAGTTTCAAAGAACAAAATGAGATTCAATCCATGCACTGGTATTCAAATCAAGTAACTATTTTTGTGCACATAACATATTTCCGAATTGCAGGTAACGACATCACCCTAGATCAATATTATTTCTTTTGTATTAAGCCTTCAATAATTTCTGATTTTTATATTAAGCAGGTGACATCCACAAGACAATTCACTTCTTCATTTCAGATGACAAGCAACATGACACACATTTTGTTCAACACTGTTTTCTGAAACATGCGGAATGGCTAAAGCAATTTGGTCTAAATATAAAACGTCATTGGGTATGGTCTGATGGAGCAGCTTCACAATTCAAAGCAAGAAGACCATTCTATTTCCTTGCCAGGTATACCATGTTCTAACAAACATTATCTGAAGGTGGTTTTAATATAGAGACCTATCATAGTGGCATTAAAGTTGTAATAAAATGCTTGTCTAACATCAGTAATATTATAATACGGTTTTTTTTTGGTAATTTTATCGTGCCAAGAGTATATTAATCTTCTTCTATCCATTGAATAAATTGCAGATACAGTGTTTTTACGGGATGGAAAATGTCTTGGAACTTTTTTGGATGCGGACATGGTAAGGGAGAACACGACGGTGCGAGAGCAGTGATAAAAATGTCTTTAACTCAATACCAATTGCAACCAAACTGCCCAAAGATAGACTGTGCTATAGATGTTTTGGCATTATTGAGATGGACCTTGTCATACGGTGCTACAGCCACCTATGCATCCCAGGCCTGTTATGTAAGCAGGATTTTTTGGGTGATTGAATTGGGAGATGTTGAAAGGGGAAAAAATTGGGATGTGAAGGCTATAAAAAATACCCGCTCAATGCACTTTGTTTATGCATATTCAGAGCATGATACAACTGCTTTGAGAACATGTTCACTGTCTTGTTTCTGTAGTGCATGTAAACAGGAAAAGTGGAGGAGATGCATGAGCAAGTCACACGTTCCTTTCAGGACATACCTTATTTTGGAGCCTACAGAAGAAGGGGAAGACGATGACGACGAAATAAATGAGGATGCAGCATATGAAGGACACTATGACACCCTCAGTCAAGCTCTTATTGTTGGTGATAATTTTGCTGTTCCCGCACCAAATGACAATGAAGAAAAAGTGGATTTCTATATAGTGAAATGCACTACATCTATTCAAGAGTTTCATTCAGACACTGAAGATGACTGGGGCAATATCATTGGGCGAGGATCCTATGCTATCAAAGGGTTTTACTATCGTATGATAAATTAGCAGACCTACGAGCTTTTGGACAAAAAGCCAGAGGTGTTCATATATTCACATCTTGTTCGGGTAATCAAAATCCCCATGATACCCCATCCCAACAACTCAAAACTATATACAATATCACTTGATGTCAGTGAGTCTATCTACAATAGTATGCCTTTTGAGCTGTAACCATCTTAAGAAATGCATAATGCATAATTTTGTGTATATCTGCCTATTACTGTAAACTGAATTGTCTCCCTCTCTCCCTCTCTCTCTCTCTCTCTCTCTCTCTCTCTCTCTCTCTCTCTTTGTCACTTCTCAGTATCATTTCTGTATCATACCAGTCATTTCTCAGTATCATACCAGTATCATACCAGTCAATTCCCAGTATCATACTAGTCATTTCCCAGTATCATACCCATATCATACATTCCCTCTCTCTCTCTCTCTCTCTGTCATTTCTAAACATCATACCAGTCATTTCTCAGTATCATACCGGTATGATACTGAGGAGTGAATGGTATGATACCGGTATTATACAAGTTCCTCTGTGTGTGTGTGTGTGTGTGTGTGTGTGTGTGTGTGTGTGTAACGTCTCAGTATCATACCGGCATCATACCAGTCCCTCTCCCTCTCTCTGTCACTCCTCAGTATCATACCGGTCACTCCTCAGTATCATACCTGTATCATATTAGTCACTTCACAGTATCATACCGGTATCATACCACTCACTTCTCAGTATAAGACTCTCTCTCTCTCTCTCTCATGTCACTTCTCAATATCATACCGGTCACTTCTCAATATCATACCTGTATCATACCAGTCACTTGAAAGAATCATACCGGTATCATACATGTCACTTCTTTGTATCCGAGTCTCTCTCTTTCTCTCTCTCTCTCTCTCTCTCTCTCTCTCTCTCACTTCTCAGTATCATACTAGTCATGCCCAGTATAATACCGTTATTAGACACTCTCTCTCACTGTCTCCTTTTATTTGCAATATACTTCAAATATAGAATACAACGTATTTCCGTGCAACTTGCTTGTAAATGTATTATACATGAATTGTGTTACATTGATTGAGCCTTTTGGCTGAGTAATTCTCCATTTACATCTATCGACAAAAAAATACATCGACAAAAGTCGCCCACTTCACAGACTGTATGAAGCTTTCTTTTTATATAAAAAATCTGTTCCTTTCTTCTTGAAAAAGTCAATCCGCCATTTCCAATAAAAACGATGCACATAGGTGGCGTCAAGTTGTCATTCTGCACAAATTATAGTCCTCTTTGTATACTCAATTCTGTCCTTAGAGTACAACCAGTCTGCCAGCTAGTTTATGACAGTGGTTGACAAAAAACAGGCGTGCACTTATTTAGACTGCTTTTCTAGCTTGGGAAAAACAAGAAATGACCCCAATGGATTAAACATTAGCTTATATCCAGAATCATCAAAGATAAGTGTGTCAGGTGGTAGGTCAACAAAATTTTTGAGATTCTTGTGGAACACCGGTTTATCTATCACGCCCAATTTAAAAGGGGCCCTTGTGCACTGCGCCCGACTTACCACTCTATTGAATCTTTTGTGGTGGTTAGGGAACATTGTCGCTAGCGTGCGTTTGAGCTTCTCAAACTCGCAGCAGCTCCATATCCACACTTCGAACCATCTGAAACAAAAATTCAGAAACACTTCTGCATCGGGCCTTACCCAAAACTGTGTATCCCCTTCAACAACATACCGCATTTCTGGCCAGTGGGGCAATTCTTCACCATATTTTCAATCAAATTTCTTGAGCAGTAATCCATTAAGGTCCAAAATGAGAACCCTACCCTGGATGCTCAACGGAGGTGGTGGCCTTGGCCATATCAGTGGGATTCTTTTAATTAGTCTATACCATAGAGGAAACACGAGCACTACAGGAGACAACACGCAATTCCATATTGCACGAATGTCAGCCCTGCCATTTTGCTTGTCAGCCCTGAACCTATCTGCAAGGCTCCATTCTTCAACTGAAAACATATCTGCAGATGCAAAATTACACAAGACTCAAATTTAAATATGCAATTAGGACATATCTATAGATTGAAATCATACAATAAAAACACACAATGTTAAAAAATTAGGCACAAGATGAAAGAGAAGTCAAATGGGAAAGAAATTTATATTAATTTCAGAAGTGGTTACATAAAAAGAAACATGGGGGGGGCAATCTATAATCTTTTGCAGGCTCTGGGTTTAGGGTCAAAACTTGTGCCGGTATTCTGCATCTCCTTAGTGTCTTCTATGTCCATCTCCTCTTCTGGCTGCCCCTGGGTCTCTTCCTCTTCCTTGCTTTTTTGCTCCATTTCAGGATTCTCATCTCTAGTCTTCTCGATTTTTTTTCTTTTTTCCTTTCTTATATGCTGAGCAAGGGTCTCCTCGGGACTTCCCTCCAGCCTGACATCTACAGGACCATCAGCTTTAGAAAGCTGTGCAACAAGAGATCACTTATTAGAGCCATAATCAATGAAAAAACTTACTCTTGCCACGTTGGCCTCGTTTTCTCGGGGTCTTTGATCTTGTCACCCACACGCTGTTGAGGCGGTCCGGGGCGGGCAACAAGAAAGGCGACCTCTAAACACCCCTCAAGGCTCCCGTGCTGCTCAATTGGGGCTGGGGCAACCACAAGCACAACACAACAACAAACCCACAGCCAAACCCAAACAAGATAGGGGCACCACCTAGTTATGGTATGCGAACTAGGACGCAAGAGAGATTTTGGCACAACCAAGAAGATGCACCACACAACACACACAAGCAAACTCACACCAAGACACACATGAAATGGACCAGAGAGAGCTAGAGCAAAGGGAAGAGAGAGAGGAAAGTATCTTGCGTAATACCTTATTTGTGACTTGCAAATGGAGATGGTTCGTTATGATGCTATCGTAGAACTTGTACAAAACTCACTCAATGCTTAGTGATTGCTAATCATTGCCAAAACACACACACACTGTCTTAGGGTGTGGGAGACCTCTCACCACAATACCCTCTTACAATGGACACAAAACTGGCAATGAAAAAACACACTAAAACACTTTCTAAAATCAAGATCAACCGATAAAAACTCAAAATACACAAGTCACCTTGAATTCACCAAACCGTATTGCACAAATGGAAGGACGAAGATTTGAACGTCGAATCACGCCTTTGATGCACCAAACCTCAATTTATTGATGATGAAGGAGCATGTACAATAGTGGTTTTGAGATTTGTGGAACTCACGCTCTCTCACTTGCAATGTGTAGCTTAAAGGCTTCTCTCACACCAAGAGTGAAGCTCACAAGTGGTTGCTACACCTAAGTCTCTCCTCACGCATAGAGTGTTGGGGTACTATGTGAGATGTTGGAGATTGTTTTACAAGAAGGAAAGGGGCCTATTTATAGGTTGGAGACCCCTCATTAAGATTATCGGAAATCCTAATTTACAAGCTAACAAATCAGGATTATGATTTTTTTGAATATCAAAACATTGCGGGCCTTCTTTGTCTGCTTGAGTCATGGGTGTGGGCTCAAAAGAGAGCATTATTGATGGTAGATAAGGTGAAAGTAATTAGAGAGAGAGAGAGAGAGAGAGAGAGAGAGAGAGAGAGAGAGTTACTATACACATGTCTTGAGGCGAGGTGTCTTTTATGGTTAGGTCAATGGCTATTTTGTGTTAGTATGTTAGTGGTTAGTAATCACTAGAAAGTTAATGTTACATTTACAATGGGTAGAATGAGGTGGATGGTTGACTGAAGTGAGAAAATCCTTGTGATGGTGAAGCTTGAAGATGTTTTGGACTTACTTGTGTAGGTTCTCAAAATGACTATCGATCTTCTTCTTCGTCTTCTCTTCTTTACGCCACCGCCGCCAAGGTATCGTGATGAAAATGGTAATTTCGTTGATGAATCTCTTGATTTGTAGAGGTTAATCATGGTACACATGCTGAATTTATGTATATATATAAGAGTTAAGATGGAATTGTACTTTGGAGATAATAGAGAGAGGCATAGAGATGGTGTATGTATGTAGAGGTTCATAAAAGAACTATAGGGATGAGAGAGAAGGGTAATGGTGAAGAGGGTGGGAGAAGCCATGGAAATTGTAGGTTTGAGTGAGAGAAGGAGAGGGAGGGATGTGTAAGAGTGAGTAGGTGTGTGGAAGGGTGAGAGAAGACTAAAAGCTACTTGTGAGAAAAGTGGGCAGACTGGGGTCCACTCAAAAAATCATAGCTCACCGCTGGTAGCTCCAAAAATCATGAAAAAATTTGAGGTGATTATTCAGAGCGTGGGCTACATTTTCTATTTTGACCACCGCTCCAAATTCGGAGTGAAAATAGGTGCCAAAATTCTCACCAAAAAGCCTGTTTTTTATGCCTGCAAAAGTCTTTTAGTGGCCCCCTCCTTTGTTGAATTTGTACAATGCATCCAAGAGTGAGCCCCTCCTTTGTCATATTATAATACAAAGAATCCAAGTTGCCCTTGACCCATGCATGGAGGAGGATTATTGGTGAATAAAGAAATATATACATGGTGGGACTAGTGTATGGACTATTCATGGACTTTAGCTCAATGAGCACATGGTGTTAGAATAATGAGTAAAAATAATAATAAAAATATGTAGGAGTTATGGATATGGAAAGATATTGGAATCATATGATATGGTCCCTCCTTGAATTATTTTGGGTGAAAGAGGAAAAGGTATGCAAGTAAATAATATAATAAAAGTAACCAATGAGTAGAAATCAATTTTTTGTTTTCACGAGGGTGAGGGTGAAAATGTGGGAGTGATTTGTATAAAGGAAAAATATGAGGTTAGAGTATGTACAATATTGGCAAAAAATATAATTATGGTGTAAGAGAATGAAAGAAGGTGTACATAGGTTTAATAAAACACACACCTAAGTAGAATATTTAAATAAAATACCAAAATAATTATAAAAAATCCCTATATTTAGGCCATATATACAATGAAATATTTACACACAAAGAGGCCATAATATACTTTTTTTATTTTATTTTATTTTATTTTTTTGGTTCAACTAGCCCAGTGACTAGCTAGCTGAGGGTTTTTAAGAAGATATGGGAATAGCCCCCTAACTCACACACGCCTATGTACAGTGAAATGGTAGGGATAGCCATAGCGTTTGGGTGAATTTGGTAGGGTGGAGTAACTTACTATGGCAATTATGGAGAGATGAAAAACGGCTATCACTGTCTAGCAACACATCGTCTTCCTCATTCTGGGTTTTCTCTTCAGCACTAGTCGTACTCTGCTCCTTTACCTCAAAGTTTTGTTCTTCTTCTGTTGTTTCCGAAACAAGTTTCTCAGCATTACCAGGGACATTTTCATCAAGCAATACCTCCACAGGTGTCTTGTATGCATGCGTCACTGCATCGTTTTCCGTGTCTTTACCGGCAGTAGTTCTGAAGCAGCTTGACTCTGGAAAAACATAAGAGAAGAGAAAAATCAACCACCTGATTACCCATTGAAACAATTTTCTCACATGTTTTTGGGCATGGTTCAACTGGATTCTTCTTTAGAAGGGATTGGTCTTCTGCAAAAATAACTCTGAGGCAATCCTTAAACATGCACTTTCCTTTCTCAGCCAAGTGAGCATAGCAGAATGCATGGTATGCATGTGAACAAGGCAATAGAACAACATGGCTTGAGCGATTGTGATCATGAATTCTTACACCACAATAATTGCACACATCAATGAGAACAACACTATGTCCAGGAGCTGTTACTCGTGCAGGCAAGTCTATGGGTTCAGGTAGCATTGGTTGACTAATCATGCCTTTCACAAACGCGACATAGAGACCAAAGGTTTCCTCATGGCCCAAGCATTTGGATAATTCTTCTTGTAGGCAAGAGACCTCTGTTATCAGACAATGTCAAACAGGTATAAAATCGGTATGAATGCTTGAAAATTGGTATAATGATGTTATCATACCGGTATGATTACATCCTACTGGTATGATATTATCCCACCGGTATAATGTTATTATACTGGATAGTATAACATCATACCGGTAGGATAACATCCGGTAACATCATACCGGTAGGATAACAGTATACCGGAAGCATAACATCAAACCGGTTGGATTTTATCATATCGGTTGGATCTAGCCATACCGGTCGGATGTAACCATACCAGTAGGATGTTATCATACTGGTAGGATTATCTCCTACATCCTACCGGTAAGATAACATCCTACCGGTAGGATATAATCATACCGATAGGATGTAATCATACCGGTGTCGAGAAATTTGCGGTCTTGCCAGGAAAGCACCGGGCTTATGGCTGTGAGAGTTTGTGAGAGAACTCAACAAAAACTATATGAAGGATTTAAACCATAGATGCCATGAAGACTAGGGTTTGGAAAGAAGTGCAATCAAAGAAGACTCACTCTTTCTCTCATGCATTCACACACACAAAGAAAGAACGCAAAAGAGAATGTCAAAACAATACGAAGATGAAAACATCAAGGCTATGGTCATATCGTATCATGGGTAATATGAAAGGGTTAATGGATGAGTTAATGGCATTCAATCTTGGCTGACCAAATAGGCTACGAATTGTTCTTTGGAATTGTAGTTTTGTGCTTACCATAATATATATATTTTGTCTAGTGATTGGGATTAATTGTGCGTACAAATCCTCTTGGTTCATAGCAAGATAACTACACTTACATCAAAAGAAAAATTATAGTCTATGAGAGGTAGTATGATGGGATCCGGTGATAGAAGTATTTCATTGAGCCTTTCAGGGCCGAAGAGAAACACTATACGTTGTTGAAAGTGTATTTTATGGCTAATCCATACGTTAATTCTAATAGATCATACAGAGTGAAAGCGATAGAAATGATCATCATGTGGGTTATCATCTAAGATAGTATGTGAGAAATGTAGATATGGGAGAAGTGAAGAGATGAGAAGTTTCCCTCCCAAGCCCTATTCTTGCCCGTAGACAATAAAGATACTACGGGGAGAGATGTACCTGTAGCAAGAGAACCTAGAGAGGATGAATTACTAAGAATGAGAGAGATAGGTTTGGTTAAGGAGATGAGATTAGATACATATATATATATATATATATGTTGGATTAGAGATGAAAATGAAAACAACAAGAAATCAAGAAAACATCAATGTAGAACACATCTTACTTGAAACCCTTCGGCACCATTATTGATGGGAGAGAGAAGAAGAGTGGATAATTCCACTTTGATTGATACACCAAGTGCAAGACCTTCTTTGATTAGAGTTGATCTTCCAAGGTTAGCTTGATACAAGAATGGCTAGTCTCCCTCTAGGAGAAAGTGTAGGCTTGGGCTTATGTTAATGGCTAAGTACATTAGGCATTACTACTCACTCCCTCGAGAATTCCTCTCATCAATGTCTTGAATGCTTGAGTTCTTTCCAAGGAGGAAGAGGTCCCCTTTTATAGGTGAAGGGAACCCCCAAGGGTTTACACAAGAAGAGAGGAGCCAGTGTGAACATGAATTGGAAAAGTTGGAAATGAGCTGTCCTTGCATGATGTGGGCAGACTAGGGTCCAATATTTTGATCATATCTCCTCAACCGTGGCTTCAAATAAAAAAGTAAAAATATGGACAAAAACTTCAGCTCATTAGCTACGATTTTTATTTTAAAATTGGTTTCCAATTCGGATTGAAACCTTGTGTAAAAAATTCATCAAAATAGGGTCCATTTATGGCAGCAAAAGTGTTCATGTGGTCTCCTTAGCCTAGACTTTCATTTAATTCCAAAGGACACCTCATGCCATATGAAAGCATGACATTGATCCTTGACAAAGTTTTGTAATCATGCTTGCAATAATGCATTAAAATAAGTGTATCTTTGAAATCATGCCACCTAGTGTCCCACTAGGATTTGATTCTCTCCTAGTAGCTATTTAAAAAGAAATATAAGAAAAGTATAAAAAATACATAGAATATATATATATTGGATTTTACCCTAGATATAGGATCTAGCTAGGGTGTTAGATGATAATGAAATAGTAGAAATAAAGAATCAATTCTTTTTGCCCCAAGTTAAAGAGGCGGAGCTATTGATGCTTTTCCCATAGTATTTTATGATGGTAAAGTAAGGATATGTTACCCTTGAGAAAAATAATAGGATGAGATAGAAGGCTTATTATTGTACTTAAATATGCATATGTACACTATAGGAAATATAATTATGTATCTAAAAAAAATACAAGATAGATCTTGTAGCATGCGTTCCCACTATGTACGTGTCACAGCACGACATCCACCCCCTCTAAACCTGCACATCCTCCGGTATGTGCCACATTGTCTCTTTGTAAGATTAGACCTCTTGTACATCTTCCTTGTCTTCTTCTTCACTGGATGATTCCAGAGCTTCATATTCACTTTGATCTTCACCTGTGTTTTTCTCTTCTTCCTCATCAATATCTTCTAGATCATTATCTCCTCTTCTCTTAAACATTTTAATCCTTTTTCCTGCAATGGGAATCTTTACTTCTGTACCATCTAGTTTAGACAAGCTGTAAGTAGCATTTTCATGCACATGCTTTACAACATACGGTCCAAACCATCTTTTTGAGAACTTACCCATGACTGTTTGCTGGTTATCAAGGCTACTATCATACACTAAAACCCAGTCACCTTTGTCAATTGCTTTGCTCCTGAGTCGATGTCGCTTATCAAAATAGTCCTTGTTTTTCAACCTTGCATTTTTGAGTCGTTCTTTTGCAGCTTCAATGTCTCCAAGTCTTCTCTCTAGCTGCCTTATACGCAGTGCAAGGAGATCTTCCCTACTAAGCCCCTCTTGCCAAGGTAGTACATTCCATGTGGGAATTGTATCCTCAATCGGCATCACTGGCTTTTGACCATGCATTAGCTCCGCAGGCATGTAGCCAGTTACGGAGCTATGTGTTGTAAGATCAGCCCATAAAGCATATGGTAACAATTTTGGCCACTCACCAACTCTTCCTTCGCAAGCCTTGGCCAAAGCTTTGATGATAGGAGGATGCCCTCTTTCACTCTTTCCATTGCCTTCAGGGTTGTAAGCTGTAGTAAGAGAAAGCTTGATCCCTAATCTAGAAAAGAACTCCCTTGCTTCTTCGGCATCCAGTTCACCTCGATCTGCAGTGATTTTTCCCACACAACCATAACGGCAAATCACCTCATCAAGAAGGAATTTGCACACAGCTTCTGTGGATTAGCTCTTAATGCTCTTTCTTCAACCTGGTTAGTTAGGTCCTCTCGTGCAAGAACCAAGTATCTCATCTGCCAGAGTCCTAAAGGCATCGTGACTAGATCCACAACCCATTTATAGTGCATGGCTAGTGGATATGTAGGGTGCAATCCATCACGATGTCGAACATTTGAATACATTTGACAAGTTACACATGACTCTACAAACTGAGATACATCTTTATACATACCCTTCCACCAGTATTTTTCTTTCAACTTGGAGAAGGTTGCCCACACACCCCTGTGTCCAGCCCATAGAGTCTCATGAAACTCTTGCATGAGATTTACTTGAGTCTCTTTTTTACATATAACCCATTGTGGTGTAGCACCCTTTTGTTTTAGATGGTTCCACAAGTAACCATCCCTCAAAAAGTACCCATATGATTTCCTGCGTATCCTCTTGAATTCTTGTTCAGACCAATCATCCTGTTTTGTTAGAGTACTCAAGTACCTTCCAATAGAAAGCCAATCACCTTCATAAAGATCTTTCAAGAACAATTAAAGTGAATTAGTCATGCAGACATTGTTACCTTTGACATGAGAGATAGAATAGAATTTTGTGCCTACATCATCTCCCTCATCAATCATTTGTGACTCATCTTCATACCTTGCCCTTGATAGCATATCTGTCATTGTATTGTCTTTACTTGCAATGTGCGTAAACTCGGGATTTAAGGACTTAATGTAGGCAATCCACCGCAACATAGCAATGTCTGGTGTTGAGCAGCTTGTAATCATCCCAAGAAGTGGTAGACAATCTGTTTCTACAACCACACATGCACCAATTAGGTACTCTTTCCCACTTTTCAAGGTTGTAACAATACCCCATAACTCTCTCTTTATCTGTGGATAGTTTCTTTGGCGAGCACTTAGTACCTTTGCTCCAAATCTTACCACATACCTGTGTCCTTCTTTGTCATCTTGCCCTATTGCCCATCCAATCCCTGTAGGACTGGTATCTACTGTCACAATCACTGGCCTTTGACACTCATAGTCTACCTTTCTCAAAGTCGTTGCTGACTGGAGTAACTCCTTTAGCTTTTTCATGGATTTTACATGTGCTTCTGTCTATTTAAACTTTTGATTCTTTCTAAGCAGCTGATAAAGAGGATCAGCTATATGTGCATAATGTGGAATCCAAATAACATAGAAGACACATGCTCCCAGAAACCTTCTAACCTCAGTGATGCTAGTGCATGTTTCTTTCATTCTTTGGATGGCATCTACCTTTGATGGACAAGGTTTCCTACCATATGGCCCGCACATGTGCCCCACAATGAGCACTTCTTTGACACCAAACATAGACTTTTCCCTGACAATGTAAGATTCACTTCTTCCAACCTAGACAAAATTTTATCACAATCATTTATGTGATTTACCACCAACCTGCGACATCCCTTGAGATCCAAAGATTCATCTTTGTCACTTTCTTCACATCCTTTGATAGGCAAATCATCAATGAAAGGCATTGTGATTTGAGGAATAAAGTCAGGTAAGACCTTATTCATCCGATTCATCATATGTGCAACCGAGTTGGTTGCTCCCTGTGGCAAGGTACACATCCTTACCAAACCCAAAGGTGTCCTCATGGTTGTCAAGTCTCTGCTTTCGATTGCAAGCTGAAATTGATCATACCCTGAGTAGAGATCCCCCATTGAGTAGATTGCCCTCCCTGCAAACGCCTCTGCAAATTCATCCACAATTGGACCTGTTCCTACATTTCTAATTGTCACCTTGTTCACTGGTTGCATATCTTGGATGAAGCGTAGAGAACCATTCTTCTTTGGAACTGTGAACCACCTGTTTGAATATGGAGCACAAGAAGGCTCCAAGATTCCCATTTTGATTTTCTCATTCAGTAGCTCTACTAACTTTGGCAAATGAGCCTTTGGAACCGGAATAGGCCGCAGATTCCAAGGCACATGAGGTATTGTGAAAATTACCATAGGAGCTACAATATAAGGATCAACACATCCTATCTCATGTGGCTCAAATGCAAAAGCCTCACCATGCTTTGAAAGCATTTCTTTGAAGCACTTTGTCTCCTCCTGTGTTAGAAACTCCTCGCAACCAATTTGCAACTCTTGAAAAGACTCCTTTGTGAAGGTATGCCCGATCTTTTTAGGATTCCGCAAACTTGGTTGTAAAGAAGCCTGTTCAATCTTTTCCCTGTTGTTGGGTGGTAAGGGTGAAGCTACTGGTTTCACCTTCTTTGCTACAATCTTGTATTTAGTTTCAACATGGACTTCTGGGCCAACTGTTTGGCTTTCTTTAAAGGCTTCTATTACTTGATACATTTCCATAGAGCAAACTTCCACAACTTCATTTTCAAGATGCAAACTAGACCTCATTATAGCATCAAGCTCACCCATAGTATCTACAAAAGAAACTTGTTCACACAAACCCAAAACATTTTCAGTAGGCTCTAGCAACCCACTCTTTTTCATCCCTATTTGTACATTATGCACATACAGAGACCCAGTATGGACCCTTGCTACCTGTAGTTACGGTTGTTCCGGTAATGTTTATTCAAGTATGGCAAAATATGTTCAGCTTCTAACTACTTATATGTACTTGTCAACTTTTATAGAGGTTGATTATCTTGGACGTCAATGGATTGCTGCTGATGCGGGTGCCTCTCGGTGACAGAGGACCCTTTGAGGATTTGCAAACGTTTCGGATGGGAACTTGTCGAGTCGTGGTTCGTCCAGGAACCAAGGAATTTATTCAGTTTCTTCTTCCGCGCTTCAGAGTTGCCATATGGTCTTCAATGCAAAGGCAAAACTTGTCGCCACTAGTTGCAATAGTTTGCAGTGTATGCCACGCTCACACGTCAAATTTTGCCTTTTTGTATGATCAAAGAAAATGCGTTACCGTTGAGGGCCACTACCACCCTAAAAAACCACACTTACCTCTTTTGTACAAACCGTTTGGCCAAATCGGTGTACCCTTTGATGCAACTAATACACTACTGATTGATGATACTCCTGAAAAGGGAGAACTAGATCCGCCGGGAACAACTGTCTCACCACCTTCTTTCAAGGGGCATTCCTTCAATTTTTACCTTGAAGACATTCTGATTCCATACTTACAGAAATTGTATCTCAGTCCATTGTTCACGGACGAGTTTGTACTTTCTAATGAATTAAGATGATTCTTCTATCATGTCTTTGTCTTGTCTAACATATATATATATATATATATATATATATATATATATATATATATATATAGAGAGAGAGAGAGAGAGAGAGAGAGAGAGATTTGACGTGGTAAAGAAATGTATTTCAAGCACACTTTTTCACAGGGCACAATTGAAAAATGAGCTCAATAAACTTCATGTCTTGAAAGTCATTTGTATACACTTGGGTTCACAAGAATATCTGTTACATTGACACTACTTCAACCCGACCATCCAACTCTTTGCACAAAATATCTTTTTCCCTTCGCTGCATCACCTTACGGCCAGCTAGGAAAAAGAAAAAATCTGATAGGTCCTTGTCCATTGACTCTTCAATGATGTCATGCCGCAAATGCTGAAGACTGCATAGCTCCCTTATTGTAACCACCAATAGTAGGCCATGCTCTTTATCAATCACTTCCACATCCACTGCAGGATTATCTTCCAAACCTGCAGAAACCTTGTCCATAGGAATGTACTTACCGTTGAGCATTTGTGATCGCATATACCAAAACGAGAGTCACAGTGATTGGCTTGCAATCATATACTTGACAACTAGAGTATCAAGCGCGACCTCGCACCGTAAACCAATCTCTTCCTTTGCATACCATCCTTTGTCAAGAAGTTTGTCACATGATGACTGCTGAAATGACTTGCACATGAACATAGTTTTTGTAACTCGGATGTTGTAGCTATGAAACAGCTCTATGAAGAGTGCAACAGGACAAAAGTTTGCAATTCTAACCAGTTTGGTAGGAATAGAGCTACGTAGAGACCTTTGTATATCCTTGTAGAGCTTACTTCGCATTACCTCCACCATTGTTTTCTCGGGAACTGGCCAGTCCACAGTGTTCCAATCGGTTGGTAGAGGCACTTTCACCAACATGCCATTCTTATTCCCTGAGCTGAGTTGGTAAAAGTGGTCATAAAAAAAGATTCCCTCATCAGCCAGTCTTTTGCTGCTCCTCTCTGAGTACTGTAGAGAACCAATGTGGGCATGAACAACATGGAAGAGGCCTATTATGCACTCCACAGGCTCCCATTGCTCATAAGAAGAGGGATAAACATCTGCAATATATATAAGAAGAGTTAAACTAAGAGTATCAATAAGTACAAATGACAAATCTAATGTAATTGAGCTGTGAAGAATGGAGACATTACTCATAACAAGCGGGAGAAACATTGCAAAATATATAAGAAAAGTTATAATGAGAGTATCAGTAAGTTCACATGTCAAGATTAATTACAATTGCAACGTGGTTGATGTATATCTGATACATTTCCACCGTTTGCTATCACCTCAGGATGGGTAAACACATGCTGAACAAGAACTTCCTTTACAGATCTTTTGCCGATTTCAACTTTGAAATCCAACACTCTGGCCTTCCATGCTGAGCGGTAAACGTTGATACCACTAGACCTCTTGGGTCTTCTTGGTTGCATGAGGACCCATGAACCTTTGTTTATCCTTTGTCCAACCCATTGGTTCTCTGCACTTATTGAAGCTGGTATTGTAATTGAGGATATGCTACTACTTGGCCTTCTAGGCAAAGTGCAGTTGTTGGTTGTTGGTGTGAGAGACAGTAAACACATGGAGCCTCTTGGGCGAGAAGACGTGGACGCCATAGCTCTCAGAGAAAAGCTTTAGTGGAGGGAGATTCACTTTGAAAGCATTCTAATGGAGGGAAAGTGTTTTAGAATTCCAATATCTTGTGCGGGCTTAATGGTCACCCTCCAGTACGTTAATGACCATAAGAGAATATCAGAAGTGGGACCACATGCAAGCACCTAAAAGCTCGGTAAAAGGAAGGAAATTACTATGCTACAATACTAGATTCGTGAAAGTTTTATGCTATTTTCCTATTTTTTGAGTCTTTCCACGTACTTTCCTACGTAACGTAGCCTTCATGCTCATTGGACGCGCTCTATTTTTCTCTCTCTTCATATGGCCATCCAAATGACCTCTGAAATTTCCTAATGCCACGGTGTGCAAGATGTGATGCTTTGAAGTCGGAGGTGGTTGCAGATCTAAGACGCACAGACCAAATGATGCCAGGTAGTCCGAGCTAGTTTGGAGCTATGGATGTGTAATGCTTGATTTATGAAACCTCCTAGTCTTTTTAGATCGGAAATCGAAGTCCTGGATGTCAAGATATTAGCAGATGAAGTTTCACCAGGGGCCAATACTATGTCGGCTGGGTTGCCTTGGTCTGTGTGCCATCTGAGATTCTTGGAGCGTTTCCAGGGATTGTGTGTATTGTATGTGATGTATGGAGATAACAGGAACTGATTGCTCACCAAATAGAGTTACCGACTACGAGTTATGGCCGATCAAAGTCGGGGTACGTTTGCTCAATGTTCGCTACAGATGGTTCTCTCACATTTTTCATGGCCTCGGTTGGCAGGCTCGGCAAGATCAAAATGTGATGAGGTGTGGGTGAGTCAAAGCCATCAATGGGGCCTTCTAGTTGGGCTTTATGGCTCATGGGAAGTGGATTCTCGTGCAACAAATGGTGCAGTTCTAAAGATCGGGGGAAAGTTACTTTCCCATGGAGATTGAAGGAGATTTTTCAACCTTTTGGGGTTCAAGGCCTCTTGTTATGCCACATGGTGCCCAAATGAGCCCATATGCAATGACCACAGGGCGAATGCCGTCATATAAGTCGTAGAGTGTGCCTTATATGGGGTATGAATTGGGTGAGAGAGCTCACTCTCGTGTGGCTATGGGGGATGCGGGTGCTGCGCTCTTGGGTGGTGCTTGACGCTATTTTGGCCAATGAAGGCGGCGTGGTAGAGCCCGCTGGTGGGGACCGGCCATGTTGTAGCGTCCATGGTCAACGTGGCAATGATGATGTGGCATGCCTACGTTGCAACCTCGTTCCCGCGTCATCAAGGGGCCTACCTTTTTTGAGAGCAAAGGAAGAGAGCACCGATGGAGCTGTCGGTGCCCCTCCTAAGGGGTGTTTATGTGGCGGCTTGGGGCTCAATAAAGTGGGGCCAACAATAGAAATATGCTTCTTTGCATGCGGGAAAACACCGAAAATAGGAAAAAAAGAAGGTACACATGCCCAAGGGGGGACCGATTTTAGACATTAGGGGTTGTTGTTTTTGGGAGGAGTCGAAGAAAGGGGGAGATAAAGGCATAGCACGAAAAGGAAGAAGAACGAGGGGGGGGGGGGGGGGGTTATTTCTCTTTGTGTGTGTGTGTGTGTGTGTGTGTGTGTGTGTGTGTGTGTGTGTGTGTGTGTGTGTGTGTGTGTGTGTTTGGACTCCAAGCCCAAAGGAGGGAAGGCGAACAAGGAGAGAAGCTCGGATATCGAGCTTGGTGGAGTTGAAGGAATGCACTACAAGGGAGGTGAAGGAAAGGTCTCACCTGCAATCTCTCTCTTGATTAAGTAAAGCAGAAGGCAAAAAATCTTTTTCGGACTTAGCATCGGCAAAGGAGGAGATAGGAGTGGAAACAGAAGGTTGACAAGGGAAAGGAGATTAGGAGAAAGGAGGGCAACGACAGAAAGTTTTACCAGGTGATTACAGTTTTCTTTCACCAGGCTGGGGATTTTTTATTAGGGGTTTGCAAATCAATAGGCATACCATTGATGGCATATGAAATCGATTTGTAACAAGATTATTGAGAATAAAAATTTGGAAGTAAATACTGTTTGCCAACATCAATCAATTCTTGATGTCTACTTTCAATATGTTTTGTTGGGGTATAAAGCCCAATGTGGTCGCCCAGGTAAGTGGGCGGGCCGCCAGGTATGTATAAGAACTCACTATGCTCTACACATCACAGTAGAGAGAGTTCACCATATCGTCGTGCTCTTCTTCTCGCACTCTCTCTCGCGTTGCACTTCCGCTCGTACTCCTTCAACTAATATCAGAGCTCAGATCGAGGCTCGGGGCAGCACTGCAGGAGGCTAGAGTCACCAGCTCATATTGGAGCGAAATTCGACAGGCGAAGACACGGCCCCAAATCTTGTGGGTGAGCTAGTCGGGCTCGATGTGCTCAGAATTTCATTCTGAGGTCATCTCGGTCACCGTTCGGCTTCGACAAAGTTCTGCGCAGGCCATTTTCGACTACGTGGTCTCAGCGGGTGCAGATCCAACTCTGCAAATTTAGGGTTTTCGGCCTACGACTGCAGGTGCTGAGGATATCGACACTCCCAGAGTGTTGATTTGTGGCTGTCTACACATCGAAGGACGGCTCACAGTTCTTGGAGGCGTGTCACATACGACAGGGGCGCATCTACACATAGACTGTAGGCGACATCCACTAGTTCATCAGGTAGCTTGTGCTTGCTGCTTGATATTCCAGATTTCATCCTGACATTGCAGGTACTTCCACATGGGATGTATTGTCAGAGATGATGTATGTCTGTTGAGGGTTTGCTGGCTGTGAGTCACGCAGCAAAAAAACGCCGCAGCGGTTACAACATACAGTGGGAAATTTGTGGATGTATGACTTTGTGGGAAGTCTATGTACTGTCAGATTTACTGCAGCCTTTGTTGAGGGTCGAGTGAGGTTTTATTGAGCTGGGGGATTCTCGAATGTTGAGATCCTTTCGGTGATACAGGTCTTGGAGCGATCCCTCGAGCACCCTTAGATAGGCAGCTAGGATGTATTGACTGTGAGTTAGACAGTTGGGATTGCATCTTTGCTTTACTGCCGTTGAGGCATTGTCGCAATCTATGCTTACAGGACAGTGACAGGACAGTCAGAGACAGTACAGGTGCAAGACAGGTTTACCCGCAGCTTACAGTGTCAGAGAGACAGTGTTTTTTGAGTTGTTTTTGGTATGTTTTTTGAGTACACCAGAGCCATTTTACAAAGGAGACTCTGCCAAAATTTATGCAGAATGTGAAGCTTTCTTGGTTCATTTGAGAGGTTGATATTGGTTCAGAGTCAGTTTATAGGGGAAACTCTACCGAATTTTTCCCAGGAAAGTAAACCACTGTGAAGGGTAGCTATGGCTGAATCACAGGACACTGCTCTTTACAATATCAAGAAGCTGGATGGAACCAATTTCCCATTGTGGAAGAAGCAGATTTGGCACGTGTTGGTACAAAAGAAGCAGATAAAACCTATAAAGCTCAAGGGGATAAAACCAGAAGATATGGACGAAGATGAATGGAGAAAAATGGATGAATTGGCACTTTCTACCATTATGCTGACTTTGGCAGAAAGCGTTTACTTCAATGTAGCAGACGAGATGTTGGCTTATCAAGCATGGTTAAAGCTGAGTGATCTTTATGAGAAGCAGAGTGCAACTTCACATGTATACTGGCTTAAGAAGCTTGTTGACTTGAAGATGAAAGAAGGGACACCTATGTCCAATCATCTGAATGAATTCAACACAATCTATAGTCAGTTGTCAGCTCAAGGTGTCAAGTTTGATGAACCTGCTAGAGCTATGTTCCTGTTGATCAGATTGCCGGAAAGTTGGGACACTTTTCGCACAGCTTTGAGTAATTCTGCACCTCTAGATGGTTTGAACATAGCAGGTGTAGAAGGAAGTCTGCTTACTGAAGAAACCAATAGAAAGACAATGGACAAAGGCAAAGGAACAACCTTAGTTGTTAGGGGAAGGACCAAAGAAAAGTACAAAGGTGGAAAGAGGAATAAGTCTCGTAGCAAGTCCTGTAGTGCTAAAGGCAAGAGTGACATAGAATGCTACCATTGTGGCAAGAAGGGTCACATGAAAAGAGACTGCAGAGAATGGAAAGCAGAAAAAGGCAAAGAGAAAGCTGAAGACCATGGTGAGAAGAACAAGTCCTCAGTGAAGATTAAAGAAATAAATGTGACAAACACTGTTGCAGAGGATGACAGTCTAGTGTCAGGAGACATCTACTTCTTGAAGAATACAATGGACTCAGCTCTTCTTACAGCATCTGATGGAAATGCACTGAGTGATTGGATTATAGACTCAGGGGCATCACTTCATGTGTCTCCAAACAAGGCGTGGTTTACCTCTTATGTGACCACTAAAGATCATGTTCGGCTAGGCAATGGGCAGACATGTGAGATCTTAGGTGTTGGAGATGTTCAATTCAAGTTTCAAAATGGCTCTTCATTCACGCTGAAGAATGTGAGACATGTTCGCACAATTACAAAGAGCTTGATCAGCACAGGTTTACTTGATGATGCTGGCTACGTCACCACTTTTGGACGGAACATGTGGAAGATATCCAAGGGTTCTATGACAGTAGCACATGGAGTAAAGTCTGGAGGACTTTACATGATTTATGTATCAAATGTCTCTAAAAATGTAATCAATATAACCGAGCAGCCGAACGTTTCTTTGTGACATAGCTGGTTAGGACATATGTCCAAGAAGGGAATGGAAATCTTGTCTCGTTCTGGTTATTTGCCTAGCTTTTCATTTAATGATTTTGAATTCTGTGAACATTTTTCTGTATGGTAAGCAAACACAGCAGCCACATAAGCATAAAAGCAGTAGAAGAGATACACAGTTGGCACTTGTTCATAGTGATTTGTGTGGACCTATGCCTAACCTATCTCTAGGGGGAGCTTCTTACTTTATGACATTTATAGATGATTACTCGAGGAAAGTATGGGTTTACTTTCTCAAGCACAAGGATGAAGCGTTTAGTGTTTTCAAAACGTTTGTGACACTTGTGGAGAATCAGAGTGGCAAGAAGCTTAAATGCTTACGCACTGACAATGGTGGAGAGTATGTTTCAAAGGCCTTTCAGGACTTTTGTGAGTCAAAAGGTATAAAACGTGAACTTACTGCTCCTTACAATCCTCCTCAAAATGGTGTTGCTGAGAGGATGAATAGGACCATACAAGAGAAGGTCAGAAGTATGTTGTCTAATGCACAACTGCCAAATGGGTTTTGGGCTGAAGCTGTATCAATAGCTGTTCATCTTGTAAATAGATCTCCTAGCAAGGTTTTGCAGAAGGATTCAGTGCCAGAGATGGTATGGTCAGGAAAAATGCCCTCATACAAGCATCTCAGAGTCTTTGGCTATGAGGCATATACTCACGTTCCAAAGGAATTTAGGAACAAACTTGAGCCAAAGAGTAGAAAGTGCATCTTTCTAGGCTATGATAATTCTGGTGAGATGGGGTACAAACTTTGGGATACCGAATCCAGAAAGGTTGTCCGCATCAATGATGTTCACTTTAATGAATCCAAATATCATTCTAAACCAGAGAGGGTTGAGGAGATTAGAAGAGTTGTCTTCCAAGAAGATGGACCTGCACGTGCAAGACAAAATGTCAGGGCTCAAGAGGAGCAAGGACAGGATAGAGTGGAACCACAGGTTGTGGTTGAGCCTGAGCCACCTATTGTGCGTAGATCTGGACGTGTCACGCGACCTCCTGATAGATTTGTTCCATCTATGAACTATGTCATGGTGACTGATTGCAATGAGCCTTCATGTTACAAGGAAGCAGTGCAAATGAAGGACTCCGGGAATTGGCAATTGGCCATGCAGTGAGAGATGACAGCTCTGTATAAAAACAAGACATGGAAGCTAGTTAAATTACCACAGGGCAAAAAGGCTCTACCTTGTAAATGGGTTTACAGGTATAAGATCACCGCTCATGATAGTCAGCCAAAGTACAAAGCAAGGCTTGTTGCCAAGGGCTTTAAGCAAGAACAAGGCATTTACTTTGATGAATTCTTCTCTCCAGTGGTCAAGATGACTACATTGAGATGCTTTCTTGCATTGGTTTCCATATTAGATTTGGTGTTGCACCAAATGGATGTCAAGACAGCGTTCTTGCATGGTGATTTAGATGTGGAAATTTACATGCAGCAGCCAGAAGGGTTTGTTGAGAAAGGCAAGGAAGATTGGGTATGCCAATTGTTAAAGAGTCTTTATGGCTTAAAACAATCACCGAGGGCATGGTACCATAAATTCCACAAGTTTATGCTTTCTCAAGGCTACAAACGTAGTGAGTTCGATCACTGTCTATATACAAAGAAGGCTAAGGATGGTAGTTGGTTGATCCTTATTTTGTATGTGGACGACATGTTGATTGCTGGCAAGCACTTGGAAGAAATTTCAGCTTTGAAGTCAAAGATGGGAAGATCGTTTGACATGAAAGACATGGGTGAGGCAAGTCATATACTTGGTATGCGCATTGAGAGAGACATATCAAAGAAGTTGATTTGGTTATGTCAAACAGAGTATATTGACAAGGTTTTGAAACATTTCAATATGGAGAAGGGAAAGGCACTGAGTGTTCCATTGCCACCATATGTGAAACTTAGCAAACAAGATTGGCATGTGTCTGAGGAAGAACAGGCTGAAATGGATAAGATTCCATATGCGTCTGCAGTGGGTAGTTTGATGTATGCAATGATTGCTACTCGCCCAAACATTGCATTTGCAGTGGGAGTAGTAAGTCGATACATGTCAAACCCAGGCAAGAAACATTGGGAGGCAGTGAAAGGAATATTGAGATACCTGAAAGCTACAAAGAGTATGCGTATATGCTATGGGAGTCAGGAGCCAAGTGTAAAGGGTTTTACAGACTCAGATTATGCAGGTGACTTAGACAACCGAAGGTCTACGTCAGGGTATGTCTTTACATTGGCTAGTGGAGCAGTATCATGGCGTTCTAGATTACAAGATTGTGTTACTCAGTCTACTACAGAGGCTGAATATGTTGCAGCATCAGAGGCATGCAAAGAATCAATTTGGCTTAATCAACTAGTAACAGATTTTGGAATCAAAGAAGAGATTCCTGTGTTATATTGTGATAGTCAAAGTGCTATACAATTGGCTCGCAATCCAGTTTATCACTCAAAGACAAAGCATGTGGATGTGAAGTATCATTTCATCAGGGAAACGCTCGAGGATAAGCAACTTCAGCTTGTCAAAGTTCACACCACAGAAAATCCTGCTGATCTACTTACAAAAGGACTTCCCTCAGAGAGCTTTGCGCATTTTCGCAAGCAGTTAGGTGTAGGGTAGTACATCACTTCTCTACATCTCTTGTATATTAGCTTGTATAGTAGCTTCTCTCACACTTAAAGTACCACATTGGACTTTAAGTGGGAGGTTGTCGGGGTATAAAGCCCAATGTGGTTGCCCAGGTAAGTGGGCAGGCCGCCAGGTATGTACACATATTCTTTTGTAAAAACCTAATAAGAACTCACTATGATCTACACATTATAGTAGAGCGAGTTCACCATATCGTCGTGCTCGCACTTCTGCTCGTACTCCTTCATGTTTGAACCATAAAGTGTGTTCCCAATTATGTCTATCTCTTCAGACACTCCTAATTACCCTTCAATTTTCCATAACCGCACTGGATTCCCTTGGTTTGAGGCTGCGTTGTTTGTCCATCTACATCCAGAAGCCCGACGCTTTCCCTGTCAACCCCGGAGATGTGCACTCTCCGACACTGTTTTGCATGCATGAAAGAATGTGTGGTGAAGGAAGCTGAGAGGACTCGTGGACTAGAGCCCTTACATATGTACACACACAAACTCTCTCTGTCTCTCTCTATCTCTTTATCTCTCTAGAACATACATGAAATTGCAAGTGAGTGGGCTTGCCAACGTCATGAGGAGGAGGGGTGCAATTCACATCATTACTCACAAAGCCCGTATAAGAGGTCTCTCTCTCTCTCTCTCTCTCTCTCTCTCTCTCTCTCTCTCTCTCTCTCTCTCTCTCTCTCTCTCTCTCTCTCTCTCTCTCTCTCTCTCTCTCTCTCTCTCTCTCTCTCTCTCTCCCCCCCCCCCCCCTTCCCCTTGTTTTCCATCGTTGTGCAAAAGATGACTTGTCGAGTTCTTTTTCAGATTGCCTTGAAGCAAAGGGTTGTCAAAGGTACACACGTCACTTTAAGGGATCCCTCCCACATGGGAATTCCATACATCAAGGGCATTTTTTTTGCAGGATATCAAAAGTATCCATTCTCATAGGCTTCCAAGCCTAGATGAAGCTAGTAAGTACACAAATTTTTGTAACTAGCAAAAAATGCAATAAAGTGTCAAATTTCTTTGGTTTTGAATTAGAAGCAGATTCTTTATTCATAGAAAAGCATCCAAATGAGGCCTTGCAAGCAAATATAGGTTGCAATCCAATTGAGAAAAATAATGATTTCAAACAAAGATAAGAGGCATACAAATTACAACCAAGGCAATCACAGTTCATGCATTCAATCCTAGTTGCATCCACATTTTTAATTTAATGAAGGCACTACAGATGGCATTTTGATTGACATCAAGGGTTTGTTGACACCACATTTTCTAGCAGTGGATGCAAGGAATGCAATTGTAGTGGGAGTTAAAATGCATCCAAGAAGGCTTCTATGTTGCTTCAACAACTATGTACAACACTTTAGTAAGGACACCAACTAGTAGATAAAGGTAAACCCCAGTTTTGTAGAAATTTTCACATGTCTACGACATGGCATAAGATCCTCTAGTAGGGCATGCATTTGATTTAGAGCATCAATTTTCTAATTTCCAATTGTCACAAGAGCCTATTGAGTATCTATGAGGCTTGCCAATGAGACACCGCCATTGGCTAGTGATCATGGGTTGGTTGATCAACACGATTTCAATCCCTTGTTGTCTATTAATCCACATCTAGAAGAAGTAATAAGCCTCCTTATAGGTTAAGTTACACAGAATCCAAGGAGTTAGAGTAGTGTCGAGGGATATGTGTTCGAAACGTGAGCCCGGCAGGCGCCGGGTTTCTGGCTGTGGAAGGTGCGAGAGAGTAGATGCAAAACACAAAGCAAAAAAAACACCTTAAATGCTTAAAAATTGACAACCGGAATGTTTTAAGCTGCTAATGATTAGCCGAAGTGAAATTCGATTACAAATGTTTGCCGTTAACGGCACTGAGGGTGCTAGGAGAGTTTAATGCTCTCAAATTAGATCACGACTGTAAATTTCTCACTTATGCCTGCCATTAGAGCCATTTGAAGCTGATTAGGATGTACGTATATGGTAAAATTCCTTGCTTGATGCCCTTGTAATTCCCAATTATGGTAGAGAGAGGTTTCCCTCTCTCGTTCTTGACTTACTGCTCCCTTATCTTGCTGCTTAACCATAGACTCTCTGAATGCTTTCCGATTACGATGTCACAGCTTGCCTCCCTTTGCTTGCCGAGCTCCGACATCTGCTCTTGTCGATTTTCCCTTGCCTTATCTTTCCCTTGCCAAGATCTTCTTACTCTTGAGTGAGAGAGTTCCTAGCTTTTCCGATTCAATTGTGAGCTTGAAGCCGAGCCTCATTCCCTTTTGCCTCCTCTTGATTATGGCCGAGAGAGGGAGAGAACACCGTGCTCTTTCTCCTTCGAGTCTTGGCTTCCTCTTATGGCTCAAGGTCTTGAGAAAGAGAGAGCGAGAGACTTTCCTTGCCTTGGCTTCCGAGAGAGAGAGAGAGAGAGAGAGAGAGAGAGAGAGAGACCTTCTTGCTTTGGTTCTCAAGCCCGCGAGAAGACCTTGCTTTTCAACTTCGTTGAACTTTCCTCAATGCTCTCCCAAAAATCTTCCTCTATTGCTTGTGCTGCCTTAAAATACCCCCCCTCCCAATTTTTGGCTTGGCCCATCAATCACGGCGCTGTGACTGACGTGGCGCGGGACGTGTCTTGATGACATGGGCAGGCAAAGGGGCGACCCTCACCGAATCGGTCAGGACAAGCTCCGCACACGTGCACCTTGGCGTGCTGGGAACTTTTTTCTTTTGCACGATGCCCATTGGAGGTCTCTGTTGCGCGTGCTCAATGCATTTTTCTCCCCCTGCACCCTTCTACGTTGCCTGCACGCTTTTCTCCATGCTTTTCTTCTTATTTCACACTCACTTAACCCCTTTATTTGGGTGGCCATGTTTTTAGGTCTTTGGTGGGTGGCCAACTGCATCTTTGAACTGTATCTGCCGTATCTTCAGCATTCAATCATGGATAACTTGTTTAGTGAACCCCGTCAGACTCAAGTTCTCCAGTTAATGATGCACACGGCTTGACCATTAAGCTCTCTTTAAGGAACCCTATCAAGCTCAAGTATGCCTTACTCTGTCTGCACATGGAATGGCCATTAAGTCCTTTACCTCAAGTTCTGGTAGCATAACCAACTCAAAAGATGTGAAGATACTTTATCAATTATTCAAAGAAATCAATTGCAATCCAACCATGTAATCTTATTGAACGCATAGCCAAACACTCTTCTGACTTAACATAATCTAGACAACAAAACCTTGCATCGTGCAGCTTGCTACATTAGGCATTTGGTATCCTCTACATCTGCAACTTTCACTTTAGTAACCCCCATGATCAAATGGGGTAATAAGGAATTGCCCACACACTGGAGCATCATAATATCCACATGAGCATACATTTCCTGTATTAATCAACATCAAGCATTTCTGGTGCGGATATGCTACCCCTGGTTCAAATAGCACACAATTACTATGCATACTGATTAGTATCCATCCATATTTAATCTTCTTATGAATATCCTTAGAATCTGCTGGATCAAACACTATCGAGATCACATAGCATTGTTGGGCTCCGCAATATTCTAGAGCTTCACCTGAAGCATAGTGGAGCACCCACATTCCGTAAACTGTTGGCAACTTAAGCTCGTTACCAGAAAGCATTAAAGAAATCGGACACCCTTTTACTGGTAGCCAAGACATCACTGACATAAGCATCAATAGGAGTAGCATCCAAATCTAGACACATCTGGCACATTGTCCAAGCAAATGAAAAACCATGTGCATTTTATGGAGTATCAAGGATGATTTAGCATCATCACTCCCTCTAGCTTCATAGACATCATGAAAAACCTTGGGAGTTTCTCGACCTGTATCATCAGACGAATTTTCACCTGTTGGGATTTCAGCTTGATCATGAAAAATAGCTTTATCATGTAGATCTTCATCCATAACATCCTCAAAAAAATCACCCTTGGAAGTCTCAACATTAATCAAAACTGTAGGAGTTATCTCCTCATGCAGCCCATGTACAAGCGTAGATGTAAAATCCCTGTCTATAATCTGTTCACAATCAGCATGATCCGAGCAACCTTCATACTCATCCATATCATCCTCTGCTTCCTCATCTGTACTTAGCAATACATTATAGAACTGTAAAGGCTCATCTGGCACCCCCTTTGAAGAGGTATACGTATCAGAGAGCTCTTCTATACTACCATAAACATCTCCTTTAGATCTAGACAAAAATTGACCAATTATAGCATCCTCTTCTGTAACAGCAAAATCTGCAAGCATATTGTTAGTAGCAATCATAGGTTCATTGACATCCTCAGGCTCATCCTGTGCTGGGTCCATAATTTTAGTCACTTCATCAGCTACTGTGTATATAATAGCTTTATTTATGCACTCATCTGCACCAAACATGTTGTCCTGCTTGGCTCTAGTGCTGATAGTTTTAGTAATATCTTGTAGAGGCTCATCTGCTTGATGAACTCCTTTAGAATAACCCATGTCAAGGTCAACAACTTGTGAACCACTTGCTGTACAGTCTATGTCTTCACTGGAACCATTATTAGAGGTAGCATCCATGCGAGCAATCTTTGAAAAAAATTCATACCTGACAAAAGTCAACAGCTCTTTTGGCAGAAACATTAAGCAACTGAGCCTGCAAAGGTTGAAATCCTGGCACAAGCTCTGGGTCTAGTTTCAACCTCTTCTACCTACTGGACCTTAATCCTATTCATCAGGAAACATGACAAGTCTCACTCTCTCTCTCTCTCTCTCTCTCTCTCTCTCTCTCTCTCTCTCTCTCTCTCTCTCTCTCTCTCTCTCTCTCTCTCATATATATATATGTATCTGTCTCTCTCCAAAGCACAAACAAAAACACACATAGTCTCTCTCTCTCTCTCTCTCTCTCTCTCTCTCTCTCTCTCTCTCTCTCTCTCCCTCTCTCTCTCTCTCTCTCTCCCCCTCTCTCTCTGTATGTGTCTCTTTGTACTAAAGGCGCGCAAGGACGACAACATACTTTTTGCAACTCTCTACACGCGCCTTAAGTACAATTGAGAGAGAGAGAGAGAGAGAGAGAGAGAGAGAGAGAGAGAGAGAGAGAGAGAGAGAGAGAGAGAGAGAGAGAGTCATAACTATACTATAGGCGCGCGGAGAGAGCTGCAGCCAGTGTTTGGTTGGCTCTACGCGCCGTTAGTAACGGGGACAGAGAGGGGAGGGAGAGAGAGAGTGTGTATGTCTCTGTGTGTGTGTCTGTGTGTATGTGTCTGTGTGTGTGTGTCTGTGTGTGTGTGTCTCTGTCTATGGAACAACAGTCTAGGTGTGTGTGTGTTGAACAACAGTCTAGGTTTTTCTTTGTTTACACACACACACACACACACACACACACTTTGTACCAACTGTTGGAAATACAGAGAGAAAGAGTCAGAGATCACCTTTTGTTGGTGGGGTTTGCAGAAACTCCAAGGGAGGTGTCTCCTCCATTGCTTTTTGTCTGTCAAACTGACTCTGTCTCTCTCCCTCTCTCTCTCTCTGAGAGTAAGGAGTCCCTCTCTCTATCTCTCTCTCAATCTGTCTCTCTCTCTCTCCTTCTCTCTTTCTATGGTTCTCTCTCTCTCTCTCTCTCTGTCTCTCTATCACTCTCTCTCTCTATCACTCTCTGGCAGTAATGAGGCTCTCTCTCTCTCTCTCTCTCTCTCTCTCTCTCTCTCTCTCTCTCTCTCTCTCTCTCTCTCTCTCTATTGTTCTCTCTCTTTCTCTCTCTCAAAATCAAACTTATAACGGATACACACGGCGGCGCCCCACGTGTTACTATAAAATAGAGTATAATTGCATGTTGTCGCACGTGCGGTCATTATTGAGACCGTATACTTTTGTACGTCATATATAGAGGTCATGAGAGAGAGAAACCACACCTCGTGAAAGAGAGTGAGTGAAAGAGAGAGAGAGAGAGAGAGAGAAAGAGAAAGACCCGTCGTCTGCGTCTCCGACAGCAAGCCGACCCATCTTAGACATAACAAAGGTCAAGAGGTTCGGCCCTCTCTCTCTCTCTCCCTCTGCTTCTGAAATTTCCCTCTGCCTTTGGCTCTATCTCTCTCTCTCTGTTTCTGTCACAGTATATTGCATATCTAGCTCTGTCTTAACAAACAACACACACATACAGTCACAAACACAACACACACACACACACACACACACACACACACACACACACACACACACACACTCACAAACACACAGACACACAAATAAAGCATACACACACACACACATACAGACACACACTCACAAACCCAGAGACACGCAACTCTAACATACACACACAAACACACACAGATACAGACAAATATAACATACACACAAACACACAGAGACACAAATATAATACACACACACACACACACACACACACACACACACACACACACACACATACAGAGACACACACACACACTCACAAACACACACACACACACAAATATAACTTACACACACACACACACACAGAGCCTCTCTCTCTCTCTCTCTCTCTCTCTCTCTCTCTCTCTCTCTCTCTCTCTCTCTCTACTAAAGGCGCGCGTAGAGAGGCATAACCGGTGTGCATGTCTCTATGCGCGCCGTTAGTACTGTGCATCGACCACTGTATGTGTGAGTGTTATAGAGAGAGGATGTAAGGCGGGGGAAAGAGAGAGAGAGAGAGTGAGTCTTTCTTTTATCTTATACTAAGGGTGCGTGGAGGTGTTTTTTGAGGTCAAAACATGCTCCACGCGCGCCTTTAGTAATGGGAGTCTCTCACTCTCTCTCTATTCAAATATGCTAAGCTAGAGAGAGAGAGAGAGAGAGAGAGAGAGAGAGAGAGAGAGAGAGAGAGAGAGAGAGAGAGACTCCTCTTTTTGTATACAGTGAAATAGCTAGAACAAAATCCACTGCAAGGAAGGCAGGCAAGGGACCAGGATTAGCAGCTAAAGCAAGTAGCAGATCTGCAACCCCAAAGAAAAGACCTGGAAAACCCAATAAACTTCTGAAAGGTCCAAGGGTGAAGAAGTTACAAACCTGCATGGGACTTTTCAGAGAAGTCAGAAAGGCACAGAAATGTGTAGATTTATGTATACCAAAGCTGCCCTTTCAGAGGATGGTGAGGTCCATATGTGAAGAAGCTACCTGGGGCACCAAAAGGTGGAAGGTGGTGGCGTTAATGGCTCTACAAGAAGCAGCAGAGGACTTCCTACTGGAGTACTTCAGTGACATCACCATTGTTGCAACCCATGCCCACAAGGTTGCTATAATGGACAAAGATAGTGAAACACTGAAAATAATAAGGTGGAGGTATGACAAACTACTGGTCCCCAATGTCTGCAGGGATAAGAAAATGAGGGAAATTTTGTTATACCCCCCTGAGCTAGTGCCACAACTCACAATTGTAGATGTCACACATGATGTGAATACAAGGGCAAGGACAGAGAGTATTGCTCGCCAAACAGAGGACATGAGGGAAGCAGAGCTTAAGAAGAAAGCAAAAGTAGCAGTGGAGTCCCAGAGGCAAACAGAATGCAATGTGACCCTGTCCATAGAGGCAAGCAATCAAGAAACTCTACTTTCAATGAAGGATGGTTTGCTTGCAGAGATACCATTTGTAGATGGAGCCAGAAAGCTAGCTCTGGAAAAAGTGGACATTAATTTATTGAAGAATCCAGATGCTCAGATTTCAGACACAATTATCTATGCTTGTCTTAAGTAAGTGTTACAATCTTGCTAGCTTTGAAAACTCAAATAATAGGTTTGCTAACTCAGGTAAAGTCTCTGCAGCCTGATCAAAAGTCAACTCCCACTGCACACCCACACAGAGGTGTTTCTTCTTGATCCACAAATGTCAGTGATTATTAGACTAAAGAACAGTCCATCTGGGACCTTTGAGAGTTGGTTTCTCCACTGTGCTATGCTGGAAGTTACTGTGATCATCTGGTGGCACTGTGTCTGAAGGAGGTAAGGCACTCCTACTCGAAGTAGGGCGCTGGGTCGGTAGAGGATCGTACGGCAATCCACAAGTCAAAAATTAAAGCTCAGTGCCTGTGGTGCTCATGTAGCATCTGTCTTTAGGCTCGCCAACTAGTGTCACAACATCTATGGATAGGCGTCTACTAGAAGTGCGACACTCTAAACGATATATGCGCTGAGCACTATCTATATAGATCACTTGAGGACCTACCCGCTGTAATGTAACCTGCACAGGATGGTCGAAGGCCTCAAGGCAATCATCTGCGTGTACTAGCTCTATGTCCTCTAGCCTAATCAAATGGTCGACCACATACGTGGCGCGATAGTCATCTCTAAATGTGCCATCCCGCGTGTCGTCGGGAAGGAATCGCACCACCTAGAGGGTCTGTGTGGGGCCAAAGGAAGCACGACACTTGACAAAGAAATGTCCATATGTGTCCGTGTAAAAGGGCCGACCTTTGTACTCGCCTACAAGTGTGAGCAATGTGTACTCAGAGCAGGAAGTAGTCATGGCCATCATATGTGCGCTCTCAGCATGTGATAGGCCTCTAAACCTCGTCAACTCGTCGAATGTAGACTAAAATCAAATTCTGCACTAAATCGAGGTTTATGCGTACAATCGGACTCAAATCTGGCAAAACCCAACTCTCGGTCGTATTTGCTCTAAATGTGTCTAATCGTGTGTACATGCGCATGAGCGTCGAGTATGTGGGGCGTGTGATGCGTATGGAATACGTGTGAGAAGCAAAGAAAGAAAGCAAAAAAAAAAAATCGTTTTTTTAAATTATTTTTTTATTTTTTTTAAGGCCTTTTAAATTCAGACGCCCATGCAAATCAATTTTTTTTTTCTTGTGCTTTCACACTCTTTTTATTATCTTTGTTGACTTTGTTTCTCTCTCTCTCACCTAGATTCTTTTCTCACATGCTTTGTCTTTTGTTGACTTTACTCCCTTCCCTTTCCACACACCTAAAAACAAGCATGTACATGTGCTTGACCCCCACTCCCTTTGTTTGCTTGTGCACTACACTTTACACACACCCAAATTGAGGATGGCACACACCCCTCTTAAATGATGCACACACCTAAATCAAATAAGTGTACACACACACCCAATTCAAGTAAATGCACACACACCTAAATGAAGTAAGTGCACACACACACTCCCAATTTAAGTAAATGCACACACTGTTCCGAGAAGTGAGACTATGCGCATGCAAAGCTAAAAATAGGTCGTGAAGTGCGTACGCAATTTTTTTGCAATTAACACTTCAAAATCACACCCAAAATCAAATTTTTATGCATTTTGCATCCAAATTAGGTCGATTTTTGCTTCTCTTTTTGCCTAATTTTGACTAAAAATTAGCATAATTAGCAATAGAATTAAGCAAAATTAAGCATATACAATTGATCATCACACTTTGAACTTTGCAATTCATCCAATTTCACATCAATTTGCAATCAATTACAAACCCAATTAAGTGTGCACACACAAGCATAATCAAGCACTAATCGCTAGTCAATGCACACACAATCTAGCAAAAATTGGGCAGCATTTTGACGCAATTTTAGCAATGAAAAAACTGATCCATAATCATCATAACAACATCAAGCAATCCAATGCTTTTTATGAACCCAATTGGCACCAATTAAACCACAATTTGCACTAAAAAATGTGCACTTTGCCTACACATAGGCACACTAATTGCACTTAGATTTGCACTAATTTTTTGTGAAATTTATCTTTAATCAAACTTGCAAATCAAATCAGCAAATGAATTGATTGATGCACTCTCAATAACGTAAGCATCGCGTCGATTTTCCACTCCAATTGACGCCTACACACATGTGTGTGTACTAGCAACCGCTTAACCACAATTCACCTACAATCAATCAAGCACAAAATCTCATGTGTAGCATCATTTTCAATCAAATTAAACACATAAGAATGATAATCACACTTCAAATCAATGATTTAGCTATGTGTGACACAAAAAACACGTGTGATTAGAGAGTAATTAGAGAGCCTAATTAGGAAAAAATCCCTAATTACACACTAAAAAATCACTCGATTTCACTCAAATTTTTTTGCAATTTCTTATCAAAAGAGTGATGCTTAACCCTCTAACTAGGCATACACATATATAAAGCACTCCAATTGTTAGCGGATTAGTAGAAAATTAGTGAAAAAAGAGAGAAAAACATACAAATTAATCACAATTTCTTAACCAAATCTCACCATAGATCCACAATTCACCATCACCAACACCTAATCCTAATTAAAATTAGAAACTCAAAACATCACACGGGTGATCCTCTAGCTTAGGCGCTCAATCCCCGGCAACGGCGCCAATGTTGGCGGTCATAGCACAACGCACAACCCACCGATCCATTGTACTTTTTGACAAAATCTCTCTCTTTGGAGGAGATTTTGGTGGTGCTCTTTGTGTAGCTTTCTGGACTTTAGCTTCTGTTGATCTTGATATTTTTGTCACCTGTTCTGGTAGCTTGAGGCTTTGCATCATCTTCAGATAGACTTTGACTTTAGTCGGGCCCTCCATAGGGGTTTGTACAAGGTCACGATCTTGTTGATATTTGTTAGCATGTGCATCTCGATATGCATATGTGAGTTTGGTCACATGTAACTGTTTGAACACTATTGTACTTGTCGGATTTTGACTTTGACTTGTGGAGATCAGCTGAAACTTTTGTCCCTGATGATCTTCATAGAAGCATTTGTCTATAGACTCTAATATAATCTGGGTCAATTGGAAACTTCTAACAACCATATGATCTTTCAATGGTTTCTGCTTTGAAGAGGTTTGTTGAATAGAAGCTCTAGGGCTTCTAACTGACGTTGCAATTCCAAGTACATAAGTTGAGCTTGATGGATTTATAGCTCCCCCCTTCCTAGGGTGATCAATATAGCTTGCTCCATTATGAGAGTTCAAAACTGTTTGGCTCTAATTTAGTCTCACCTTCTGGGATTTTGAAGGTACATTTTGGATAGCACTATTGATGTTTAGCATCTACATAGTTTCCTATGTGTCTCCATGAAACATGGAAAATTATTCCCCAACCTGTAGATAGCATTATCTTTGCCCTGATATTGTCTATCCCATGGTTCTCCTATGATATGAGCTTCCATGTTTTCAGGACCCAAGGAATCATAGATACTAAACTCTCATCTATATCTACGATTGTTTTGGTCAAAGTATATGCTCGTTTGGTTACAACATCGAAGCTTGATTTCCGATGGAGGAGAGTTTGGCTCTGAATAGATTTTTGGGTTCACTTGGGTAATATCCTTCAGTGCTAGAGAGGATGGGCTATAATAGATTCTTTCCTCTCAAATAAACCATCCTTTTTTATTTATCACTGGACGCACTTCTATGAGCTGGTATGTGGGCCGTTCAAACACTAGCTGATCCTTTTTGTGTAGTTTTCCTTTTTGGTCTACATAGAGTGCATATGAATTATGGATGCCACATAATGCTAATAAAATTTTGTTTGATGTGTCCCTTAGACTCGTGAATGATTGCACACTTCTGGTAGTGGATGCAGGATTATTTGCAAATTTAACAGGCTTCTCAAAATTCGGTGGTATTTGGACACCTTGACCAAATTCATGCAAGTTTTTCAAAGAATCAATTTTAATCTTTTCAGGTGCTTGAGCATCTTCTTGCTCATTTTGAACTTGTAGTGTTTTTACTGGTGCTTCTAATGGTAATGAAAAATCGTCTGATTGTATTAAAAGTGGCGAGTTAGATGCACTTACATTGAGATTCGCATTTTCAATTTTCTTTGTACCTTGCTTGCCAGTTGATATCCTTGTTGTTTGGATTTCTTGGACAATCTTCAGAAAGTTGTTCACCTTTTTGTCCACAATCTGAGCAATATGCCATGAATGGTGGTATTTCATTTGGTTCTTTCATGTCAATCTCTTGCAGAGAAGTTTCTGCTTCTATGCTTGCCAAGTTGTCAGCATTTTCTTTTAAAATAGTGAGCATCAAGCTATAGACTGCTCCATCTTGACCTTTGTACCGTCTTTGGCTTGGTGATCCAATTAGATTGGATTCTATTGGTTGATCTACTGGATCTTACAATTATGGCTCTCAACTATAGATCTGACCATTATAATCCATGTACAATGACCTTGATTGCATATGCACCAACTGTATGTTTTGCTGGCTTGTGCAGATTTTTGGATAAACACTTGGATTGACTTTTTGAATTATCTAGTTATGGATTTACTCTAATCAATAGGATCTCGGATCATGTGCTGCTTTTGCTGCTCATCAAGTATATATGGCCTTCTGGATCCCCATATAAGACTTTATCTCCATTGTAGCCATATAGTTGTAGGATCTGCTCTGTTGCAGTTGTGCCTGTGTTGTCACTGCTACTAGCTTGCTCGGTTGTACTTGAACTCTCAGCTCGACTTGAGTCCATGTCGACTTGTTTTGAAAAAACTATCTCTTAGCAGAGTTTCGTATCGATGAACAAAATTTATGCTGCTCGTACTAGCCTAATCTGCAATCACATGTGAGTATCCCCTGTTTGTCTGATTAGAAGCTCAATTTGCAATGAAATTTCTTGCACTTGCCAATTTTGGTTTGCACAATGACTTCAATTTTTTTATGGGCATTCTTTGTCTGAAGTGTGGGAGCACTGTCCAAAATTGGGCTAAAACATTGATGTTCTTGGCCAAAAAAATTAAGTCCAGTTTCCAAAAATCTTTCTCAAAATCTAGCTCAAAATTCTGAGCTTCGATGAGTTTACAATTCTAATTTGTTGATTTTTGGCATGATTTTGACAAATTTAGAAATTTGTATGTTGCACACGGCTTTGAATTGGCTGTTTTCTCCCTTTTTTGGCCCTTTTTTTGCTGATCTGGTTCGCTTTGCTATTAGCAGCAAGCTAACTCGGATACCATTTTTCAGAGTTCTCATTGTAAAAAAATTTATTATTTTGATGAATCGAGAATACTCTAACTCCTAATTTTTGGATAAACTTTGTAATTGATGAGTTGGGGCTACAAGCTTCCAGATTGTATCAACCTGTCTTTAGTTAGAGCTCCCACATTATTAGTTTTGACCACCAAAAACCTTGGTTAAGATATAAAAGCCAAATTTTGTAAGTTATTATAACGTTTTGGATAATAGAAACACAACGTGAGCTAACAATGCTCACTTCTCTCCTTCTCGCGCTTCCTACGCCCTCCCCGGTTGTCACATTGCAGTCGCATTTGTTGCATTGCAACCATAGGTAAGAGCTCTATGCATTGACGTAAGTTTTTCAAAATATTTTATAGCTTTTGGCGTCGCCGACTTGCGGTCTAATTTAGCCATAAGTAGTAATTTAAGCTTTAAAACCAAAAACTAAGTTTAGGCGGGGTATTGGGGCATCATTGCTAAGCATTTAGATGGATTCTGGGTCGAAAACGACTAGGACAAAAACTCATTGCTGTTAATAATCGTGATTTTTGCACTTGACCTAAAGTGAGAATTGAGACCATAAGCATGTGTGCTTAGGTCTTATATACGTGTCCTAGAAGTTTCGTTATGTTTGGATGTCATTTGATGCTGTAACGGATGTGATTTGTTTGCCAATGAGCTACTAGCTTTTGATGATTTCAGTAACTAGAGTGTAGCTTGAGTTAGATATGAGTTGTTTATTGTTTTCCAAGAGATTGACAACCTCTTGTAGCCTCTATGCACTAGTCGAGTCAGCTTCATCCCATGGATTGATAATTTATTCATGGTTCTCACTACATCTGCAATAAGATAGGAGTGAGGTTAGACACAATCCCACATTTGGCGCCGCTACCAGGATTGAAGAGACCTAAACTAGGGAAAAACACGAGCGTCTTGTGAAGTTATCCTTTAACTTTGTCTAGGATCTCCTAGAGTAGAAACTTTCTTTTTAAAACCACATACCTTAAGATTGTCATCTTTTACTGTGTAGAGGAAGCTTGGAAGTAATCGTACTTGCTTAGTGCCTTTAGGATTGTAGGATTGTAGAATTAGATTAGGGTTTTGAGAATGGTTCATGAATGAAACAAGTCTTAAGATCAAGGCTCAAAAAACAATAAAAAACAAGAAAATGAGTGTTTGTGGACACTTTCCACAACCCCATTGCAGTAGAACCTAGGAATAGGGTAAGTAGAATCCGAGGTGGAATCTTAGAAAATTGCCCTCTCTGAAAGAATTAATTGTGAATTGTTATGTGAAGCTGCAAAATTTCAGGTCTACTGCTAGAAATAGCACCAGAAGATTGCCAACCACTCAATCCGACTGTAGAGTATGCTTAGAAGATGTATAAACCAGTGGGTAAGATCATGGACGCATTGAGGTAAAAATTTCAAGAGTTTACAAAAACTCAGATTATTTACCCTTTTTTGATATTTTAGGCCAAATTAAGGTTTGACTTGACTCACAAGCTTAAAATAGCTCATGAAAAGACTATCTACTGAAAAAGTTCACAAAAGTGTTCATTTTAGGCCTAAAGTAAATAATCACCATTCTTTACTTTGAGCTCAAAACTGATCAAGGTTGATACCATAGAAAACTAGGTAAAAACTAAAGTCTGTAGTACTAACTTTTGGATAAAAGATGCAAAAATTTGCCAGAAGTAAATAATCGCGATTATTTACTATTGACCCATTTTTTAACTTTTTTGACCAAGTCAGCATACCACTAGCTTTACCATGTTGTATTAAGCCCACAAACCAGATTTAATAAGATTTGGATCATTGGATTGAAAATTGTGGCCAAATTTGCAAGTCAGTTTGCAGATACAAAACTGATGACCATTTGAACAAAAAATGTCCAAACTTGATGAAACATGGCTAGGGAGCTTAAGTTGAGATACTTGACAGATTTGTGTCAAGATTGGGACAAAAACTTGCAAAAAAATAGCTGGAGTAAATGCGATTATTTACATCTGCTACAAAATTGATAATATTGCACATTTGAGTATACCACAAGGTCAAGCATATCAAGTAGATTACACAAATCAATTTTGGTGAAATTTGGATCACAAAAGTGAGACTCAAGCCAGATTTTTGAAAACTGAGTCTGTGGACACGAAACAGTTGATAACTTGAACAATTTTTTTTCCAAACTTAGTGAAACTTGTTTAGGGACCTTAACAAGTTGTATACTTGGCAAATCAAGCCAAAAAGTGCAAAAAACTAAGAAAAGTAAATAATCACGATTATTTACTACTGCTACACAGAGACACCATTTTTTACTTTTGAACTTGTATAGTGTTAGACCAACATAATACAAGGCCACCGAGAAATTTTGGGTTCAATCGAATCCAAATTGGTACATGTTCACTCAATTTCCAGGTTGCAGATTAGTCCTTTGTCTTTTTGCAAAAGTGGAATCTGAAGGCCTCAACTGTTGACTCACTTAGCTTGAATTGAAGTGATACACATAGACCAGTCACAATAGTTAGCAAAAACTATATAGTCTTTCTGAAAGAATAGCTAACTTGAATTGATACAGGAATCAGGTTGCAGACAAGGAATTGACAGCTTGACAAAAGTGCAATCAAGTCAAGTGGAATAAATTATCAACAAGTCAATCCGATGGATAAGTACTCCACAAGTCTATATGAACCTTAGATCTGGTCGTATACTAGGAAACCAAGGCTTATTTGGAGAGACCGCTAGTAGAGTATCCACCAAAAAGACTGTTGATCAAGGCAAGCACTTGGACACTATCTTTGAAGAAGTCTCAAACACTTTTTCAGAATCAACATCTAAAATGTCTTCCTATTTGACTCACTTAGAAACCGGAACGACAATGCACTATAAGCATATACTCTCTTTTTATAAGACTAATCGGCATGGAGATCAGGTTTACCTGGATCCTAATGAGAAGTATGCTATTTGCATTGATGACCATGGTATTGAGTTTGAAGAGGAAATCAGGGCAAACAAACAAGGAAGAATATACATGGATAGAAACAGAACTCAGTATTTACAAGCTAAAAACCCTGATGTGATAGAAAAATGGGGTTTAGAAGTAAATACCAAAATTCCAAATATGGCAGCAAAAGAAGGACCACCAACTTTAGAAGTCGTGGGATACGATCAAGTTGATTTGAAGCCTTTGAAACGGCTTAGCACGGATAATCCTAAGATCGGAGTCTATTCTTGGGAGGATAGAAACGTCAAAGACCTCCTATGGACTTCTCATGCAAATGAGTACAACTAACACCCATGAAAATCAATTATATCTTCAAAATCAAAGATAAGGGCTCAACAAATCTACCAACCTACCTGTTTATGGATGTTATAACAATAACTTTGTAATGATGGCTCCTGAGGAGGTGGAACAAACCAAATATCAAGGATACTCCATAAGGGATTGGATATTAGTCCAAGGACCATAAACTATTCCAAGAGATGACCTCCACAAGAGATCTTTTGAGAGTAATGTTAAGAAAGCAGAAACCACCTCATCATGAAGAAAACTGGGTGACATGAAAGCCAGACTAGGACTACATGAGTCATTTTTTCCAACAGACTGGTTTGAAGGATTCGGAACAGGACCAACTACCAGGAGACCCGGAGATGAACCAAATAGACGTGTCAGACCACCAGTTGATTTTTAGAAATGGGTCAAAAAATGCAGTGGATCTGGGGATCCATACGACCACTTAGCAAGATTTAAGCAAGTGCTAAGAGAAGAAGGCATATTTGATTTCCATACTCAATTCGAGGGGTTTGGAATGAAATTAGAAGGAAAATCATTGACATGGTTCCAAAACATTCCACCAAGGTCAATCATGGACTTAAATACATTAGCTCAAGGATTTATAGCTGCTTGTTCCAAAATGGGGATCAAATAAAATATGGTAACTCAAATCTACACCTTTAAATAGAAACAAGGTGAGTTTGTTAGGGATTGTGCAACGCGAATGAAATAATACATTGCAAGATGCCCAAAGCTAGAGATACTTGTAGAAGAAAGATTAGTATCATTGTTTCTAGAGGGACTGCTAAACAAAGAACTTCATGCTATACTGTATAGCAAGAAGCATACAACCCTAGAAGAGTGCGTGTCAGATGCTATTGACTTAGGAGACAATTGTGATATTTCCAATGAGTAAGACATCTCTAAGGATAACCAAAGCGAGAAAACAACATCCACCAAACCAGCACAAGTGGGAACGGGTGCTGCAACACCGCTTTCAGTCATAGAAGATATGCTCAAAAGGATGAATGGCATGATGAATAACATGCAAAAAGCACCTATGAGGGGACAAGGACAAGGGATATCCCAACAGAAACAACCAATTAGGCCACAAAAATGGTGTGCAATCGAGGGTAAATGGACCAACCATAAGACCCATGAGTGCTATTACCAACTAGAGTATGATGGAAATGTTCAGTATGTGCCTATGAGGCCACAAGGGCAACCCATGTACAGATATTAGCCTAATATGGCCCCAGCTCAAAGACCACCGATGGGTATGGAAAGACCTCAACCCCTGTTGGGTCAACAACCTCCATATCCAGGACATAATGCAGTGCTTGTAAAGTATATGTATCCAAAGGGAATCATAGATGAACAAGCACTAGTGCCTGTTATACCCTATGTTGAGCCTAGTCCATCTACAATAATGGTAGAAGGAGATTGGTATAATTCACAACCACCACCAATGGAAGAACCTATTACTTATACTACACTAGAGCTTGCACCAATGTACTATGTAGCTAATGAAGGTGTTAGACCTCCTATGGTAAGACCCATGATTAAGCCAAGAACTAGAAACTGTCACAACTATGGTGCAGATGATCATTGGAAAAACGAATGCCCAGAGCCTGACAAGAACCTCAAGCCAGTTGAAGCTTATTGCATACAATGTTGCAAAAAAGGAGTACACTTACCTGAAGATTGTCCAAAAAATCCTTTAAACAAGGGTAAAACAATAGTGAACATAGTCCAAGTGATACCTAGTAGCTCTTCTGAGAGTGAACCGATGTGGGACGCATGTCTAACCTCACCATCCTATCTTATTGCAGTATTAGCGAGAACCACGATTAATTTGTCAATCCATGGGATGAAGATGACTAGACTAGTGCATAGAGGATACAAGAGGTTGTCAATCTCTCATAAAACACCTAACAACTCGCATCTAACTCAAGCAACACTCAAGTGACTGAAATCACCAAAAGGCAATCTCTCATCGGCAAACAATTCACATCCGTTACAACATCAAATGACATCCAAACGTAACAAAACTTCTAGGACATGTTTATAAGACCTAAGCACACATGCTTATGGTCTCAAACCCCACTTTAGGTCAATTTTCAAAATCGCGATTATTAACAATAGTGGATTTTTGACCTAGTCGTTCTCGACCTAGAATGCATCTAAATCCTTAGGAATGATACCCAATACCCTGCCTATGCTTAGTTTTTTATTTGAAAGTGTAAATTCCTAGTTTATGGTTAAATTAGCAGCGATGTCAAAAGCTACGAATTACTGTGAACTGCTTACGTCAATGTGTACATCTCTTACCTACGGTTGCAATGCAACAAACGCGCCTGCAATGTGACAACCGGGGAGGGAGTAGGAAGCGCGAGAAGGAGAGGAGTGAGCGCCGTTAGCTCACGCTGTGTATTTTATTTTCCAAAAACTTGATTAAAACTTTACAAAGCTGGATTTTTTACTTTAGCCAAGGTGTAAAATGTGTAATGTCCAGGGCCCAAGACCTTTGAGACTCCACACTTATTGTATGTGCAACCTAGGTACACTAAGAGACCTATACTTCACATCTTTGAAACCTTTTTTGAGCCCATAACAAGTTATAATTATCACAATGGCTAAATAAATCAAGAAATTACAATACATGGCCATTTTGAAAAAAAAAATGTGTGTGTAACTCTAATCTTCACTACTTCTTCGTTCATCTTTGACATGCATTCGTAAGGCTTTGATCTTTAGCAGCTTCTGTTAACTGACATTGACTTAGTTAACATTCCCCCCTTCCGATTTTAGTACCCGTCCTTGGGCACTATTGAAAATTACTCGTGGAGGTTGTGAAGGTTTTTGATTTGTTGTTATGGTCTGGTTGTCTTCATATTTCATTGAATTTGTTGATGAGGTTCAATTTGCCGCAACATCTTGATTGTTTCGAATATCTCTGATGTGAGAGATGACGTTGCATTTGTCCATTGTAATAGCATAATGATGAGGCTGCTATTTATTTATGAAAAGTATGTACAAGAAAAGTAAAATGATGAGGATCTAAATTAGTTCTAATACCTGGATGGCAAAGGGAAAAAAGCCAGTGAGAAAAAGTGCCTTTGGGATATATGCACTATTGGAGTACTTATTAGCATGGAAAATATTAATAAAGTACTTAAGGGATGATTTGCTGATAGATATGGAATTAAAATGGCAGCAAATATGAGAGGGATCATGATGGAACATTGGTTTTCCTGTTGTAGTCCACTTAAGGTGCATAGGTGGAAGCAAAAAGAGTGTCCAATGCATATGTCCAATGGTGGGACATTGTATTTATGTTTAATAGAAATGCATGGAAAAAAATATGTTTTGCAAGAAGGATTTTCAGGGGTTCTTCAGAAAGATGGTGTAGCTATAAAAGCATATGGCATGGCTTTGCAAGCTGGCACCCCTTTAAGAATGGTTTTCATTGACAAGGATATGTGCTCTCATCTTACTATGCACTGTGCGGGAGTGTTGGACTCTACAACACTTCACCAACTGTAAGTTAATAGACTTTGACTCTTATGCTCATCTCATCCAGCATGAGCAATATGACTTTAGATATGCTCAACTCTTCCAGCTTGAGCGTAAGCCTACTCTTACCACAAAGTTTAATATGACTTGAAGCTTTGGGACTAATGCTTCTCTCATTTCATGGCTCAGCAGCCCGACTCTGACTATGCCAAAGAGTGTTTTTTTCACCTTGGTGTCTTGATTTTTTACATTTCTTTTGCTTACTTCAATAATTTCTTCGGGCAAAAGTAAGCTTGAATCCTCAAAAAGAGGGTTTGTGAAGGACCAAGTTGGCATTGAAGGTTTCTTTTGCCATACCTGTTTTATCATCTTTGAATCTACAATCACATTGGTTGAGTCGTCCTTCTTTGACTATGAAGACTCCATTATTTGTTTGATTCTCCAGTTAGGCCTGTTGATAGGAGTCTTTGATGTTGTTGTAAGCCTTTGTTCACTATCGACATCTAGTTTTTGACTAGGAGCATTGGAAGCCTTAGGAATTCAAATCTCTTGATGACCTTTGTATCTCCATTGTTGATTTTGCCTCGTTCTAGGTTTTGTCAAGTTCTTGAGATATTCATGCAGGTCTAGTGTAGTTGGAGTTGGCTTATGATTGACTGGTAGCCAAATCTTTGTATACCTTGTGTAAAATCCTTGTCCAAAGGGAAGACTCTTTGAGATCCGTCTTTTTTTTGTATCCTCTTGAAAGTTGTGGTTGACTTTAGCATCTTTTAATGTTGTTTTGTTGTATACCTGCTTCTTAGATATCCTAGGTTATTGTCGAGGTTGATACCTTGTGGGCCTTCTTTCTTGGAGGGACTTGAAGTTACTTCATATGCCCTGACCTGCGGTTTTGGCACCCATATCTGTCTGTTACCTCCATAGTAATCCTGTTCCTTTAAGCTCCAGTGTGATGCTATCCATCCCATGTGTTTGTCTTTCTGTGTTGATTTCCCGTCTTTGAGTCCAAATCGGATCATTGACTTTGACTAAACTGCCGGAACGAACACTTGCTTAACGTTTCTTTGCTTTCTTGAGTACTTTGGCTGATATACCTTTTCTTTTCCGTGTGTCTCCATTGAGGTTTCAATTGGGTCAACACTTGACTTGAAGTTTTGAAAGCCTAACTTGCTTGAAGAAGCTGATCCATGAGGGTGTTTTGATGTAGAGGCATATGCTGTCACGCCTTCTTTGCTAATCGGTGGAAGTTCCACTTTAGCTTTACCTTTGTCTGCAAGATTTTTCTTCTTTACCTCTGGTCTTAGTGGCATTCTTTGCTCAATAGCTTTCGTGGTTGCTTTTTGCTATGTTTGATCTTCACTTACTATTGTCTGATTTGCTTTAAGCTCTTCTAAAGGTTTGTTTGATGGAGATGGATCATCTTCAATAAGGTCTGTTTTGATATCAGTCTCCATTTTAACTGTGCTTGAGGACTTTGTGTTGTTGTCCACGGGTGACTCTTCATTCTTTGTTGTCTCTGAAGACTACATCCTGTTTCCATCCTGTATCTCTAACATCTTTTGGGCCATTGGCATTCACATTATGATGCCGTCTGGCATATCTTTTTCTATGATCACATAGAATTGAGTTTTGATGATATGTGAACTTACTTCAATGGTAGTGGAGATGATTCCCCAGCATTCTGGTTGTTTGTTTCCTAATATGCTCACAAATTCAGGAGCATCTTCCGGTTGTGGTTGACCACATCTTTTCCAAGTGCGAAAGGACATGAGGTTCTTATCTAGCTGAACATCTAGCTTTACTTCTTTCGACAACTTTTCTTCATTCTCACCAACAATGGTGCACTTGATCGTCTCAGGATTTCTTTCTTTATTGACTTCTTTTGTTGTGGCAATGTCCTTTGGTTGAGCTTTATATGCATCTTCTTTGCTTTAATCACCTGCTTCAATTGATGTTGGCTCATTTTATTGTACTACCGCACCTTTTTCTTGCAACTGCTGAGCATTGTGTGCCTGCATTTTAGTAACTTTTGATCTTAGAAGATCCACTGTACTTTCTGGCAGAATCTGTCTCTTCGAAGGAGATTTTGGTGGTGACCTTTGTGTATCTTTATGGACTTTAGCTTTCGTTGATCTTGATTTTTCTATCACCTGTTCTGGCAACTTGAGGGTTTGCATCATCTTCAAATAATCTTTGACTTCAGTCGTACCATCCACATGGGTTGTACAAGGTCAGGATCTTGCTGATTTTCGTTACCATGTGCATATTGATATGCATATGCGAGCTTGGTCATGCAACTATTTGAACACTATGGATTTCTCGGCTTTTGACTTTGACTTGTGGAGATCAACTGAAACTTTTGTCCCCGATGATCTTCATAGAAGAATTTTCTACAGATTTTGATGGTTTCTAGGTCAATGGAAAACTTCCAACAACCATATGATCTTTCAATGGTTTCTGCTTTGAAGGGGTCTACCGGCTAGAAGTTCTTGGGCTTCTAACTGGTGTAGCATTTTCTAGTACTAGAGCTGAGCTTGATGAATTTGCAGCTCCCCCCTTCCTAGGGTGATCACTATAGCCTGCTTCATTGTGAAAGCTCAAAACTATTTGGCTCTGGTTGAGTCTCATCTTTTGGGATTGTTAAGGTACATTGTGGGTAGCACTATTGATGTTTGTTATCTGTAAACCTTCTCCATAGTTTTCTATGTATCTTCGTGAAACATGACAAATTATTCCCCAAGTCAAGCTATAGATATTCTCTATCCCGTGTCTTTACCCTGATATTCTCTATCCCGTGGGTTTCCTATGATATGAGATTCTGTGGTTTCAAGACCCAAGGCATCATAGATGCTAGACTCTCGCCTATATCGACGACTTTTTTGGTCAAAGTATATGCTCATTTGGTCACAACATTGAAGCTTGATTTCTAATGGAGGAAAATTTGGCTCTGAACAGATTTCTGGGTTCACTCGGGTAATATCCTTCAGCTCTAGAGAGGATGGGATATAATATATTATTTCCTCTGAAATGAACCATCCTTTTTTTATCTATCACTGGACGCACTTCTATGAGATGGTATGTGGGCCATTCAAACACAAGTTGATTATTTTTGTACAGTTTTCCTTTTTGGTCTACATAGTGTGCATATGAATTATATGTACCATACAAAGCTAACATCGTTTTGTTTGTTGTGTCCCTTAGACTCGTGAATGATTGCACACTAGTGGCAGTGGATGTGGAATCATTTGCAAACCTAACAGTCTTTTCACCCTTTGGTGATATCTCGACACCTTTATTAAATTCATGCAAGAATTTGTTGTTCAAAGGATCAATTTAAGCTTTTCACGTGCATGTGCATCTTTATGCTGATTTTGTACTTGCAGTGTTTTTACTGATGCTTCTAATGGTAATGCAGAATCATCTGATTGCATTAAAAGTGACGAGTTAAATGCACTTACATCGAAATTTGCATTTCCAATATTCTCTGTACCTTGCTTGGCAATTGATATTTCCCTGTTGTCTGGATTCCTTGGATAATCTTCAGAAAAATATCCACCTTTTTGTCCACAATCTGAGCAATACGCCATGACTGGTGGTATTTCATTTGGTTCTGTCATGTCAAGCTCTAGTTGAGAAGTTTCTGCTTCTATGCTGGCCAGGTTGTCGGCATCTTCCTTTAAAGCACTAAGCATCAAGATGTAGAATGCTCCATCTTGACCTTTGTACTGTCATTGGCTTGGTTCTCCAATTAGCTTTGCTTCTATTGGTTGATCTGTTGGATCTTGCAATTATGGCTCTCGACTATAGATTTGACCACTATAATCCATGTACAATGACCCTAATTGCATATGTACCAACTGTATGTTTTGCTGGCTTGTGAAGATTTATGAATAAACACTTGGGTTGATTTTTTGCACCTCTATCTGCACTTCATCTTTGAGCTTGCAATACTGGCTTCAATAAAGTCTATGAACATCTTGGTGTTTTCTAAATCTGGCTTCGCTCTGATCAATAAGATCTTGGCTCCTGTGCTACTTGTGCTGCTCATTAGATATCTATAGCTTTCTGAATCTGCATATAAGACTTTATCTCCATTGTAGCCATATAGTTGTAAAATTTACTCTGTTGCACTTGTACCTGTGTTACCACTGCTACTGGCTTGCTCTACTGTACTTGAACTCTCAGCTCAAGATGAGTCCATGTCAACTGGTTCTGTAAAAACTGTCTCCTAGCAGATTTTGGTATTGATTAGCCAAAAAACTTTTGCTCAGGTTTGATAAGACTGCTTTTACCAAAGTACTTTTGGAAATTGATTTCTCTTAGACTCACAAGAGTTTATTAATTCTAGCTCGAAAGTGTCAGAATTGATTGCAGCCTTTGAAATGATGAAAATCTAGGCCTTGAATAACCTAACCTTCATATTAGATTGTTATCCGTTTTTTCCACTTGACTTGAATTCAGCTCTTGTTAAGCTCCGAATTCTTTGCGTGCAACCTAGTTCTTCAATCTGAGCTAAGTGAGTCAGCAATTGAGATTTCCAAATTCTATCCTTGCAAGGAGCTAAAGGACTAATCTGTAACTTGAAAACTGAGTTATCATGTATTAATTTTGATCCGATGGAACCCAAACTTGGCCAGTGGCCTTGTATTATGTTTTTCTAACAATGTACAAGCTCAAAAGTCTAAAATCTTGTTTTTGGGGCTCAAAAGTAAATAATCTCGATTATTTACTTTTCGCAGTTTCTACACTTTTTAGGCTTGTTTTTCCAAGTAATTACCTTGTTGTGGTCTCTGGACAAGTTTGGTTGAGTTTGATCAAGATTTGTCCAAGTTATCTTGTTTAATGTCCGTAGACTCTGATTCCAAGAATTTGTCTTAAGTCTCAATTTTGTGATCCAAATTTATCAAATTTGATTTGTGGAGTCTACTTGATGTGCTTGACCCTATGGTATACTCAGTTGCAAAATTTCTCAATTCTGGGGTAAATGTAAATAATTACGATTATTTACTACAATGTTTTTTCAAACTATTTTTTTTCAAAAGTAAATAATCGCGATTATTTACTTTTTGGTAAATTTTTTGCATAATTTTGGTCAACTGAGCATGCACACTTTTTTAACACATCAATATAAGTCTATGCGTTAAGTTTCACTGAACAAGATTTACCAAGTCACACTCAAGTTCTCGACATTTAGTACAGATTTTAATTTTTATCAAGGTTTTGGTATGTTTTGTGATCCAAACTTCATGAGCCTTCACAAAAGATGTTCGCAATCATGCTTAGAGTCTATTGTATCAACCTTGGTCATTTTTGACCTAAAAGAAAATAATCGTGATTATTTACTTTTGACCTAAAATGAACAATTTTTTCAACTTTTTCAGTGAACAATCTTTTTATGATCTATTTTGAGCCTATGAATCAAGTCAAAACTTAATTTGGCTTAAAATGTCAAGAAAAAGTAAATAATCTGAGTTTTGGCCAACTTTTGAAAATTTTATCTCAAAGTGTCCTTGAGCTTACCCATTGGTTCATACAACTTTTAGGCTTACTCTCCAATTGAATTGAGTGGTTTGGAGTCTTTTCGTGCTATTTCTAGTCGTAGACCTAAAATTTTGTAACTTCTAATAACAACTCACACTTGATTCTTTCAAACAAAGCAATGTTTTGAAATCCACCTCGGATCCTACTTACCCTACTCCGAGATTCCCATGCAAAGGGATTGTGGAAAGTGTCCACAAACACTAGTTTTCTTGTTTTTTATGGTTTCCTAAGCATTGATCTTAAGACTTGTCTCGTCTAGCAATCATTCTCAAAATCCTACTCTATCTCTACAATCCTACAATCCTAAAGACACTTGGCAAGTACAACTTACCTCCAAGCTACCTCTACTGCATAGCAAAAGACGACAATCTTAAGCTATGCGATTTCTAAAAATAAAGTTTTACTCTAGGTGAACCTAGAGGAACTTAATGGAAAACTACACAAGACACTCCTGTTTTCCCTACTTTAGGTCTCTTCGATCCCTAGTAGCGGCGCCAAATGTGGGATGCATGTCTAACCTCACCATCCTATCTTATTGTAGTATTAGCGAGAACCACGATTAAATTGTCAATCCATGGGACGAAGCTGACTCGACTAGTGCATAGAGGCTACAAGAGGTTGTCAATCTCTTGGAAAACAACTAACAACCCGGATCTAACTCAAGATACACTCAAGTGACTGAAATCACCAAAAGCCAATCGCTCATCAGCAAACAATTCACATTTGTTACAACATCAAATGACATCCAAACGTAACTGAACTTCTAGGACATGTTTATAAGACCTAAGTACACATGCTTATGGTCTCAAACTCCACTTTAGGTCAAGTTCCAAAATTGCGATTATTAACAGTAGTGGATTTTTGACCTAGTCGTTTTTGACCTGAAATGCATCTAAATGCTTACCAATGATGCCCTAATACCCCACCTATGCTTAGTTTTTTATTTGAAAGTGTAAATTTCTAGTTATGATGAAATTATGCCGCAGGTCAGCGACGCCAAAAGCTATGAATTATTGTGGACTGCTTACATCAATACGTAGAGCTCTTACCTGCGATTTCAATGCAACAAACGCGACTGCAATGTGACAACCGGGGAGGGAATAGGAAGCGCGAGAAGGAGAGGAGTGAGCACCGTTAGCTCACGTTGTGTATTTCATTATCCAAAAATTTGATTAAAACTTTACAAAGCTGGCTTTTATACTTTAGCCAAGGTGTAAAATGTGTAATGTCTGGCATCCAAGACCTTTGAGACTCCACACTTCTTGTATCTGCAACCTAGGTACACTAAGTGACTTATTGCTTTACATCTTAAAACTCATATTGATTCCGTAACATGTTACAATTATCACAATGGCTAAATAAATCGAGAAATTACAATACATGGCTATTTTGGAAAAATGTGTGTGTAAATCCAATCTTCACTGCTTCTTCATATTCATCTTCGACATGCATTCGTAAGGCTTCGATCTTTAGCAGCTTCTGTTAACTGGCGTTGACTCAGTTAACAACCGATTGTTCCAATCAAGGTAATCACCAGAGCCCAGGCTAAGAAAAAGAAACATAACTCCTCTGATGATTCAGAAAATACTAAAATTTCCTCTCAAAAGACCAAAAGAAGCAGAAACAAAAGGTATGAGATGAGAAAACAGAAACAAAGGGCTGTCTATGAGCTTTTATGAAATTTTTATATTTTTTGTGAACTATTAGATCAATATTCTATTTTTTATGAAGTTTTTGAAAGGTATTTGATTTTTTAATAAATTTTTGAAGAGTTTTTCTATTATTTATTATTTTTAAAACCTCTTTTTACATTATTTTTGGATATTTATGATTTTTCTATGCGTTTTTGTGAAGCTTTTAATTTAATTTTTAAACATTATTTCTCTTCTTTTTGTGGATTTTTTAGATTATTTTTTTAAAATTTTTAATTGTTTTGTTTTAGTAAATAAAACATACAATAACACCTTACTTGCTTATTGCGTTCGGTGGGGAATTTTCTTGTCGTTGACCTGCGGGCCCCGGGCCTCTAGCGCCCAAAGGTCTTGTTAGCACCGATAGCGGGAGAGGACACGAGAGAGAAAGAGGAAACGCGTGTACAGACTGCCAGAGAGAAATTGTGTGAGGTGCAACACCTTGTCAATGCGTCATGCATCTGTGGGGATAATGGGCAGTGAGAGTAAGTAGGGCCTTGCGCACAGTACGGACCTTGATGACGCGCTGGCTAACGTGGTGGGGCGGAGAGACGAAGTGGGTGCGCTGAGGAGACGCGTGCGGGGACTAGAGGGGTGAGGGGGTCTGGCGCACAGTACGCTACGTGTGTGTGTGTGTGTGTGTGTGTGTGTGTGTGTGTGTGTGTGTGTGTGTTAAGAAAACAAAAAGGGAGAGAGAGGGTGTGACAGCGTATGCCTTGGAGGCGTGCTATAGAGAGAGAGTGAGTGGGTACACGTTGGAGAGAGAGTGAGAGAAGAGAGAGGGAGGATGAGAGAGATTGTTAATAACTGTGAGAGGGGAAGTGAGAGAGTGAAAATGTGGGCATCGCAAGGAGAGAGAGAGAGAGAGAGAGAGAGAGAGAGAAAATAATCGTTTTGAGTGAAAGAGGGAGTTAGAGAGAGAGAGTGAGGGTGTATGTGGGTGGTGTTCACGCGTCACGAAGTGAGACAAAGAGAGAGAATTTGTCCGCCAGTGGGAGAGAGAAGAAGAAGAAGAGTATTTTAGTATCGAAGTAAACTATCCCAAAAGACCGTAAAGACCTATTTGACAAGGAGAGTTCATGCGCCGAAAGGCACGCTCGGAAACCGGAAGAAGCCAAATTTAGTCCAAAAATTAGCCGAAACGTTAAAAATCACCTGAAAATCCAAAAAATTCTAAAAATCATCGACAATCACAATCAAACACTTTTGAAACGCATAAGCACACCAAAAATAGCATTTTTTACCAAAAATATCTAATTCAACAAAATCATCAACCCGACCCCCGGAAATAGCGAAATGCTCAAAACTCGACCAAGGAGGGTACAAATGCACTCAAAATGAAGCTGTAAATACACACAACAAAACAACTCGTAAACTTTCACACCATATCAATTTTTTTTGGAATTAAGCGATACGGAATTAAGCGAGAATTGATGCAAAAATCAACAAAAAATTGCCAAAAAGTTGCAAAAATTATCCGAGTAGAATTGGCCAGTCCCCGACTCCAGTCTCTACCAAGCACTAACCCCTCATCTAGGTGCTTTGTTGCCTAAGTGTAAATGGAATGGGGTTAAAATCTCTAAAATGGGTTTTTCGTAGGACTAGAGCACTCACCACCTAAGGATCTAATCCCCGGCAATGGCGCCAATGTTAGAGGGTCGTCACGAGACGGACGTCTATAGTATAGCTATCTGACACTAACAAATGTCAATACTTAGGGAAGCGACTAGGGATGGGACACAAAGACTCTTTGAGGTTGTCAATCTCAAGAAGTGAGCCTACAAAACTACGCAATTGACTACTATAGAGGATCTATCACTCTCTAGTCCGAAAATCTACCCATGTCGAGTCTCACAGCTCTAGGTCATCATGCCTTTTCAACATCCAAACAGAGTTGGAATGAAAAAAAACGTAAGAAGGAGTATTAAAACACATAAGGGCACAATCCTACCAAGTTCTGTGGTCGTATGAGGAGGTACCAAAATAACGATCCATCCCACAAATTGTGCAAAAAATTGCAACAGAGCTATTCAGAAAGATAGCTCTATGGCTTAGGAACACTCTTCCAATTTCAAAACATAAAAAATAACCATTTTAGCACTCAAATCCATACATTTAGCTCAAAAACAAGTTGTCGCAAACCACAAAAAAATGAAAATGATTACAATTAGATTCAAAAGCAAGAGACAAGGCACACATTGCACTAAGCGGAATTAATTTTTGATTACCAGACAAAGAGAAAGATTGATTACAAGTTATAGTAGAGTTGTAGCTCACAGTTGACGTTGGAGAGGGGGAAAGGGGAACACGCCCAGCACACAAAGGGAGCTGCCTACTATAGCTCAGGGCATACACAACACCCCAATCCACTTGGTGAGCACCTTTGACTCACACTATTCCTGATATTGCACACACGACCAACCACAACTCGGCGCACCCGTGCTCGAACAGACCATCAATCAACCCATAGTCATAAAACGGCCGTAATTTACCATCTACCGTTGCACACAAACACCACTCTCTCTCTCTCTCTCTCTCTCTCTCTCTCTCTCTCTCTCTCTCTCTCTCTCTCTCTCTCTCTCTCTCTCTCTCTCTCTCTTTGCACACACACTCATCGGGAAGCGCACCCGCCATCACACACCCAATACCACACTCAACAGAGCAGAGAAGGAGAAGGGGAGAAGGGATAGCACGACAAAAACGACCATTTTCATTGAGGGGACATCATTCTCACCATAGCCACACTGAGCTTCACAAAATACATAGGGGGAGGCGCCCTCTTGGCCCTCTGCAGACAACCTCTCCTTATTAGCTCTTTCCCTCAAGGTACACACCCTCTTGCCGGGAGCAAAAAGGCCCTAAAATGTTTAAAAAAACCCCTTTATAGGGAGGGAGCATCAATTTTTGGCATTGTTTCCGTTTGACGACACTTGGCACCATGCTTGCATGGTTCTCTCTCTCTCTCTCACACTCTCTGTCATCTACCGGGGGAACCCCTCCCCTTGCCCTTCAAAAATTTGGGACGCCGGCGCGTGTGAACTACCCCATCCCAAACTGCCACATCATCAATGCACCGTCGTCGGCCATCACAATTTGCGCCACTAGCGGTCGCTCAGAGTTTTCGGCCAACACAACCCCGCCGTTGCCACTCGGGCGTGCACCACCGCACACAATGCCCCTACGGGCCGCCATCGCTGAGGAGCTCCCTCTCACGCTTCACATGCCACAATGGGCTCACTCCCCTATTCAAATACCCAGCAGCCTGAACACCTTCATCACATGTGGGCTTTTTCCCGGCCACGTGGCAGAAGTTGGGGCGCCCCTCTAGGGGTGAGTTCCAAACCTTCAAAACCTTTTACAAAAAGCCACCTATTTGACTTTTTTCCCCCAAAGGTCAAAGGTTACTCAGATGCAGGTGGACAATGCTCAATAATTGCAAGAAAAAGGTGCAATATTACAGCCAATGGAGTCAACATCAATTGAAGCAAGTGATCAAAGCAAAGAAGTTGAAGAAAAATTTCAATTCAAGGACACTGCCACAAAAAAAGCAGTCAATTCAGACACAAATTGTGAGACGATCAAGTGCAACATTGTTGGTGAAAATGAAGAAAAGCTGTCAAGTGAAGTAAAGCTAGATTTAACTAGACAAGAACCTCATGTCTTTTTGCACTTGGACAACCACAACTGGAAGATGCTCTTGAATTTGTGAGCATATCTAGAGACAAACAAGAAGAATGCTGGGGAATCATCTCCAACACCATTGAAGTAAGTTCACAGATCATCATAGCTCAATTCCACGTGATCACAGCAAAAGATATGCCAGACGACATCATAATGGGAATGCCAAAGGCCTAGAAGATGTTAGAGGTACAGAATGTAAACAGGATGTAGTCTTCAGAGACAACAAAGAATGAAGACCAAGACTGGTCATCCGCAGACGACAGCACAAGGTCTTCAAGCACAGTTTAAATGGAGACTAATATCAAAGCAGATCTTATTGAAAATGATTCATCTCCATCAATCAGAACTTCAAGAGAGCTTAAAGAAAATCAAGAAATAGCAAGTGCAAATCAAACAGAGCAAGGGGAAACCACGATAGCTATTGAGCAGAGAATGCCACCAACGCTAGAAGTTAAGAAGTTCAAAATTGCAGACAACTAGGAAGCAATAGGAAGTTCAAAGATTAATCACTCATTGCCAGTTAAATCATTTGTTGCAAGTCAAATTGGAAAACATAGTCTTGATCTACTCTCCATAGAGACACACTTTGATCAAGATGAGACCACAGAAAAAGAAAGACATAAATCTTCAATAGAGCCAACAATGAGAATAGATGTAGTTCTCAGCAGTACAAAAGGAGCAAGTGCCAGATGCAATGCTCTACTAGATAACAAAGCAAAGTACAATATTGTTGCAGACAACAGTCAAAGCATTCTAGACATTACTCTATGCAAACATCATAAAGCAATGCTAGGTTTGCATACAGGTCAAAAATAAATGGTTGCTACCATTAGCATCCATAATCATGAAGATCAAGTGAAGTTTTAGGATTTTACACAGGTTATAAAAATAATTGGCTACCAGTCAGCCACAAGCCAACTGCAACTACACCAAACTTGCATGAAGATATCAAGAACTCAACAAAACCTAGAGCAATGAAAAGTCAACAATAAAGATACAATGGTCATCAAGAGATTTGGATTCCTAAGTCTTTCAATGTTGCTAGTCAAAAGCTAGATGTTGATAGTGAACAGACACATACAACAACATCAAAGACTCCTATCAATAGGCCTTATTGGAGAATTAAACAGATAATGGAGTCTTCATAGTCAAAGACGGACAACCAAACCAACACGAATGCAGATTCAAAGAAGATAAAATAGGTATGACAAAAGAAGCCTTCAATGTCAACTTGGTCCTTCACTAATCCTATTTTTGAGGATTGAAGCGAAATTTTACCTAAAGAAATGTTTGTAGTTAGCAAAAGAATGTAAAAACTCAAGTCGCCAGGGTGCAAAAAACACTCTTTGGCATAGTCTGAGTCAGGGCTGCTGAGCCATAAAATGAGCAAAGCATTAGTCCCAAAGCTTCAAGACGTAATAAACTATGTGCTAAGAATCATAGTTATTAGTCTTACGCTCAAGCTAGAAGAGTTGAGCATAAGAGTCAAAGTCTATCAACTTACAATTGGTGGAGTGCCGTAGAGTCCAACACTCACGCACAGTGCATAGTAAGTTGAGAGTACATGTCCTCATCAACAAGAACCATTCTTTAAGGGGTGCCAGCTTGCAAAGCCATGCCATATGATTTTATAGTTACACCATATTTCTGAAGAACCCCTCTGAATCCTTCTTTCACAACATATTGTTTTCCATGCATTTTAGTGTATGCATAAATAGGATGTCCCATCATTGGACATATGCATTAGACACTCTTTTGTGCTTCCACCTATGCACCTTGAGTGGACTACAACAGGGAAACCAATGTTCCATCATGCTACCCTTTCATATTTGCTACCGTTTTAATTCCATATCTATCAGCAAATAATCCCTTCAGTACTTTATGAATATTTCCAATGCTAATAAGTAACCCAATAATGTGCGTATCCCAAAGGCACTTTTTTCCCAGTGGGTCTTTCCCCTTTGGTCATCCAAGTATTAGACCCTAATTTAGAACCTCATCATTCTACTTCCCTTGTACATACTTTTCATAAATAAACAGTAGCCTCATCATTATGCTATTACAATGAACAAATGCAACATCATCTCTCACATCAGACTATTCATGTTGCAGCAAATTGAACCTCATCAACAAATTCAATGACAAATGACCAACAACCGATCAAAAACCTTCCACAATCTACACGGACACTTTTCAAGAGTTCCCAAGGACGGGCACTAAAATCGAAAGGGGGGAATGTTAACTGAGTCAATGTCAATTAACAGGAGCTGCTAAAGATCGAAGACGTACGAATGCACATCTAAGATCAACACGAAGAAGCAGTAAAGATTGGAGTTACACATTTTTCCAAAATGGTCACGTATTGTAGATTCCTGATTTATTTCAATCCATTGTAATATTTTAATGTTCTACCGGCTGAATGGGAGTTCCAAGCTGTAAAGAACAGGTCAGTTAGTGTGCCAAGGTAACAGATTCAGTAAGTGGTGGAGACCTAAAGACCTTGGGTGCCGGGACATTGCATATTTTTACCCTAGGTACATAAGGTAGTGTGTAAAATAAATTAGAGTTCTCAAGCTCATTTGTTGAGAGCACTCTTTGGTGAGAGCTCTTGAGGTGTGTGGCTATCGAGTCCTTGAGCTTCTCCTTGCTCGTGAGACTTGATTAACACTAATCAATGATTCATTCTCTTTCACTATGCCTCTCTCATACTTTTTATGATTACCTATGATGCTTAGATTAGCTAGATCGTAACTAATTAGTGGTTAATCCCTCTCTAATCTTGTGTGATTTCCCTCTTTTGCTTGTGTGTGCATGTAGGTTTGATTGGAGTATGGTGCTTGATAGATCTGTGTGTGTGTGCTTGCAATTAGTGTGTTGCATGATAGGATTAGTGTTGTGTGTGTCTTGAAATCTTAGTGTGTGTGATTGGGTTGATTGGAGGTGAAGAGAAGTGGATGCGGAGATTTCCCATCATTGTGGCTTAGCTCTTCCATAGGCCAAGAATCTCACCTCATAGAGTCACCATTCATGTCGCCATGATTAGCTCACTAGTCGTGTGAGTGTTTCCATGCCCTAGCCAGGTAGCTCATCCCTCCGGATTGATAATTATATTGGTCATTGGAGCTATGCAATGACGGAACCCCCAACATAGGCATGCACTTTTTCTTCTTGCACCTCCACATTAATCTACAAACCAAATAAAAGAGAAGCATGCTAAGTACATAGGATAGTTGTGCACAAATTCCAAACATACGGTACAAGCACAAAAGTCACGGGTCACACTTACATGATGACTACTAGTTATGTCAATTTTAGCATCAATGGGGGTGTCCTCATTGTGAGAAGACCCCTAACCATCAATGTCTCTTTAAGTGTCTTTATCTTCACTTTGAGCTCTATTTTCCTCTTTGCATCCACACTGTAGCTCTCTACTAAACTCTACAATTACTTTCAGCATCATGAGCTTTTGTCTCATAGCTAACACAATTGGGCTAACCCTAGCATTGCTTGCTTTCAAAACTCTTGCAAATTTGAGCTCGTGTATTGCATTGACAAGATGTTTTTTAGAATCTTGTAATTGTTTTGTGAGATGATCATTGGGAACCTTAATGTGCTACAAATCCTCAAGGCCAAAATATATATGTCATGCAATTTGTCTCTTGATGAGTGTTTTGGTGAGACAGGGGTGTCACCTTGGTAGCTTTAGAAATATTTGTGGCTACTCGACCCAAGTAGTCCTCCTTCATTTCCACAAACCCCTCCTTGATTTTTTGACATGAACAATGGGAGTTACACATCCTCCACTTCTTGACATGGAGCTTGTAGTATCCTTTTTCTTCAAGGTCCTGCAAATGATGTGGACAACAAACTGAGCCCACTTAAAGTTCATGACTCAACCACTTGCATTACTGCCAGAATAAAATATTTTACAAACCCAATCGCAAATGCAGAGTTGATCTCCATTTTGGTTGGGACCTTTTGGTACACCTGTAGTATAGTTGCATCACCTGGTTTTATATATCACTATGTATAGAGTTGCATTTAATGCAAAATTTGTTGCGATCCTTTGGCTCTCTAAATACACTGAACCACTCCATATCTATGATTTTTTCTCACTTCACCAGTTTGGGATCGGCACCATCCATCGAGAGGCCATAAAAAACATTGAAATTCTCTGCTACAATACAAAATTTCTCATGTACTAGGGTGTTGAACTTGGGAGCTTTCCATTGGCCTACACACCCCAAATGTCACCAGATATTACAATGCAAGTCTATCCATGGCAAAGGAAAAAATTTCTATTTATTGGGAAATAATATGTATCTCACATTTTCTATATACAAGAGATATCCAAACACAGAGAAACAATCAACAACTTACTGAGCTTCTTTAAGAAACCCCATTAGAAAATATCTCTCGAGTAATTCATTCACAAGCTTGAATCATAACTTCTCGCAACTGAGTTGACACAACACACACACATACACACACACACACACACACACACACATGCTTTGTATAATGTGAGATGTAGCTGGTGTCATTCAATTGGGTGTGTGTGTGTGGGGGGGGGGGGGGGGGGGGGGGGGGGGGGGGGGGGGGGGGGGGGAGAGAGAGAGAGAGAAATTGAGTCGTTCTTCCCCTTCCCTAAATGCATGTTGTTTGGTATTGGGGATCCTTGGGATTCAGATAGCTTCACCATTTTGTGGGCCAGAGGAGAAGAAGAAGAATCTATTTTCCTTGACTTCCTTCTTGGTGGAGTGTTAAGAGAGTCGTCCGAGGTGACGGCCTATTGTGCCAAGCTATTCTCCACCTAGGCATCCTGGTGTGCTGTGACTGAGAGATGGCCTATATCTCCCAATGGTTTGGACCCCCCCTCTCCTTTCGGTGGTCTTTGTGCCCTACTTCCCTCAATGCATCATGAATCCACCATTTGAATTAACATCTCAATGTAAATTTTCAAGCTCATTTGAACTTGGGTCCAGTTTTTAAAAGTATTTTTATAGTTCATGATGGAGGCCCACACACTTGAAAGACATCACTCTCCTTATGCTTACAAGATATTCTTGTTGGCACATGTTAACTAGCACAAAATGCATGACACGTTAATGTGCTTCCACCCTAGTGTGATTTAGAAGCTAATTTTCTTCTTTTTTTGGGACAAAATCTATTCTTGAATTGGGGAGTAGTGGGAGGATAAGGTAAGCCCAATGGCATGGTAATGGGGCTTTATATAGAAAATAAAAGGTAAGGTTGGGTGGTGACTCACAATCCAATGCCCTCTTGCCCTCTCACTTTAGTCACATTAGCGGGGAGTGTTAAAAAGAAATAAGGTTTGCCAAGAAAGATGAGGAAAGATAACAAGGAAAGTTTTGGATATGATTAAAGAACAAGTTCAAGTTTAGATTTAAAGGAAGATATAAATGAGAACACTGATTCTAAATCAGAATTAAATAGCACTATGAAGAAGAGGAAGAGACATAGCTCACCTTTGAGATTTAAAGGAGTGCTATTTGATACTGATTCTAAATCAGTATCAAATAGCAAGAGGAAGAGACATAAATCACCTTTGAGATTTAAAGAAATATATATATGAGGATATTGATTCTACATTGGTATCAAACAGCACTATGAAGATGAGGAGAAGAAAAATACACCTTTCTACTAAAACTAGAGGAAAGATGTGAACTATTGTTCTTGTGCTTGACATTGATATTGTTGCATGGGGGAGTGTGGAAGGCCCTGCAAAATACTAAAAACAATGTACTTCATGGAATAAAACAATAGAGATCTGTGTACCTTCTAGTCATACTCGCACTTAATCCAAGCTATACATGATAGGAGAGAGGACGTGAGAGAGCATGAGAGCATGTGCAGATGCACCTCTTAGAGTGGAGTGCTACACCAACATGGTGAGAGAGAAGAGATGAGAGGAGAGAAACCGTGCAAGGATGAGCATTTTCCTCTTGTACTTAATTATTTATAGATTTCTTGAATGCTCAAAATGAATACATACTGACCGATCGGAAATAAATGGCCATAACTCATAAAGAGCATTTAAATAATGAAATGTCAATAGATATGCTATCCTTTCACATAACCCTTATCTTTTTCCACCTATCACATGCAATAAATAAGCCATTTTTTATTTTCATTACATACCTCTCCATTAGAAAGCAATTGTCCTCAATTGCTAAGTTACCTTTCTGCAAGCCATAGTTGCCAAAAAAACAATGGTTAAAATTACATGTCAAAATTCAAACTGTTAACATAAACAAAGAAAGCTGGTTATGCATGTTTTCATCCACATACTACATATTCTAGTGTCCCATACCACTAGAATAAGTGGTATATGTCACATCTTAATGAATCAAGATTCAAGATATCATTGGTCACACTCATTGTTAAGTAAATCAATTCTCATAAATCTCAAGTCCAATTTCATAAACTGTGTCGCTATAGGAATCATCATATACCAATTTCAAATCCAAGATATAAATAGAAATGCAAATCACTTTCATTATATACCCGGGTTAGCAAAATCTTACTAGGCACAATGGTGGCTAGCCAATGTAGTACGATTTTGTGATCAGTGTTGCTTCAACCAGTGAGTCTACACCAATGAGGTGTGCTACTTAAATCAACAAATCTGCACTAATGTTGTCTAAATTGGTGGATCTACATTAACTTTTGTGTTGTCTAAATCAACAAATCTGCACTTGATATTGTTTAAAATAATGTATCTGCAATTTGTGAGGGTGATTTCTAAATCCGCGAATTTGCACTCGTGATGCCTAAACCAATGGATCTGCATCTATAGCTGGTGTTGCCTAAATCGGCTAATCTACACCAAGATGAGTATTAACACACTACCAAAATTGATGAATCTATGTGCACTGCACCAATGGACTAGACAAGACATATAAAAATACAAAACATTTATCTGGTACCAAATTGGAGTAGTTTGGAATGGTGAAGTGTGCACCAAATGTTGACAATGATCCCAAATCAGCTAAGCTCATGGAAGTAGATGTACCATAACATGAATATAAGTATAGTGTCATAACATTGCAGAAGATTGAATTTACAATTTATAACACAATTAAAATAAGTGAAGGGGCTCAATCGCCTAAAAGTGTCTAATGATAGTCTTTCTTGTTGTAATTTTGCTTGGGTATGAGAATATCTACAAAAGGGGTCACTTAAAAGATATTAACTGTAAGATTCCCAATTTTTTGGTCTCTTTTAAAACTAAGAAAATAGCTTTCAATATCTATTTTGCCAAATTTTGATTTAAGATGCTTAATTGACAGTATTGGATGGTTTTACAATAAAAAGCAAGGTTGTTTCCATGTTCCAATAGGTTAGATGGACGTTTGGTTAAGTTTTGGAAAAATCATCTATTTTTAGCTTTTTCATGCTTTTTATGCTTTTAGACGCTTTTTTGCAAAAAGCAAGGTCAAATATTTGATCTACGTGTTCCAAGGAAGCTATGGTTCAATTTTGTAAAAATATGCTTTTCGAGTGCTTTTCACGTTGTTTTTAGCTTTTCATGACTTTAGTGCTTTTAAGTGAAAAGCGAGTCCGCTTTCTTATTCCAGTTGGACGAGGGAAACTTGTGGTTCAGTTTTAGAATTTCTTTTTGCCTTTTTATGTTATTTCAACTTTTCGTGCTTTTCCACGTTTTTGAAAAGAAATGTGCTTTTTATGATGACCTAAACATAAAAATATTAGTTTTAGTCTCCGTCAGATTTAAAAATGATCATCCGGAGTAAAAACGGGACCAAACGGGATTTTTACAAGGATTACTTTTTTTTGAAACGGTACCGTCAATACGCCAAGGCAGTAAGGGAAAGTCATAATCATGTTGGGACATCATTTGCGGCATATTCTAGCTAAGGTTCCAATTAGTTGGCCAGATTCTGTTCAATTGGCCAATTTTGCTGTAAAAATTGAATGGTAAGTGGGAAAGTTGACCACCAAAAGCGAAGGCATGTTTTTAGCAAAGTGCACAAAAAGCTGGAGCTATTCCTGGCCCAGAGTCTAGCGCTAGTTTTTGCCTTGGGACTCACTCCAGCCAGCTGCAGTGCCTATAAATTGCCAGCTAGTGCTCACTTTTCAATGCCATCTGTTGTGTCTACTACCACAAGGCTATACGTATCTATTATATGGAGTGGTGCAAGCTCTTCATCACCATCTCCATAAGCTCTTCATCTCGAGAAGAAGAAGAAGAAGAAGGATACTCTCTCTCTCTGCTTGCTTACTATCTCCTCTCTTGTTTCACAGTGTACGCACTCTCCGAAAGCTTTCGTGGTGAATACCTCCACGTAGCTCTCATCACCGCTCTCTTGCGACAAAGCAAGAAGACTTTTGACACCCCTAATCGATTCTAAAGCACGATGAGAAGCTCTAAACTCCATAACCATCATCATCTCTCTCTCTATGTTGTTTTTCTAAGTAGTCACCCTCTCGGTGATTGTTTTTTTTGTATACGAGTGCATGTATGGATTAACCAAGTACATATGAAGTTGTCCCATAATTATCTCATCATGTTTAACACGTTGATTTATGCACATGATGCGTTTATGATCACGTGCGTGCATAAAAAGTGCTTTTCGAAGTGCTTTTCGTTTCACGTCATAGAGGCGGTAGGAACATTGTTTTGGTCATAACTCACAAACCATTATGAATTAGTCTGAACCCTTTATACCAAAGATAAAACACATCAATTAGAACATTTTCTCACTTTGGTGTCATGCAAAAATCAGGCACGAGCTAAGAGATATGGTAAAAAAACAGCTTGCTGCCCACTATACAACCAAATTTTCTTACTCCATGCTCCTTGGAGAACCACTATATAGATTCACCGGATAGGCAATTGAAAATCTTGATGATTAATGGGTTTAGGTCTCCATTATCACCTCGAGAATGTGAGTTATCAATCAATCCATAACCGGTTCTACCTACACGTGTAGGGCTGCTACCAAGGGTGAGTACCATATGACATCGTGAGTTAACTGAGCCGTTTATGTACGATTTATGGTTTGTTTTGGTGAGTTTATTTCACATATTAGATGTCCATAAACTTATGTGAGAGTATATGGTTAGACATCGCGAACCTCATAGGCAGATATGATTAAAGTGGCTTTCTTTTTGGGTTACTGTTTGTTGTGTAAGTACCATATGGGTAAAGTGATGTGATAGAGTGCTATTCTATATTATGGAGCTGAGCTTGATGCATTGGTTTTTGGTCAAATACTTTCATTTGGATGTTTTTCATGCTCCCAAAAATGCCAAAAAGTTGGTTTTTGCATATGTGTGAAGTTATGATTTATGGTTGACCTAAAGGTCGGAGATTTTTTACATCATGTTTATGGTGATGGAACGTTATCATATGATGTATAAAAACTTATGGATTGATGTGGATGCCTTGTATACATGGTTATGATTGCTTTCCATCTTTCTAGCTCTATGTGCTAAGGAGGTGAAGTGCAGATGTGATGCATCAACTTTGCATAGTTGGATGTTGTCAAAAATGGATGTTTATATCATGATTAGTTGTTGGTCGAACTCTTTTTATGCATGAAAGAACCATGTCTTAAGATTCATATGTGTATAGACTCAGATTGACTGCAGGGGATATGTCAAACTTCAAGTGTGGAAGTTGGTTCAATGTGATTATGATTTGTGGTCAAGGGCTGAGATTCCCTCATGAATTATGGTTGTGATTTTATGGTGAAAGCTGGTGTGGCTCATAGTCTTTTTTTTCTGGATATGGCTATGATGCCGAAATTTTTGCAGCCATGTTAAGTTCTAAAGTAGTTATGCAAGATTGGTCGTGCCTCACCTAAGTTGGGTGAAGTGCTCACCCGTGTGATGTGATTGGATTATGGTTTATGGTTTTAGGATTGGATCATGAAGTGATCTAGATGGTTTATGGTAGACCTGTAAGGGTAGGACCCTGTACAGTCTAACTGCTTGGAAAAGATTGTTTGTGCATATGGAAAGTGCTATTGTGATTGGACTCACGTGTTATGTTTCTCATGGATGCAGCGTCAGTACAAGACTAGGATCACCTACATCGCTTAGGCTTAGACTAAAGGATCATTGACCTAGGGCTTTCCTGGATCCGGGGTGTTGCATAGGTCTTCTTCTTTTTGTTAGGCTCATCTACAAGACTATACGGTTAGTGTATTGGGGGTTGAATGACCTACACGGCTAACACGTCGGGGATTTTTCCTTCACTTTGCCTAAACACCCGATGTTGAGCATCAAAGAGACGTGGTGCATAAACTGGTATGGTTGGTGTTGATACCCTACCACCCACTGGTACTTGGGATCCTTCCAGAGCTCGGGTTCATGGAGGGAGGAGAAGCGGCCTCAGCTTATGTCTGGCTCAAGTAAGTTGGAGGTGTTCTGGCTCGTTGTCGGTGAAGTGAAATTCTCTTTGTCCATAGTAGAGCGGATGTGGATGGGTGGACCGGTTGATCCCTACATAGGGTCCGGTGCTCTGCTAGTTATTTTGTCATAAACTTTTTTTTGATGTCATGTTATACCTAGATTTTGTCATTGCATTAATACATGGTTGCTTGTTTCACTTAGATGGAGCATTTAAAGATTCTCTATTGTCATTCTCTCACATCTCTTTGCACTCTATTTCACCCTCCACTATATTCTCCCTCTCTCTCTTCTCGCAACGTGGTGTACACATATATTCACCCTCCACAATGTTCTTGAGTACGCTTTCATTCATAATACGCATTCAGGGGTAGTACTAGTCTCACAAGGTGCCTTTGGATGCAGTCCTCGGCTCATGGCCTAAACTCCATGCTTGGTCGGGTCTTGATAACTCATCCCCTATGAAAATTATTTCGAAACTCTGATGTATATTGAAAATTGTATAAAGGTGTAAATTGTGTATTTTGTGCATAGACCTTGGGGAGGGGTATCTCTCACCTTGTATCAAAACCCATGCTTAAGGTTATGGGGATAGCCTAAAGCTTGATACTAGTCAGGTAAGTTATGCATCATGCATTCATTCATGCATGTTGTTAAGGATATTGTATCGATGATGCATCTATAAGTGACATTGGTTGGTGGTACTTGTTTGACTTGTCTTCTTGAGTGTAAGTGTTTGGTTTGAATTATAGTGAAGTGTTCAACAACAGCATTGTAATTTCTTTGAATGTTTGTTTTGTAGTAATAAATGGCTCCCAGAGTGACGTCTAAATGCTTTAGCTAGGGGAATGAGGCTTTGGACATAGTGTCAACAATATAGAGACACGGTTGTCAAGGGACAAACGAGAACTATTTTAGTTAGAAATTGGGACCAAAGTCTTTGGCATGTCTGTTAACCCTCACGCACATTCCTATCACCTATGATGGATGTTGTATTATTTATTTGGTAGAGGCAGGTACCGGGCTTGCCGGTCCAATAGAAAAAGGGTAAGAGTGATCGCCGATGAGAGGCGCACTCTAACTGGAACATCCAAGGGATTAGTTGGCTAAGCATGGGCGCCCAAGTGTGAATGGGGCGAGCTCATATAAAAGTCAACTAAACCTAAAATTCACTCATTCTCTCATTTCTGCAATTGAAGAGTGCTCTTGCTCCATCTCCATCTTCTTCTTCATCATCTCCTTGTGTGTGTGTGTATGCATGAGAGAGAGAGTGTGTGTGTGTGTGTGTGTGTGCGATCAAGCATTGCAGCGGCACAACAGCGGTGAGGTGGTTGAGCGCGGCGTAACGGCGTCTCCCTCTTCTTCGCGGCAAGGAATGCTCCACGACAAAAAGTGTAGAGTGGTGAGTGACACACCATCACCATCTTTGAGCTTACTAGTTTAGGCTTGTTGTGTGCTTGGAGCCATTTGTGGCTCGCACACAGTGTATCGGCAAGTTCCTTGCATTAACACATGCGACAAACACGCACATTTTTGGTGCCGCTTCCAGGGAATGCCATACACTAAGCTTGAATGGCACTCTGCGCTTCTTTTGTGGTGTAATTTCAATTGTAGGAAAGGTAGGGAAGGAAGGTGTGTGTGTTGAGAAGAAGGATTTTGTGTTGCTACTATGTATTTCTTTGTTAATGAAGTTTTGAAAGGTTACTGTGTTTTCTCAGTGCTAAGGTATTAGTATTAAGGTTTTTAGTTCTGTGTAATGCAAAGTACAGTAGGAAGTACTATCTATGAGAGCTAATGAAGTGTGTTAGTGTGTAACAGTAGGTGTATTAGTTGTAAGTAGGTAGGTAGAGTGTGTGTGCTCGCGCACAGGCCACGACGACCTTATCTCAAAAAAATAAAAAAATAGAAATAAAGGTAGAACCGGGATCGGGAATATCTCCCAGACCCAAGCCCAAGCTCACGCTCAGGCTCAAGCCTCAGTCGCCCTTTAAAATTACGTATTTTAGCTTCACACGTAGCTAAAAATCAACCTTTTTGAGGACCAACGGAGCTTCAGGTGACCGAACATTGTGTCGTAAAGCACACCACGACCCTCTGAGTGATATGCTTGTTTTGAGCTATCACACACTTTAATAAAAAAAACCGATAATTAAAAAAAATTTTAAAAAGGAGCAAAAACGGACGCCTAAAACAGTAAGCGGTTGAACTTTGAGGTTATTCGCGGACACTTGTAGGGTGCCAAAGTCATATGCATCTACGCTTTGTCATGTGCTAGAGATGGAGCAACTAGAGAAAATTTTGACTTACGCGAGTTCTCAATATCCACCTACCTTAGGTTCCGGGCCCTCAGCGGGGACTCAAGGTAGCACAAACCAAGACCCAAACATAGCGGCTAGTGACTCTTCCTCTGACTACGACGTCATCGAGGGTTTCCCAATTCCTAATTCCGATAGCTCAATCCAAGACATGCATGCCATGGGCCCATGTTCCGGGCCGAGTGCGCTTAGCCACTTGAAAGAAACCTTTAGTAGAGCCACTCGCTCCGAAAATGGAGCTAATGATGTAAATGAGGGGGGTGGGGAAGTAAATTCTCCATTTATGACCAACGTAGACCCTATTCCCTTAAAGAATGTGCACGTGAATACTTCATTCATTGCACCTCTTGAATCTTCAGAACTATTTCCCTCTGAGGTTATATTACCTAATGGTAGAAGCCTTGCCGAAGTGCAAGAGATTGAGCGGTATATCCTCGTAGCAAGGGAAAAGGAAATCGAGAGCTTACACAAGGCGGAGCAACGAAGAGTTAAAATCACGAGCTCCTATGTCAATACCCTTGCTAGGAGAGCAATCGAGTGCTCCTGACTTAGCAACCGCTAAGGGCCAACCCCTAGAAAGCAAGATTGCATCTAGCTCAAAGGACACCCCTAGCACCTCAACCTAGATGGAGCGTTCTTAAATGAGAACTGGGAGTAAAAACTACAAACAAAAACTCTAACTGACCTATACACAGGTCACACCTATCACGTGGGTTGGTTAGATGTCCTACAATCCACAATGGGTGCTACTAGTGTGGAGGATCAACAACAAAGAGTTTGTGAGGTCATCCATAGGGTCACTGAGTTAGAGAGACAGAACAAGGGGATCCACATACCTTCAACAGGTCTCACGAGATTCTTGGATACAGGAAAGGCTAAGCAACCGACCTTATAAAAAATGGAGACTCCCTTGGTAAGTCTGATGGATCCCCCATATGTTGTTTCGCCAGGGGTCTCAGTGCAATCTTAGCCCACAAGTGATAGCTTTACCTTTCCAAGTCTAGCTCATCTTTCTCTTGATGACACCACGGCTACCATGCCTACTCCAATGATGGGCATGCCAAGAAACACGCCATGGACCTCATTCGTTAGTAAAGCACCACTACATGGTAGCTCAATGCCTGCAACGGTACCTACAAGTCTGTACCAATCGTATGCACCTATGGGTCATCGCACTCATGTAGTTCCTACCCCTCCCATTGTTTCAACTACCTATGCTCCACAACCACAACACCCAAGTTCTTATTTCCATGGGACCATACCGGCTAGCATTAGCATGTCACATCGAACGTCTTCTATGCCTAGGAACACACATATGAACTTTGGGCCACCACATGGCACAACATTGTACCCAATGTGGAATCCATGGGCTTCCTATGCACCAAGCCCAATGCCAATACCTACTCTACATATAGTCTCTAGAGCTCCTGCACCCATGGTGCCTGCTCACTTAGGTGACTTGGCAACATTTGCTCAATCTGTTGGTCAATCTATTGCAGAGAATATGCGTAACACGCCTGATAGAGAGCCTAGAAGTAAGGCAGTACAAATAGCCAAGCTCACACAAAAATTTAGTGGAGAAGGGGATGTGAGAAAGCATATCAAAGTGTTTGAACAAATATGCGATTCTCTAGCAGAACACAATGACCTGCATAAGAGTAATGCTTTAAGGCTAACCTTAAGTGGGAAGGCAGGGGATTGGTATAGAACCCTAGCGGTGGAAGAAAAAATGATTTACCCTACTCTTAGGAGACTGTTCTTGAAAGAATACATACGAGAGGGATTGCTTTGGGGTGTAGCCTCTCAGCTCCAAAAATCCCAACCAAAGGAAGGAGAGTCGGTGAGAGACTTTATTAGTCACTTGAAGCATTTTAATTCTCATTTTAATCCAAACGAGCGCTTCAATAATAATCAATTTCTTGATAGATTCATTAGGGGATTACGACATGGGGATATCTACAATGGCCTAGTCATTAGAGGTATCACCACTGGTAGTCACCACCAATGCAACCCAACTGGAGAATAATTTAATGATTCAAGGAGAAAGAGTGTCTGTTGAGCCTAAATCTATTAGCTTGCAAGCATCAGGGCATCAGCCAATGACCCTAAAGCCTATTGCTAAGGAGCCAAAGATATCTGAGATGACTTTAGCAGATCTCACCAAGGCTATTCAAGAGAGTCTTAGTGACAATCGTGCTTCACAAAACAATCATATGTATCCAAGAAGGGAGAAACAATGGTGCTCAGTATGCTATGGACCGCATAGTACCAATGAATGCCCTAATTTTAGAGTAAAATTCAATGGGAACTACAATGCATGTGGAAGGTATGGTCATCAATCTAAGGATTGCATAGTATTTAAGCGCGCGATGGCCAATAGACCAACCTTAGCATGGACAGACACACCTTGAGTGCCTGCATTGATCCGGCCCCACCTCTTGAACAAAGAGCACAACACATGGTCCTTAGGGCCCAAAATGTTGTTCAAACAATACCCTTACCACCTCCAGTGCTAGGACCACAACCACCATATCTGAGAATCACTTCTATGAATCAAGTGGGTTGTGAGTCATCTATTGCTTGTTTGGAAGGCTGTGAGGAAGATATACCCCTAATATTGCATATGGGATGGATGTGCTTGAAGAAAGTCCACAATACTACATGGAGGACTATTGGGGACAAATCAAACCTGTATATCAAGTAGCTACTCTTGTTGCAAGAAGCCAAAATATAAATTACACTGCTAAGACGTCCCATGAAGCCAAAATGGTGCATGACTAGTCTAAAAACCATGTATACTTGCAGTTCCAAGATTCTATCATTCGAGTGGATCTTGTGAATGGTCGAGCACATCCTCTAGGAAACCCGTTTATAATTGATCATAGATCTGACACCACATCTCACTCGGCCCCATTGCAGTATTGTTACACGTGTAAAGCGGACACTGATGTTGGGAAATATTCTCCTTATATGGATGTACTACCTGGGATGACTGAGTTGGACAATGTGGATTGGGTCCACCTAGCAGCAACCATAGACACTTGGGGAAATAGGGGGGACGACCTGGGTAACATCTAGGGGGGATGGAATGCCTGTACCCTTAAATATGCTACAAGCAATGCATATAGCTTCTGACAAGACTCATCCTAATATAACAAACAAAACATACAAGTGGGTCCCTAAAGCATCTTTAGCGACCATAGCTAGTGCAAAAAAATAGAATCCTTGTAAGAAATGTACCATTCGCCCCAAGAAATGTAAGGAAACATGGCGTTGGATTCCTAAATGACTATTGGAAGCCCAAGGCTACTATCAAGGAAATGATCAAATCTGGGTGCTAAAACGTAGATTGTGTTCTTATCTGTCACCTGACCCATGTGCGCCCAATCCTGTAGCTCCAAAACGAATTGACAATTGGAAAGAAAAAAATCATAGAATGCTACACACCCCCTCCAGAGCTAGTTTGGGTATTGAAGAAAGAACAATTTGTTCCACCTAGCTCAGGAAATGATCAAATCTGGGTGCTAAAACGTAGATTGTGTTCTTATCTGTCACCTGACCCATGTGCGCCCAATCCTGTAGCTCCAAAACGAATTGACAATTGGAAAGAAAAAAATCATAGAATGCTACACACCCCCTCCAGAGCTAGTTTGGGTATTGAAGAAAGAACAATTTGTTCCACCTAGCTCAGGAAGGGGGGAGTCCCATGAAGCTTCTAGCTCCTCATGTAATGCATCCATAGAGGTAAAAGCTTCTCCACAACCTCCACCTACAATCGTGGACCTCCATAAAGCTACAAAGGAATCCACACCTCCAAGTATTCAAGAATCACCTGATGAACCACTTCAAGTTCGATCCTGGGAGAGTACCTTACCACCCTTGCAACTCGATGAGGCACTTAAGGTAATAGAAAACTACTGGCAAAAATCCTCACCTATTACCAACTAGAACAATTGGTTTCAAAGGGTGACGAGCACATTTCAAACAGTATAATCTACCCAAGGAAGGGGGGGAGTGTTTGCTAACATCCATCATTCACTTGCTTCCCTCTTACCCTTCTTTCCCTGACCTCTCAATCTCTGAATCTTAAGGAATGTATATATAAAGCCTTATACTCACAAAAAAAAATAAAGAAATAAAGAGCAAGAGCAATTAGCAAACGAGTATGCACAATAAAAGTCAAAACATTGACCCAGACCTACACATTCACATCCAGTACACTAAACAGAAACCTATGTCATAAAACACCTTTGATCCTCATCACTCAAGTGATGGAGGGTAGGTAGGATTAGTACGATAGGACTGTTGCTATTTTAGAGTTGAGTGATTAGAAAAGTTCTTTCTTCCCACTGATGTGCCTCCTAGAGGTATTCTTTATGTTTCCTCGTGTGTACAGGAATGTGTTGCTATTGTTAGAATTTGGACCTTCATGGAATCTTTCTCTCATCCACTTTTCAAATCAAGCGCAACCATCAACACAAACAAGTGTTTCTTGTCCATTAGCATTGCCCCTTATCTTTTTGCATCCATGTTTGTCTGCTTTAATTTTGATTGATAGCATAATATTCACTGCAATTTCTTAGTATCAAACATTAAATTCAATGTAATTTTTTGTCATAATCACTTGTCTAGGTTTAAAAATCAAGGAGTCCGACTAAGCTAGTTTGACCAAGCTAGGTGTTAGAGATCTTCTCTTAATACCATGGGGAATGCGTTCCTATAATCAATGGTTACTTAGGTTCTTAATCCGATTTAGACAGCATTGTGTGAAGTGTACTAGGGCTTTCTAGTGGGCTTAGTCCCTATTGACCTTTAGCTTAAGTATTATAAAGGTAGTTTACTAGTGTGATGAGCCTGGGGAGGGTAACCCCGGGGAGGTCACCTAATAAAAATGTAACCTATCACGTGAGTTCAATAGAAGGGTATTTAAAGTTCTTGAAACTTACAGAAATATATATACATAAGGGAATTATTTTTTCAAATTTGAAAAAAACTTACATATTTTTAAAGAAAATGATATATTATATTCCTAAAAGAATTCACAGATAAGGGATTTTACAAACATGTTTTGAACGCACGTGATATGGTAGGTTTACACATAGTGAACCCCCTGAGAGGGTAACAATGTTATATGACCCCCCAAAGTTACAAAATTAAAATGCCGAAAACAAACAAACAAAAAATCAAAGTGCCACAATGTAAAATCCACTCACATGTATCGCCTATGGTACTAGAGCCCTAGAGGTCCCAGTGTGGGTGATTTTTCTTGAAAAGAAAAAAACCCAAGGCATACAAAATAAGCACACACATCAAAATTGAAACAATGTGAAAATACTTTGGGGGGTCAAAGAAAAGGTCATCAGTCAGGCGATGATTTCATGAGAAATTCCTTTGTAGCTTAACTACAAGGTCTTCTAGGTATAGCCTCTAGTCAGCCCTCGGACATGAAATACTTGGCTCTCGCGATTAAACAACTTAATTGACCACAAAAAATTAAGAAGCTTACCCATGGTATTAATAGTCGATCTTTAGTGCCTTTCAACCGTTAAATTAGTGACCCCGAACTTGTTTAGTTTTTTACCTTCCCAATTGTTTATGTGTTTGATTACATTACAATTTAATGTTTATTGCTGACAAATCATTTAAACTTCTGTTACCAATCAATTTGTCTTCCTAAAACTGCATATGCTTTTTAATTGTATATGAGAATGCAATTACTGTGCCAATGTTGTTTGATTTTGCGCTAAGGACATTCATCTCAAATGCTCTTCCACCTCGATGAGCGAGCTTCAACTCAATAGCTTCCAAGGACGGAATCTACATCAGGAAGGGGGGCATGTTAATCCTCATGTACATTCCTATCACCTACGATGGATGTTGTATTATTTATTTGCTAGAGTCAGGTACCATTCTTGTCGGTCCAATAGGAAAAGGGTAAGAGTGATCGCCGATGAGAGGCGCACTCTAACTGGAACATCCAAGGGATTAGTTGGCTAAGCATGGGAACCCAAGTGTGAATGGGGCGAGCTCATATAAAACTCAACTAAGCCTAAAATTCACTCATTCTCTCATTTGTGCAATTGAAGAGTTCTCTTGCTCCATCTCCATCTTCTTCTTCTTCATCTCCTTGTGTGTGTGTGTATGCGTGAGAGAGAGAGTGTGTATGCGTGCGATTGAGCATTGCGGCGGCATGACAGCAGTGAGACGGTTGAGCACGGCGTAGAGGCATCTCCCTCTTCTTTGCAGTGAGGAATCCTCAATGACAGCAAGCGTAGAGCGGCGAGTGACACACCATTGCCATCTTTAAACTTACTAGTTTAGGCTTGTTGTTTGCTTGGAGCCATTTGTGGCTTGCACACAATGCACACAATGCTAGGAAGCACAAGTTGTTGGAAGAGTGTTGACCGTAGTTACCTTACCCGTCACCAAGAACCCTTCCGTCAATTCTTCATCTATATTGACGATAGTCTAAGGGAGTGGTTTGTCAACCTCAGGCTACTGCAACTTAGAATATGGTTAGGCCTAGAAGACATGTTCTACTACTTGGCGATGTGCTCCCAAATGTTAAGGATTGCCGAAGTCGCTAAGAAGTTTGAAGCTCTTGTAGCTGTCATAGGAAAAGAAAAAGTAGAATATAACTACAGACCACGTTGTCACATGGGAGGTTTGAGAGAATACCTTGTCATGAGAATTAAAAGAAAATCTAGAGAATTAAGTCCAAGACACCCATAATATTGTAAATAAGTCATAAAAATAAAATTTTGATGAGAACAAAAGAAGCGTAGACTCAGGTTTGGTTCACTTATGTACTAAGTTTTCTCTCTCCTTGTCTTATTTTTAGATGGATCTTCTTAATTGTTTAGATGAACTCCCAAATGATTTTGCACAAAGAGTCTTTTTCAATTATGCGGTTGGATTCAGTCTTGATTGGGGAATTGAAGTGGTTCAAGTTGTGAAGGGGACTAGAGACAACCTTGTTAAGGAACACTTACGTAGCATGGAAGTTATATGTTGAAGCTCAGCCTGAACATTGAACACAAGTTCCTGATAGGTTTATGATCAATCCACAGCTTTGGGTAAAGGAAAATATCCAAGAAGATGATGTTGAAGTGCAAGGATATGTTCTTTACCTTAACTTATGTTCTCTATTGGACATATCAAGTGAATAACTCATACTTAGTAAGAAGGCCCTTATGCTAAACCAAAGATACGACTTTTGTGAGAAGGCCATAATCAAAGTATGGACGAAGTCAAATGGCCGCAACCAATTCTATTATGTACCCCAGGATTGGTTTAATAGAGTCTATGGACCTATTCTAAAATACAACCCTCACAATGTCACCTGTATCTTTGATGACTACGAGAAGCCTAGGTGCATTAGTGACTTTGCCCAAGCACAACCAATGGTAGTGAACTCAAGTAGATTTTTTTACAAAGGTGATGTAAATGAACGGCATGCTCATGTAAATTGTTTTAATGGATTACCCCCCATGGATGTATCACAAGGGGAGGAATGGTACGAAAAGGAAGACGTGAATTTCAATGCACAAGTTGAAGTGATAAACTTTGGTACTCGTGATGTGAACAAGTATAGGGGTAGAACCTCGGTTGTAGGGACCAAAACTTGGCTCATAGGACCCTTTTGTATTTATGTATCTCCCTAGAAACACTATATACCTTTTTGGTCTCCTACGGTTATAAAAATTTGATTTTGATGTAACACATGTTATTTTGAGGACATAATATTTGAGTTTGAATCTTGGTTTCATCATTCTAACTAGAATGAGTGATGGGATGTGTGTGTAGATGACTGACATCTTACCTCGTGGAATATGGGCAGATATACTCTCCCACCTTATGGTGGAGGAGCATTTCCAAAGTGGAGTGGAAGTGCAAAGGGTTGTCACTACCACGCATAACGGGAAAAGAGAAGAAAAATTTGATGTATACGGTTTTTATTGTACCTAATACATTCCGCGCTTGGTATCATTACGCTGCAGGGGACCCCAAGTTTAGACCACTTGAGCACAAACCCTCGCCTATTGGGAGTATTGAGTGGATACAATCCAAGTTGGCAAAGGATATTGTTGCTATTAATCAAATATTGTACATAAATTCTTATGAACTTACCCTAAGACCAACAAAAGAAACATCGATGGCCAGAAACATACTTCCTTTAATAATGGCTATGGGTTAACCTTCATGAAAGATCTCCTGTTCATTCAACAAATGGTATCTACTTTGAGTCTTCTTACCTTACTACCATCTCAACACTCAACCTCGACATCAACTCCAAATCTCAAAGATACGGTTATGCTTTCATTTTCTTGAGGGGGCGAACATGTGGTATTCAAGCTCTTGAAAGCGTACATGTTGCAGAGCAGATAAATCCCTTCAAAGCCAGTGCATAGAAAAGATCTAAGTTGGAGACATTACTACTCATGAAGGTAACCATCGACCCCGGTTGATTCAATTTCCAGCCTTATCATGATTTCATTTTATGAAGGTTGCATAAGCATGATCATTGTACAACGCAAAGCATGTAGACTTAATCTCACTGTACACACATGCATGCCTCTATGTAGACAATGTGTCTTACAGGGACATGTGGGAATAAATAATCCACATCATCCATCCTAGTCGTCATCCTAATAGGCACAACTACCCGACTTCCTAGGAACCCTATGGGACATCTGTAATCGTCCTGTAACGGCTCCATTCTTGTGTATATAACTACCACTCTAGATCAATACTATCATCTCATTGCCTCATAGATTCTTGCCTACTCCTATCTGTCTTAATAGCCTTTCTCTTGCTCTCTCTCTCTTGCTTCTCTGTGTGAGGCCAGTTTCTCCTCTACATGTATTAGGTTGGTGGGTGTATGTGCCCACCACCCAGCTGGGTGTGCTGGTTGATGGCAGTCGTGAAATAGCACAAGTGAAATCTCCCACCTTACTTGCATGTACTTTTGGCCTCAAACTGGATCATGACACCCACTATTTGGTCAGCTGATGATGACATTGGTAGGTGTACTAATGCTTGTGTCATTGCCTCCATATTTGCATGTGTTGGTGTTTTTGTTGGTACATGTGTCAGTGATGCCATTGCATGTGCTGGTGTTTTTACTCCCATCAGAAGCTTCCATGTGGTGGGTGCCTTAACCCACATGTGAGTGTAAGGGGTTGAGGGTCAGTGTGTAAGGCCCATGCCATGGCCCACTGTAGGTATCGATTTGGGGGGAGAGAGCTCCCATGGAGCTGAGCTATGACATGCAATTGTTGGGCACTATGTGCACATAGCACGGTGCCACCAGTGGGCACATAGCATGGCGGCACCGATGTGGGCGCAGTTGGCAGTTTTGACCAAGAACAGTGATGTCGCATGGCCCGTTGGGTGCTCACGCAGGGTGGCCGACGACCATAGTGCATAGTGATGATGTGGCACAAGGCGCCTGATCTGGGTCTATTCACACGGGCCCATAGCGTCCAAATTTTTGAATCAGTACTCCAGGTAAAGAGCATGCTATAGTAGATTACTTAAGCAGAATTGAAATTGAAGAAGAGCCAACATGTGTTAACACTAGGTTGGTAACCTAACAGGACATAAAAGTGTCCTTTCAGGGTTTTGAAAAAATCCTCCAATACCATAGTAGATCCACTCATTTTGTAAAATCCTTTCATGAGGTTATAGTTCAAGGCCTACTACACATGGAAAAAATAAGAAACTTGTAAAATTTCTCATCTTTTGGTCACACCAAGCCTCCAAAGTTGATGGACCAGTACATTTTCATCAAAACAGTCATTTCTTACGTTTTGTTACATAAAAATAAGATTAGGGATTTTTGTAGGACTTGAGATAAATTCCCTAGTTAACTTCAATGGGTTGGTGATCAGAACATATGATTGCTTCTCACTCACTATTTTTTGTTTTGCCAAAAGAAATAGGTACAAAAAAGTTGAATTTTTACCATTTTGCAAACCTATCATCAAAGTTTCTATAGACACACTCAATGCAAATAATATATGCATGTTTTCTTAGTTCCCTATTTTCCTTTAGGTTCATAAGGATCCATGGAGCATGTCAAAAGAATAATACATCTCTTACCAAGGGGAATCTTGGGGACAAAGATGAAGTGCTAAATACAGCAAACATGAAAAAACTGGGTTCAACATTATGAGTTGTAGAATCCCATAGAAACTATTCAATATCTAGCCAAATTTGATCCTTATGACTAGATATGGTTACTACCTACAAAATTCATGTAGTGGTCACAAGAAACTAACAATATTGAAAAGGCTATACTTGATATACTAGAATGTTTCGTTTTCTTCTATAATTGAAAAAATCAACCATCGTTGTCTGCTATGCAAAATAGGGTATTACGTGCCCCAAAACTCAAGGAATATTAGCTTTATATTACAATATGCGACATAGAAAATCAAAACTGCATTTGGATATCATGAAAGCCACCAAAAAAAATTATAGAAGAGCTAAAATTGGCTAAAACGCAGGATTTGACAATTTTTGTAATTTGGTCATAACTTACAACTTTAACATTTATTTCTCCCTAGAAGCATCAGGACATGTTGAGGACTACTAAAGATAGTTCTCTAGCATTATAGGCCTCACAAACATGAATTCTAGAGTGGTATAGTTGCAAAAAGTTGAAAAAAGCCAAAAACAAGACCCGTTTTTTCACACAGTTTAGGTTGTGAAATGTTGTGCAAGAACAAGGTTAAAGATGGAATTGATATTCCAAAAAAATGTCGAGTTTTTTTCAGCTCATGAGACAACTTTCTAGACAGATAGCACCTCAAAATCCATTTTGAAACTCTTGACATAATTCAAGGAAAATGGTCACTTAACAGGACATAAAAGTGTCCCATTACCAACCTAGTGTTAATGATGATCTCCCTGATGCTAAGTTGTTTGAGGTCCAAAATGCAATATCTAAGTCATGGTATGAGCAGATGCTGATATTCTTGATAGATGGCACAATGCCAATAGGTTCTACAGGTGATCAAAGAAGAAAGTTTTCCCTTAAAAGTAGACCCTTTTTTGTTATAGCAGGAGATTTATATAGAAAGGTGATTGATCAAGTGATCAAAAGATGTGTTCTAGATTTTGAATAAAAAGCTATCTTGCAAGAAGCTCATTTAGGAGCAGTAGGTGGGCATTTTTCATGTGATATAATAGGTAAAAAGATATTACAAGTTGGATTGTGGCGGCCCACAATGATGAAAGATTCTCATGAACATTCAAAAACTTGTGTTATTTGTTAGAAACTTGGTCATCTTGATTTAGGAGATAGGATGTTTGATCATCCTATATCGCCTTTGTGGGGATTGGACTTTGTGGGACCTGTAAATCCCACTACAAGTAAAGGATGTACATATATTCTAGCTGCAACAAACTATTTTACCAAATGGATATAAGCTATAGATCTCAAGGAAAACAAAGCTCAGAGTATGGAAAGTTTTCTTTATCATGACCAGATTTGGTTGCCCTGTGGAGTTGGTGAGTGATAGAGGAAATCATTTTCTTAATGAGGTGATTTTTGAATTGACAAAAACTCATCTGATCATGCATAATAAATCTACAGCTTATCATCCTCAGGCCAATGGACAAGCTAAGAGCACAAACAAAACTTTGGTAAGAATCTTGAAGAATCAAAAGTTGGATTCATCATTGTGGTCTTTTAGAATAGCTTTCAAGGTAACAACATGTATGAATCCATGTAGTTCCCATGGAATTTGTGGTGCCAAGCCTCAAAGTGAGTGCAGAAAAAATGAGTTCTAAATTATCAGTCAAATACAAGAGCAAATATTTGATGCAACTAGAAGAGGGCAGGTTGGTTATTTTCTACATCACTCAAGTGATTCAAAGAAGGAGAAAAGCTTGGAACAATATGAATGTCAAATTTAAGGTCTTTCACGTTGGTGCTTGGATAATGTTCTACAATTCTAGATTAGGGCCACATCCAGGTAAACTCATTCTGAGATATAAAGGTCCGTATCAGATTATCCAAGATTTGGGTTAGGTCAGATTTATTGTAGCTCATGTTTTTGGCACTAGGTTTGAGAAGATTGTTAATGGTCTTATGTTGAAAAAGTTTCAGAGGAAACCACCTCATTTAGATTGGGTTGATTGAGCCAGAGAAGTTTTCAAAAATCAAGGATGTTAGAGTTTTTTGTGCTCATTAGTGTTTTGGACAGGACATCAAGAATAAAAGTGTTGCACCTTATGGCCCAATACATGGCAAGAAGCTTGGTAATGTAATTGATGCTGGGTTTTTTGGTTGAATCAAATAGAAGGTCAGAGACACGAGGGCTTAGAGATAATGAATTGGTAAGTCGGGCTATGGTGCGTCGGATGTTACCATGTCAGTTTATTGTGGGTTGAAATTTCTAAATTGGGAAATTTTAAAAAAATTCTTGTTTGCAGGTTGATTCTCCACTAATGGTAATTATTGAAGCGTGGGTTCAATTAGAGCTTTGTGAAAGACGTGGTGTGCTTATCAAAGGTGTGAGTCATCATCTTCATTGCACTTGACTTTTACACATGTTGCCACCTGAGCTTTTCAAGTAAATTCCTATTGTACAATAGCCCTCATCCATGGCCAAGGGAAAGCACATTGGCACTATGCAGGAGGGGTATGACATTGGGTGTGGTTGGATGGTGCTACATCACAATTCAAAGCAAGGTGGCTACTCTATTTTATTGCACGATTCTTTCTCAAGAAAATGTAAATAATCTGAGTTTTTGCAAACTCTTGAAAATTTACCTCAAATGCATCCCTAATATTACTTACTGGTTCATACAAATTTTATGAGCATAATCTCCAGCCGGTTTCACTGGTTGACAGTCTTTTGGTGATGTTTCAAGCCGTAGACCTAAAATTCTGCAACTTCACATAAACAACTCATAGATGATTCTTTTGAAGTGAGCAATGATTTGAGATGCCACCTCAGATTCTACTTACCCTACTCCTAGGCTCTTCTGCAATTGGGTTGTGGAAAGTATCCACAAACACTTGTTTTCTTGTTTTTTCTGGTTTTCTGAGCCTTAATCTTAGAACTTGTCTCACCCATCAGTCAATCTTAAAATCTTAAACTAATCCTACAAGATACTTAGCAAGTATAATCTACTCCCAAGCTACCTCTACATAGCAAAAAACGAGACTCTTAAGCTACATAGTTTTAAAGAGAAAGTTTAACTCTAGGTGGTCCTAGAGGAAGTTAAAGGACAACTACACAAGACGCTCTTGTTTTTTCTAGTTTAGATCTATTCTTCCCCGAAAGTGGCACCAAATGTGAATGGGTTTCTTAACCTCGCTCTTATCTTATTGTAGACATAGCGCGAACCACGAACATAATTGTGAATCCATGGGATGAAGCTGACTCGACTAGTGCAAAGAGGCTATAAGAGGGTGTCAATCTTTTGGAAACAATAGACAATTCGCATCTAACACAAGCTACACTCAAATGACCTAAGTCATCAAAATCTAGTCATAATTGACAAACAAAACATGATTTTTACAACATCAAACGACATCCGAATGTTATGAAACTTCTAAGACAAGTATATAAGACCTAGGCCACACATACTTATGGTCTCAAATCTCACTTTTGATGAAGTGCAAAAAATGTGATTATTAACAGTAGTGAGATTTTGACCTGGTCATTTTTTTGACCCCAAATGCATCTAAATGCTTAGCAATGATGCCCCAATACCCCGCCTATATGTATTTTGTGATTTCCTAGCTTAAATTCCTACTTATAATGATGAAATTAGGCCGCAGGTCGACGACACCAAAAGCTATAATTTACCATGATATGTTTACATCAATTCGTAGAGCTCTTACCTTGGTTGCAATACAGTAGACGGCACTGCAAGGTGACAACCTACAAGAGAGAAGGAAGCATGAGAAGGAGAGAAGTGAGCGTCGTTAGCTCACACTGTGTATTTCTTATCCAAAAACTTAAAATTAACTTTACAAAATTTGCTTTTATACCTTAGCCAAGGTTCTTTGGTCAAAAACTAATATTTTGGGAGCTCTAGATTAGGATAAATTGATACAATCTGGAAGCTTATAGATCTGACTCATAGATTACAATATCTACTTGGCAAGTAGAAGCTACAATATTCCCAATTTATCAAAATAATATGTGTTTTTACAATAAAGCTCTAAAAAATTGTTGCATGGATTAGCTTGCTTCTAACAAAGATTCATTATATGCCCAACCACAAGTATCATGGACTATTTAGTCTCAAGCTCCACCATTTGTTTAACCTAAAGTATCATGGATTATTTGATTTCAATATCCACCACTTCTCTATCTTATAGTCCACTGTTATACGTATATTGTGGTTTTAAGGTTCAACTTTTCTAACCTTCTTTTGTTTTTAGGATGGACTTGGAATCTGGGAAGAAATTTCACATGATATTTGGCAATGAAATTGTTTGTGTTGGTTGTGTGTGTAGAACCAATGAAGATTCCACTTGTTGTTGTATAAAGATAGATCAAGGAAATTTATCCATACTAGTGGAGAAATCCATTCAAAACAATCTATTCTAAAAGCTTTTGAGCATCGTAGATCCACCAATTTGGCCGTTCTTAACAAGTTTTGGAAGGAAAGATGCTTCATATGCCATGAATCCATGATTTCAAACATTTTTTAAAAGGCAAATGTGCATATGAGATTCACTACTTGGCCATTCTAAATCTCTATTAGAATGGGAGATGCAATTTATACTCATAACTTGCTCTTCTAAGTAAGAAAAAGACAAATGAGTGAAACTTAGAACTATCATTTGGCCATTTTAAACAAGTCTTAGAAGGTGGTAGCATCTTAAACCAAACATTCCAAACAAGTTGTGGAAGGGTGGGTGACGCATTCAATAAAATAGTACTTTGCCATTCAAAGAACGTTGTGTAAGGATGGGTGCATCCTAGATTTGCCATTTTTTCAGTCTAAAAAAGTTCTTCAAAAGCGCAAGAGGTTTGAAATCCACCATCAAGACACTTTAAGCAAAGTATGAATGGAAAAGTGCATCCTTAACTTAGCATTTAACTTTCTAAACAAGTTTTACAAGGGTTTGGTGCATGTAAAATCCACTATTTGGTTATTCTTAACATGGTAAAGAATTAAAAAATGCATTCAAATGGGACTATTGTATAAATTACTAATGCATAAGTATATGCTCTAATAAAATATGTACAATGAGATACAAATGCTTATATGGATTATGTCCAACTTGATACATGAAATTTGAAATAGAGCATTATTCAGCTAGCTCAAAAAATATTGTGAAATTCAATGAATATCACTCTAGGAACAAATTTTTGTATGAAATTAAATATTCATTGCATAACATGGTAATACCATCACAATTTACAGTGTTTATCATGATATATACTCAATAATCAGTTGATTTCAAATAGATTATCAGTAAATTTCGTATAAAGGACTTTACCATGAGATTCAAGTAATGTCATGTAAATTCATATTTTGTAAGAAGATCTTCACCACTTTCTATGTGGCGTAAGGTTTCAACACAAACATAGCCACATTTATCCATGCTAATTTATGTTTTGGTTGCTTTATGCCATGGTGGAGAATTGAGATCAAAAGTATAACATACATTTGAGCTCATACTCAGACCATGAGCAAAAATATACACCTCACCACACAATTGACATTTGGATCCTCCAAAAGTGAGTACCTAGCTGCCCTTGGAGATACCTCACACAACTTCTTCCAAGTCTCATGGAAATACTTATCACCGCCATAATGGAGTAAATTCATGCCCTTTTGAAATGGTGTATGCACAAAAAGCCAATACACTACAAGACGTCGTGCAAATATCGACACTTGTATTAACGGGTTAAAATCAAAATTAAAAGCCCTGGTATAAGCACCGGTATCAACATTGGTATTGAAACATTGGTATATATATTGGTATATGCACCATTAAAATTTATGATAAAATGAGCATCGCTATAGCCACTAAAATACGTGTCCAAAAGACAAATACCATATCAGCACTGATAACAGTGCACATACCAATGCCAATTTCAAGGTACATATTGATGCCTATTTCAAACGGTATATCGATGCCTATTTTGAGACTTGTATCAGCACCAAAACCTACAATAAACATTTGGGCAGAGAGTGTTGGGAACTGATGTTGCATGTACTGTAGCACCAAGAATCAACCCTCTCTACCCAAAGGAAGATTTCAAAAGCAACTGCACTCCACCTACATTTTGACGCTAAAGAGCGAGAGGTACATTCAATAGAGAATGATAAATTCATAAGAATAACAAAACCACAAAATCAAAATCTTAAACATGACAAGTTTCCAAAAGCATAACCATAACGTCGACTCCCAAACCAAAGGCAATGACATGAATATTTTCTAACCATAAGTAAAGCATGACTTGAAAATTGCAAGTATAACCATAACGTGATTTCCAAACCATATTTGCAAAACCATAACCATAATCTACTTGTCATACCATAACCATAACATGATTGCCATACAATAACCATAACGTGATTGCCAAACAATATTTGTAAAACCATAACCTAACCTGCTTCTCATACCATAACCATAACATGATTGCATATCATCATTGCAGAACTATAACCATAACCTGATTTTCAAACCATATTTCCAAAACCATAACCATAACTTGTTTGCCATACCATAACCATAACATGATTTCCATACCATAATTGCCAAACCATAAACATAACCTGATTGCCATACCCTAATCATAACATGATTTCCATACCGTAATTGCAAAACCATAACTATAACCTCATTGCCATACCATAATCATAATTGTAAACAAAATTCCAAACCATAAACATAAACGTCAAACTGTACATGTATACATTGAATGAGTACAACTATATCAAGAAGACCGCAGCTACAAAATAAAACATCTATGGAGGATGTCACACTCATGGTAATGCCTCCTAGTCACTGGCCTCTCCCTCCTCTTGCAGTTGGGTCAAAAGGGACACAAGTCTATGCTTGTACCCATACTTATCCTCTCGACGTGTTGGAGGGCGCTTCACGGCAGCTTCTTGCAAAATAAACAGCTAACCATAAGATAAATATACAAATAACATATACATATTCAATAATACAAAGCATATGTATAATACCTACAAACTCATGCCAAAGAGTGTCGTATCCCCCACTCCCAAGATGTGACACTCTAGTAGACTCTAAATGTGTCCTGGCTCCATCTCTCTACTTTGAAATCTTTGAGGATTGTCCTCTATCTCTTGTGCAATCCCCGCCTACTCCTCTGCATTCAACCAAGGCACATTTGGATTGTCGGCCATGTACCTATCTCTCACCTCTCATTGACGGTGTGACATTGTGGCAACTGCCACTCTCAAGGTCTAGTCATTCAAGATTGGATTGTACCCCTCTATTGACATGTACTCTCTGTGAATGGCCTTGACAATGTACTTCTGTCTTCCATCATTTTGATCATCCGAAATCTCTATCACAGAGTGGTCAAACTAAACTGTATAGGTCTATCAAATCCTCTGTTGCATAGCCTTTCTGAGCCTACCTACCACTCCATCCTTGGTCTTATACACCTTGCTAGGATCATGCTTGTGTGATCCCCAAGGTGTGCGTGGTATGCTAATCAGCGGTGAATATCTACTAAAGAGAGTGGTGGACACTCTCTCGATGGTGTGGATGCATCAGTAGAACCTCTATCACAACAACCACTGATAGCCGTTTTTCGGCTCTTTGTAATTGCCACAGTGAGTTACCTCACCCTACCAAAATCACCCAAACACTGTGGCTATCCCTACCATTTCACTGTACATAGGCGTGCGTGAGTCACGGGACTTTTCCCATATCTTCTTAAAAAACCCTCAATTAGCTAGTCATTGGGCTAGTTGAGCCAAAAAAAAATAAAAAAATATAAGTATATTATGGCCCATGCGTATGTAAATATTTCTTTGTATATAGGGCCTAGATAAAAGATTTTTTCATAATTATTTTGGTATTTATTTAAATATTTCTACCTAGGTGTGTGTTATTTATGCTCTGTACATTGCCTCACCATTACCACAATTTTCCCTTACCATTTTTCATACTCTTTATTCCATATAGAAATATTTTCATGTAAGCTTCTCTTATATTTGGAGTAACTCTACCCCAACAAAAATCCAAAAAAACTAGTTTTATTTATGTGTATATTTTTTCACTATTGTGATTTTTCCCTTCCTACATCTATTTTGTTTTTTTTTCTAAAAAATTAGAACACCAAAAATATTTATCTTTTTATGGTAGCCTCATAATGAGAGAGATTTCTTTTGACCCCTTTATATTTTTTCCACTTATATTATTGACATGTACATATTTTTTAGACCCCTCAATATTTGATTTTCTTAGTTGTACTATTCACTTATATCATAATCTCAACAATATCTTCAATTATAGACCTACCAAATAAGGTCAAGGGTAGGTGGCATGCATACATGCACTATGGAGGGCTCACTCTTGGAGGTATTCAAAAGAATCATCCAAAGAAGGACCCCACAAGGACCTTGTGCGGTGGAAAAAAACGGTCGGTTTTGCTGAATTTTTACAAGTCACTTGCTCTCCGAATTTGAAAAGGTGATACAAACAAAAGTTGTAGCTCGTGGGCTGAACTTTTGCCTCAAATTTTTTCATATTTTTTTGAGCTACGAGCTGTGAGCTATGATTTTATTAGTGGACCCCAGTTTTCCCATGCTATGCAGACACACTCTCTCTTCCACTTTTTCATTTTCCTCTTTCACACACACTTCTCCACTCATCATCCCCACCTCTCTCACCACTCCTCTCTGCACCCTACTCACCTTCTCCTCAACCTTGAAGAATAAGAGAAACCATGGTGAACTCATACCTCCCACACACAATTCCATTCCAAAATTGACCACCTAGTCTCATTTTTCCTCCTCCAAATTACCCATATCTATCAAAAAAACCACAAAATTCAGCCTCTTCTCTTAAAAGACAGCATCATGGTGGTTGATTACTCAGCTTCAATTACCTTGTCTCTCAAGGAAGGTCAAGAGTGGAGAAAAAATGTACCGTCAAAGCTAGTGGACCGTCAACAAGCGTCAAAATTGGCCCTACTCAAGACACTTGGAGCATCAACCTTGTAAGAAATCCACCTTTTCTTACCTCTTAAGAGTTTTTCTTCCTTATTTGTATCCTACATGGATACTCCCATTGTAAATATCCAATTCCATTTGTAAATTAATACTAACTCTACTAACACTAACCCACTATGAAAAGTCCTATCACCTCCATTTCTCTCCTCTCTCTTTCCCCACCAACTTCTTGATAATTCCAAGCAAAAGAAATTAGATAAATTGCTGAAAATCTAACCCAACCATGGTTAGAGGAGTAACCCTAGCCTTCAAAATTGCTATAAAAGGAGGGTGTAGCTAGCACAAAAAGAGGAGCCATAAGAAAGAGCACTATGCTATAGCTTGAGAAGCCAAGCTCAACCTCTCTAGAAGGAGCTCTTGAGTGGAAGCTCATTGTCTTATGCATGTGCATGTGTTGTAATAGGGGATTAGCAAGGGAACTCTATGCCATTGTAAGAGAGAGAGTGATCATTCAATTGAGAGTAGGAAATCTATCATTTCTCCTACTAGTGTAAGCCCAACATTTGCTGAATCAAGGAGGGTGGATTTGGACTAAGCTTGGATACTTTGTCTCCCTTCCAACGTGAAGTAATGGACAACAATGATGCGTAAGTGTCTTGGTGTTTTTTGTTAAGTTCTTGATAGCTTGTCTCTGGTGTTGTCATCAATCTAGCCATAAATCCCACATACCGTAAGAGGGCGACAGGGTGGAGAGGACTCCCCTGGCCTTAAGACAGTGATTGGGGTGGCTTTTCTTGTGATGTGTTGTGGTGAAATTTACGCAAGCTATGTTGAACAAATACTAATCTCACTTTGATTTGTCATGACAAATTTGTAAGAAGGTATTAATGCAACAAGCACCCCATCCCCCTTTCTCTCTCTTTCTTAAATATATAGTTGTGTTTGCTTGATCATTGCCGATACGTTTCAAAGCAGCCCGAGCTCTCTCTCTCTCTCTCTCTCTCTCTCTCTCTCTCTCTCTCTCTCTCTCTCTCTCTCTCTCTCTCTCTCTCTCTCTCTCTCTCTCTCTCTCTCCCTCTCTCGTGTTTTAGTGTGTGAGAGTGTTCCATTGGTGTTAGGGTTAGTGTAAATTCCTTGCTTGTTTGTGGGTTGCTCTAACGATTCTTCTCTTTTGCGTCCTAGTTCGCTCTTAAACTAGGTGGTGCCCCTTGTGTAGATGGGATTTGGCTGTGGGTTTGTTGTTTGGTTTGTGTTGTGTTGTGCCCCAGCCCCATTGAGCATCACGGGAGCCTTGAAGGGTGTCTAAAGGTTGCTCTTCTTGTTGCCCGCCCCGGACCGCCTCAAATTGGTGCCCCCACTGAGGATGGCTTGTGTATTTTTGTGTAGAATCAACCTTTAGCATAGTCAAGTAGTTTGCATGAATCACAAAAATTTGTATGATCCCTTCATTCCCATTGCAAGGCAAAAGGTACACATAATTGTTAGTACTAAGTTGCAATTTCAACGTGTCATTCGTAGAATTTTAGGTCCTCTTAGGTTGGCCGAGATAAACGCTTCAGTAAATCCTTTTATTTTGCCTCTCATTAGGTACGACCTTAGTTTGGACGTCTATATTTTTGTTTTGTTTTAAGCATTAGGTCATGCATAGACCATGGATAATGGCCCAGGAATAGAGGTTTTCCCCTTCCATTTCACTCCACACATTAGAATAAACATTGCAATTAGTAGGAAAATCCATTTTCAAAAACGTATGGTGTTCATGTTTGGTGCCCAAAGAGTAGGAGAAATTCTTGCATCACCAAACCCTGTCATTCTACCTCTCATCAACTACCACACTTCTTTTGATGTACATGTGTTCATTTTATTTTAAAATGAAGCGCAGCCTGGCAAAATAGTGTGTATGTTTGTTTTTTCTTTGTCCAAGTTGTTACAAGAAACAAAAAACGATCATTTGTTCTAACTGGGAATGTGTGTGCAGTGAAAGTTCAATCCTTAGAGATCTAGCTCTATTACCAATTGAGTTGCAGGAGCAAGTAGTAAGGCGTCTCCCTCATAACAAGAGGGTGGTGAAGTTAAGACGGAAGGTCCTACGCGTGGATTCCATTTTCCTCTTGTTGTTGGGCACTAAGGAAGACCGCGCATTCATCCAACTAGTGTGTGCCCTAAGATTGGTAAATAGAGTGAAATTTGGCGTTTGGCGAGTGCATTTCACCATTGAAGGAGACTCTTCAGGAAACTTGCAGCCAGAGTTCATGCTTCATAGACTCACATTTGGTGAATTTTTCCCTCATTTGCGTCTTATTAATAGTCTTCCTTTCGCTTTCAACAAAGGAGATAGGGAGCTATTCAGAGCTTGTCTTAATAAAGAGAGCATAGAGAAGATTGAAAATTTGTATAAATTCTCATCCTTCTCTACTTTCTATGACACTTTGTTCATAGAGACATTGTAAATCTCTTTATGCTTTTGAATGATTTAACCATAATCCTAAGGAGTTTTTGTCCAGGAATTTTGTAGCACAAGTGGAGTCTTTAAATCTTGCAAACTTGATTGAACTTGATGAGGATGTTCTTTATGAAATTGTGAGAAGGTTGCCTCACTCCGACTATGTGGAACTCGAAGGAAAGGAGCTCCTAGTCAATTGCTACTTTCTCACGGCCTTCGACGAGCATGAAGATCTAGTTTTTATACAAACCGCTTGTGCGTTGGGAATTGTAGAACAAGTGCAATTTATCACTTGGGACGTGGTTGCTCTTTTGGATCCAGAAAATGAAGTTCTAGAGATTTCTGTTTATCGCCTTAGCTTTGAAGAATTTCAACCCTTTTTAGAGCTCATCAATAGTCTACCTTTTTGTTTTGATCACACAAATCCAGACCTCATTGAAGCTTAGATAGCTGAAGAAGAAAACCTAGAGTGGTATTTTCTTACTTCTTCATTTGAAGGCGAGTGGTTCTAAATCTCTATTGTATCCCTTATTGTAACTCGTGTTGTAATCTTTCATAATAATGGAGAGCCAACGCCAAATGTCTGGATATCCTCTTTTCTTTGGAGAGCCTGGAGAGGATGCAGAATTATTTTTAGCAAATTTCAAGATGTCTTGCCGTATCAATAGGATAGTAACCGATCAAGAATGTGTAGAAATGTTTGAGGTGGTCCTTAGGAAAGATGCTAGTACTTGGTTTGACTCTTTGCCTAAGGAAGTTAAGGGGAATTACACAGAAGTTTTGAATCGTTTTAAGAGATACTTCTTTGATCCCCAAAACACTCAAAAATTATGGCAAGACATTGTTTCTCATAAGCAAAAAGACTTAGATGACTACTACTTGTACAAGCAAGAGTTTCTACATCTTTGGGCTCTATGGATACGAAATGTTGCTAACCCTGGTGATGGTGCAGAATTTCTAAAGAAGGAGAGGTTCATAGCCGGGACTCTTTCCTAACCTTAAGGTAAAAGTTGAGGCGGGTGCACCTGCTACCTAGGCTGCTGAGAAATATAGGAAACTCAAGTGCTTAAGGGGAGAGGTTCCAATAGAAGGTCTTAGACCCAAAGGTAAGTTACAAGCATCAACATCGAGGGAGCTTTCTGAGGTAACGGCGGAAGTAATTGAGAAGTTAAACGAATCTTTAAGCAGCCTGTCAATTCACCTTGCACAAGCTGTAGGTCCAAAGGGACAAGCAAAGAAGTCTGAAGAGCGAGATCCACGACCTAGGAGAGTCTTGCAATGTTGGAATTGCGGAGAGTCTGGACATGGGATGTATAATTGTCCTTGGCCTCGTGGAGAGCCAGGGAGACCTAACTTGAATTACCCATTGATGAATGAAGGAGAAGGAGCTGGTCAACAACCAAGGCTTCTACAAAGGCCAAATGGACCAAGACCACCTCCACAAGGGGTAGAAGGAGTTCCACCTGTGCCAGATCCAAATGTGCATGTGGTAGAGGTGACAAACTCAAATGAGGTTGACATGGAAGCAAATGGCATTAAGCGTGGCCGAGGAAAAGGTAAAGAGAAAGAGGGTGTCCCATCACAGAGTGACCATGGACAAGGCAAGAAGGCAAAGGAGACCAAGGAAGCTAAGAGGACTCGACGTCGTATCAATCTCCAAGACTTACCTCTTGGACATGGTATGGCTCCATACAACCTGTTGGAAGACATGCGAGGTAAGGGTCCTGATATCTCATGGCCTCAGTTTCTTGCATTATGCCCACAAGTTAGGAGGGATTTAACAAAGGCAGTTAGCACTAGGAGAAAGGTAAAAGAGAGTTTTCCTGTTGTAAAAATTGCACATGCTGAAATGAACGAGGATATTACACCTATGCTAGATTGTTACATAAAAGGAAGATTGGTTAGGAAAGGTCTAGTGGATGGGGGTGCACAACTTTGCATCATGACAGAAGGGCTCATGCAAAGACTAGGCATGCACATCCATGAGACACCTGAAATCAAGGTGAAAATGGCAAACAATAGCAAGGCTAGGTGCGTAGGCATTTGTAAAAATGTTTTTGTGCAGGCCTTTGGCATTAAGAAGGCAGTGGATTTCTATGTCATGTCTACCAAGGGAAATGGTTACCCATTTATCCTAGGAAGACCATGGCTAATGAAAATGCGAGCTTTGCAGGATTGGGAGAGTGGAAAGCTAATTTGCAGGAATGAAAATCATAAGAAGGTTGTCTTTGACATGAAGGAGCAACGCCAAGAGGAGCTCCATGAAGAATCATCTCAAAGTGAGACGGAAGAAGGTTGGACAGATAGCACTTCAGAAGAAGAAAGTAGCGGCAGCATTACTGAAGAGGAGTCTTCCATCGAAGTCATGGGGGTAAGGTTTAAGCCAAGCAGCCAAGAGACCTCTTGTCAAGGCTTGGAGGAGGTAGGTCCTCAAGAGAACGAAGGTGTTCAAGATGAAGGGATGCTGGAAGGTATGCTATCAACAACACTTACAAAGGATGAAAGAGAGGAGTTCAAATGTGTGCTAAGGAAGTTTCCTATGCTTTTTGCTAAAGACTACACCGATGTGCGTGGAGTAGATGTTGTTCAACACAAGATTGAGTTGAAGCCAGAGGCCACACTTAAGGCTCAAAAGCTACGAAGGCTAGGAGTCATTAAGGAGCAAGCTCTACTCAAGGAGGTAAGAAAGCTTCTAGCAGCAGGTTTCATTTATCCAGTGGAGAATTCAGAGTGGGTCTCTCCTGTTGTTGTCACTCCTAAGAAAAATGGCAAGTGGAGGGTGTGTGTGGATTACCGTCCCCTCAATGCGGCTACAAAGAGAGATCACTTTCCCCTCCCATTCCAGGATGAGATACTAAATGAGGTAGCTGGTCATGAGAAGTACACTGTGTGTGATGGCTACTCAGGTTACTTTCAAATAGGTATCGCATTGGAAGATCAATTGAAAACAACCTTTATCACTCCTTAGGGTTGTTATGCTTTTAGAGTCATGCCATTTGGCCTGACAAATGCTCCTGCAACATTCCAACGTTTCATGAACATGGTGTTTCAAGCATTCTTTGGAAAGTCAATTAGGGTGTTCATTGATGATTTCTGCATTTATAGCTCAAAATCATTGCATCTACAAAGGGTAGAAGAAGGTTTAAAGAAGCTCTACGACATGGGAGGTCAACTCAACCCCGACAAGTGCCACATAGGTGAGGATGAAGTGATCTTGCTCGGTCACAAGGTTTCCTATAAAGGCATTGAGGTGGATCCTTCAAAGGCAAAGGCAAAGGCTCTTATTGAGCTCCCATCACCGAAGAGTCTTAAGGAGGTCATCTCTTTCATTCAGAAGGTGAAGTATATGTCACGCTTCATTCACTTAGCCTCGGAGTTGCTTCATCCTTTGCAAAAGTTGACACAATAAGTAGAATTTGCATGGTCTGATGAGCTTGAAGAGTATTTTTGTAACATTAAAGTCATTTTGTCAGAGCTACCAACACTCATGCCTCCTTGTTGGGAGTACACATTCTTTGTTAGCTCTAGTGTTGGAAGGGAAACAATTGGTGCGGTGTTGCTACAACAAGATCCCCACAGTACAAGGATGCGACCCATCTACTTTGCTAGTAGGGTCATGAATGCTTTGGAGAGAGACTACACAGAAGCAGAACTCATGATGCTTTCTCTCATGTTTGCGATAAGGAAGTTTAGATCCTACTTGCTCCCAAAACCTTTTGTAATCCTCACCGCAGAGAATTTGTTCTCTTGGGTGTCATCTCAAATGAATCTTAGTACTAGGATCTCAAAGTGGATTATGGAGTTGCAAGAGTTTCAATACTCTTTCAAGGTAGAAGATAGTGTGCGTGCACAATTGGCAGGGATTCTCACTTATAGGGTGCATGAAAAGGAGATTAAGGTGCCTGAAGTAAAGACCCTACCATTGCCACCACCAAAAAGTATTCATAATGCTTTTACCTTGTTCTTTGATGGAGCTTTTCGTCGAGCCACAGGAAAAGCAGGGGGAGGGCTAGTGTTGCTCAACCCAAGTGGAGAGGTGGTCATGAAAGAGAAGTTCAATCTACCAAGTTCAGCTAGCAACAATGAAGCAGAATATGACACTCTACTTCATGGTTTGAAGATGTGCATTGGCCAAGGGATACAACGTCTCATGGTAAAAGGAGATGCACTTCTCATTGTTAAACAGATTTTAGGCATTTGGGCATGCAAGAATGAAAGCTTAAGGACAAAATTTCATGCCATTCGTAGGCTATTTAATCAATTTGAAGAAGTGAAACTATATCATATTCCTAGGAAACAGAATGAAGATGCCGATTTACTTGCACAGCTTGCAAGTAGTTACATGTGTTGAGAAAGAAGTGTAGGTCATCATGGTGGCAGCAGCTGTCAAGAAACCGAGATACCAGGGATTGGAGTCATTGGCTCCCATTATTGGCTACATTTTGGAGGGTGAGTTTCCACAAGACTTCACGAAGGCTCAGAGGAGGAGACTCTTGAAGAAGGCAAGCGCATATCTCTTCCTAGAAGGCTCCCTCTATCAAAGAGGGAAGGATCAAGTGTGCAGAAGAGTACCAACTATTGAGGAAATTCCATCCATTCTAAAAGGTTTGCATGAAGAGGCATGTGGTGGTCATTTTTCCCAAGAATTAACTGTGAAGAAGATTTTGCTTGCGCGGTATGTTTGGCTAAGCTTGCATGTGGATGTTCAACATTGGTGTAAAAGCTGTCACAATTGTCAGATAAATGGAAATAGAAGGTTGGTGCATGGCCCGAGGCAAATAGTGCTTGCAAATGGACCCTTTGAAAAGTGGGGCATTGATGCTATGGGTCCTCTGCCTAAGACAAAAAATGGTAAACTCTACATTCTAGTGGCTATAGACTATATGACTAGGTGGGTGGAAGCACAAAGTGTGGCAAAGGTAAATGAGAGGACAGTGAGCAAATTCGTCTACACTCACATTTGTTGTAGATTTGGCACACCTTTGGAGATTGTTTCGGATAATGGTCCAGGGTTTAAAAAGGGATTGCTCACAGAAGTCTGTGAAGAACTTCGCATTCTACATCGTCACAGTACACCCTACTATCCCCAATCAAATGGTTTGGTAGAAAAAGCTAATGGTGTCATTGCAGGCATCATTAGAAAGATGGTGAAAAACAAGACAAAGTTGTGGGATGACTTCTTGGATGGTTCCTTGTGGGCGTATCGAACCACACATAGGGAAGCCACGGAGTTCACACCATTTCACTTGGTCTATGGTCAAGAGGCTTTACAGCCAATTGAGCTAAACATTCCAACAATGCGACTTCATGGCAAATCATCACAAGATGATCAAGAAGCATGGATGGATCGGCTTCTTACCTTAGCTGAGCTTGAGTGGAAAAGAGAAGCAGCATATGAGTGCTACAAGAGGAAAGCCACACAAGCGAAAGAAACGCACGACAAGAAACTGAAGGAAAAAGGCATCAAGGAAGGAGAGCTTGTGCTAAGGTATGACAATCGACATGATAATCGTTTTGATGCCAAGTTTGAAACTAGATGGCAAGGGCCATACATAGTCAAGAAGGCTTTCAATTCTAGTTACTATCAGCTTATGGACTTCAATGGTAAAGAGCACTCCAGGAAAGTAAACGGGTATCACTTGAAGCCCTATTTGAGTCGCCTTCTACCAAAGGATCTACCAAAGATCTGTCAAAAGGCCATTGTCTCATGTAAGTATTGTTACATGAATCATGAGTGTAACTCTAGCCAAAATTCTGAGGGGCCAAACAATAAAGATCTCATCAAGGACTCTGAAGCACTCTCTTTGGAAAAGATGCTCTATGATGGTACATGAATATACCATCATTCAGGGGGAGGGCTAATGATAGCCGTTTTTCGGCTCTTTGTAATTGCCATAGTGAGTTACCTCACCCTACAAAAATCACCCAAACACTGTGGCTATCCCTACCATTTCACTGTACATAGGCGTGCGTGAGTCACGAGACTTTTCCCATATCTTCTTTAAAAACCCTCAATTAGCTAGTCATTGGGCTAGTTGAGCCAAAAATAAATAAAAAATATAAGTATATTATGGCCCATGCGTATGTAAATATTTTTTTGTATATAGGGCCTAAATAAAAGATTTTTTCATAATTATTTTGGTATTTATTTAAATATTTCTACCTAGGTGTGTGTTATTTATGCTCTGTACATTGCCTCACCATTACCACAATTTTCCCTTACCATTTTTCATACTCTTTATTCCATATAGAAATATTTTCATGTAAGCTTCTCTTATATTTGGAGTAACTCTACCCCAACAAAAATCCAAAAAAACTAGTTTTATTTATGTGTATATTTTTTCACTATTGTGATTTTTTCCTTCCCACATCTATTTTGTTTTTTTTTCTAAAAAATTAGAACACCAAAAATATTTATCTTTTTATGGTAGCCTCATAATGAGAGAGATTTCTTTTGACCCCTTTATATTTTTTCCACTTATATTATTGACATGTACATATTTTTTAGACCCCTCAATATTTGATTTTCTTAGTTGTACTATTCACTTATATCATAATCTCAACAATATCTTCAATTATAGACCTACCAAATAAGGTCAAGGGTAGGTGGCATGCATACATGCACTATGGAGGGCTCACTCTTGGAGGTATTCAAAAGAATCATCCAAAGAAGGACCCCACAAGGACCTTGTGCGGTGGAAAAAAACGGTCGGTTTTGCTGAATTTTTACAAGTCACTTGCTCTCCGAATTTGAAAAGGTGATACAAACAAAAGTTGTAGCTCGTGGGCTGAACTTTTGCCTCAAATTTTTTCATATTTTTTTGAGCTACGAGCTGTGAGCTATGATTTTATTAGTGGACCCCAGTTTTCCCATGCTATGCAGACACACTCTCTCTTCCACTTTTTCATTTTCCTCTTTCACACACACTTCTCCACTCATCATCCCCACCTCTCTCACCACTCCTCTCTGCACCCTACTCACCTTCTCCTCAACCTTGAAGAATAAGAGAAACCATGGTGAACTCATACCTCCCACACACAATTCCATTCCAAAATTGACCACCTAGTCTCATTTTTCCTCCTCCAAATTACCCATATCTATCAAAAAAACCACAAAATTCAGCCTCTTCTCTTAAAAGACAGCATCATGGTGGTTGATTACTCAGCTTCAATTACCTTGTCTCTCAAGGAAGGTCAAGAGTGGAGAAAAAATGTACCGTCAAAGCTAGTGGACCGTCAACAAGCGTCAAAATTGGCCCTACTCAAGACACTTGGAGCATCAACCTTGTAAGAAATCCACCTTTTCTTACCTCTTAAGAGTTTTTCTTCCTTATTTGTATCCTACATGGATACTCCCATTATAAATATCCAATTCCATTTGTAAATTAATACTAACTCTACTAACACTAACCCACTATGAAAAGTCCTATCACCTCCATTTCTCTCCTCTCTCTTTCCCCACCAACTTCTTGATAATTCCAAGCAAAAGAAATTAGATAAATTGCTGAAAATCTAACCCAACCATGGTTAGAGGAGTAACCCTAGCCTTCAAAATTGCTATAAAAGGAGGGTGTAGCTAGCACAAAAAGAGGAGCCATAAGCAAGAGCACTATGCTATAGCTTGAGAAGCCAAGCTCAACCTCTCTAGAAGGAGCTCTTGAGTGGAAGCTCATTGTCTTATGCATGTGCATGTGTTGTAATAGGGGATTAGCAAGGGAACTCTATGCCATTGTAAGAGAGAGAGTGATCATTCAATTGAGAGTAGGAAATCTATCATTTCTCCTACTAGTGTAAGCCCAACATTTGCTGAATCAAGGAGGGTGGATTTGGACTAAGCTTGGATACTTTGTCTCCCTTCCAACGTGAAGTAATGGACAATAATGATGCGTAAGTGTCTTGGTGTTTTTTGTTAAGTTCTTGATAGCTTGTCTCTGGTGTTGTCATCAATCTAGCCATAAATCCCACATACTGTAAGAGGGCGACAGGGTGGAGAGGACTCCCCTGGCCTTAAGACAGTGATTGGGGTGGCTTTTCTTGTGATGTGTTGTGGTGAAATTTACGCAAGCTATGTTGAACAAATACTAATCTCACTTTGATTTGTCATGACAGATTTGTAAGAAGGTATTAATGCAACAAGTACCCCCTCCCCCTTTCTCTCTCTTTCTTAAATATATAGTTGTGTTTGCTTGATCATTGCCGATACGTTTCAAAGCAGCCCGAGCACTATCTCTCTCCCTCTCTCTCTCTCTCTCTCTCTCTCTCTCTCTCTCTCTCTCTCTCTCTCTCTCTCTTTCCCTCTCTCGTGTTTTAGTGTGTGAGAGTGTTCCATTGGTGTTAGGGTTAGTGTAAATTCCTTGCTTGTTTGTGGGTTTCTCTAACGATTCTCCTCTTTTGCGTCCTGGTTCGCTCTTAAACTAGGTGGTGCCCCTTGTGTAGTTGGGATTTGGCTGTGGGTTTGTTGTTTTGGTTTGTGTTGTGTTGTGCCCCAGCCCCATTGAGCAGCACGCGAGCCTTGAAGGGTGTCTAGAGGTTGCTCTTCTTGTTGCCCGCCCCGGACCGCCTCACCACCATCTCCAAAATGATGCCTACCTCGTCTCTCAGAAGAACCAACCATTGGTGTAAATGGCACATTGGACTGAGGTGTAGAATTGTCTGGTGTAGGTGGCACACTAGTCCTACGGGTAGGGATGGCCATACTAGGTCTAGAGGGGCCAGGTCCCCAAAGGTTCTGTACATTAAAAACTTGCTCTGGTGTGAATTGTGACAAAAAGGAACCCATCTACTCGGGTGACATGCCAGCCGGAGTGACTAAAAAATTAAAACAATGAGAGTATGTATTGTCGTCATCGGCCATGGCTATAGATACACAAATAACATAGATACAATAAGTTAGTTCACAAAAGAACAACTTAAGCAATGATAATAATAAAAAACAAAGTTGCAACACAACTCATTATATCTATCTGGTCTTGTAGACTAATTAGAATAGTTTTACAAAAGAGTTCCTAGCAAAAATTAGTAATCAATCTCTCATCTTCAATGAGAGATGATGTGCCAATATGTCTATATCAATCTGTACTTCTGCATCTTCTTCATCAAACTCCACTTCTTTATTGCTCTCCACATCAACTCGTGTATTTAAAAGCTCATCTCTAGGTGCAAGCATCTGCTCACCACTAACCTCTAGCTCAAAATCCTCACTTACATCATCTGTCGCCCATGCACTTTGTTCATGAAGCTCTTCGACCTAAACCTCCAATCCTTCACCCACTTGCTTGCTTCATCGAGCAACTTGAATAATATAGAGCTAGTGCGGTTTAGAAAAATCTTTTTCATCCTTTTCTTTCCATCGTGGATCTATTGTGAACACAACTTGTTCACAATGTTGCGGAAGTACGAATGTATCCCGCACATCTGTTCACACCTGCCTAGAGTTCACTTGAACCAATCCACTATTACCTTTGGGCACACTTGCATTAGGAAGGCTAGTATCAAAGATAAAAATATCAAACCTCCTAAAGCTAATCTTCAAGATTTCTTGTATGTAGCTAAAGTATTCAAGTTGGCTAGTCTCTATGTTCTCATCCCTGGCACTACTCTGACTTTCTTGGATGAATCTTGCCCTAACCCCACTGTTGAAGGTAACCCTTCTTTTATCTATTTGTTGCACTCTAAAGTGTCTCCCATGCGATAAAAAATCTCCATATTTGTGATATTGTAGCCACAAAAATTAAAACAACTTGTAGTAACTAAAGTAATGTGATCATGTGGATTTGCAAAAGGAAGTTGTAAAAATGTTTACATGCCAATTGCAACCCCTTGACATATCCACTTCTTCTTCAGTCAACACTTTGTTCCTCTTTGTCTCCAAGATTGTCGCATCCAGTCACCGTCGTGTAGTAAAGTCGGACAATTTCTAAAGGTGATCTGAAAAAGGAAGGTTTCTAGTTGCACGATTGCACTTGAATTGCAAGCGATCTGTCAAGTATTGTTGCTTTTCCCATTCGTATCTCTCTAGACACGTTTGCATGACTTCTGAGTTGAGAAGACAAAAGCTCATAACCTTTTCTTGCATTATGACATCCATCTTCCTAATGATGCCTTTTCCATGGGGCTCGTACCCTGTCACCTTAACATTGACCTCAGTAGTCCACATTCAAGGCATCTCTAGATCAATTGAGCCCAAAAATTTACTAAATAAGAACAAGAAACTCTTACACAAGCCATCCTTCAACCATGCTAACCTTGGTGTGAGCCCTTTGACAAACAAACCCCTTTAAAGTCTTTATGAATCTCTCCCGGAAGAAAATCCACCTGCTACGAACTACCCCAGCAATTGCAACTTCATCAACCACATGCACAAGTAGATGCATTTGGATGGTAAGAATGTTTGTTGGGAAGTACTTCTCCACCATACACACTATTTTGATAGCATTTAATCAATCTATATCTATGATGTCTTTTCTTATCTCTTTTGAACTAATCTAATGTATCAACTCACAGATTTTAAAGATTGTTCTTCTAATGTCATCTGTTAGACAATCCTTTATGGCAATTGCTAATATAAATTATAGAAATTTGTGCCAATCTTGGGACTTAAGACCACTAAGATTTTCATCTTGAGTAAAAGCTATTTTTAAACATCGCATCCACCCAATGGGAATCTTGAATGAAGGTATAGTCTTATTCATTTTTTGCTCTTCAAACCCATGGACCTTTTGGTATAGCAAACTTTTCATTGGGTCTAAGTCCAGGCCACATTGTGGGCACTCGACCCATAGCCTATAGGTCATCTCTTTGGGCCTTGATCTCCCTTTTTCTAGTGATGGTCTTTCATAAGATCTCCCCCACATTCTTCAAAATGTGCATTGGGTCTAGTAGTAGATGATTAATAAGTAGGTCACTCCAATACGGGAGTTCATGGAAAATAGAAAGTCTTTTCATGTCAGCTGGCTTGAAATCTCCCCTCTCTAGCCACATGTTTTTCCAATCATTCACTTTCAGTGAATGCATGTCGTGTTTGCATATGTTTGGTCCACATAGCTCATGTTCTTAAGGAAAAAATCTACCATGCTCCTCGTAAACTATCTTTCTCAAATGATCAGAGCGGTGAAAGCGAACTCGAGGACCTCATTTTGTACATGCGTGTTTACCCGAGTAACTTAAGCCTGAAAAATCATAAAAATGAAATAAAATCGTTGGCACAGCCAGGGATAGCATATACATGAGGGTTTCAAAGATACTTACATGAACACCCATTGAAGCCTGGCCAATCATGCATGGTCCACATGAGAATGACTTGCATATGCACATACATGTGCATTTCGTCATCCAATCGGTTGGGACATGTCAACCACATAGATCCATGTCCATAATATTTGGAGCTCTTTTAGAAGTGGTTCCAAATAGATGTCCATGTTCTTTGATTTGTACTTTCCTGGGATGATCAATGAAAATAACAAATGGCCCTTCTTGATAGCTAGCCATGGTGGAAGATTATAATTAACCAAGCAAATAGGCCACATGCTCCATGAAAAACTCCGTAATCCAAATGGGTTCTCCATCCATTGCCAAACCAAAATGGATACATTGAGGCTCATCCTTAAATGTATGCCATCTTTTCTCTACGTCCTTCCATGCACAAGAGTCAACAGGTACCCGTATCACATTATCTATTGATCTAATATTTGTATGTCATGTCATCAAAGCAGTAATAGACTTGCACGTGAACATGCCCTTTATTCTTGGAATGATAGGAAAGTGTTGAAGGATCTTTGCACGGACAAATTTTCCTTGTGTATCCTCTCTATACTTGTTTGATCCACAATTGGGACACTGTTACAAATTTTCATACTCATTTCACAAGAGTATACAATCATTAGGGCATGCATGTATTTTATGATAATCGAAGCCCATGTTAGTAACAATATTTTTAGCGGTTGGATGAGTAGGGGGCATGTGATTGCCTTCACGAAAGATTCGTCCATTGAGAAACCTATCATTATACCAACCAGTGAACACAATGATCATATTATTGAACTTTAAATTGGACTTTGCCATGCTTAGGATATAGTATATTTACCTGAAAAGCTCAATGACACTCGTGTCATACCACCCGTAGACAGGCTTTAGATTAAGCATTACCAAAGCGGTACAGAGAACTGAGATTTTTCATCACTGTAGAGCAACATATGTGCAAGAGGCTTTATCATCCATCCTCTTTATCGTGTTGGAATTAGGGTTGCAGGAAAACACACACAGCTTGGAGAAGATGAAGGAAGCTCAAGGCATAATACAGAGTGTATTACTTAGTGTGTAATGAAAAGATAGATATCCCTAGAGTGATGGGAGTATATACAATCCTAAAGAGGGAAAAAATGCCCCGGTGGTACTAGTGTGTTCACACACATCACTACCACATGTATATGGTAACAAATCCCCCCTGGAGTGATCCGGTAAACGAGAGCTGGCACATAAATAAAGGGAAGTGCCATGCCATGAGGACATGATCAGTCCACAAAGGAGAGCAAGCCCAAAGCTTTGTGAAAAGCTTTGAGCCTCAAACGAGACAATGCCTTTGTGAAAATATATGCAAGGTTGTCTTGTGTTCATTGTTCACACATAAGCCAAGCTGATCTCTCCTATTGAGAGCCTCTCCCTGACATTGTGGTAATGCGCCTCAATGTGCTTTGTGCAAGCATGAAATTGGGTTCCTCGCAATTGCCAATGCGCTCTGACTGTCAGTGTAGATGTAATGGAAATGTCCTATGAACTTTGAGAGTAGCGGAATTAGGAAATTAGATGAAGCACTTTTGTGAGATTACTTTGTGAGCATAGCGGGTGAACTTAATTGATGGTAGCAACATAAACATGGTACTTAGTTAACTTTGCATGAACAATACTTTTGCAAGAGAGAACGTTTAGAGAACATAACAACAATTGAGGACCGGATTCATACGGAGCCGGTACCCCCTCCAATAGGCATTTGTAATATAGTTTCTCCCATCAAGAGAGACTTGGTACAATACAATCTTTGTGTTCCTTGTGACCTAAGTGATGCAATGAATATGGAAATCTTCATGCATCACAAGCATAACATAAACTTTGTAGAAAGCATTAACTATCCCAAGCCTTAGTCCCAAGGCCTCAAACACCTTTGAAGGTGGAGAGAGCTAGCAGGGAATGAGGGTAGGGAGGAGGAAGAAGAAACATTCCATAGGAGAAAGAAATAGTTCCTCACTTATCATCACTCTTCTTGCTAGAATACATAATAGCATAGTAATGCAAGCTTAAGCATAGAGCATGGCTCTTAGTTGGATTTGCATTCCATAGCCAAGTGTTGGTGTAGGCTCTCACTTCTCACAAGCTTGGAGAAGGAGGTGGAGTTCCTCAACTTTTACCAAGTGAGAATGAATCCACAAAATGAGCGTTTGTGTTGGTGTATATCCCCTAGCACCCCCCTCACTTGCTTTGGGTGATTTGTAGCTTTTACACATTTTTCAAGCTCATTGGACCCCCTAGACAATCACATGCAGCATGCATTCAAGTACATGGGTAGTCTTTGGACAAGTGTCCTCCTTACCCCTTAAACAGAGAGAGCTTGAAAATATCTAGATATTTGTTGGATGGAACTAGAAGCTCATTGGACCCCTCTTTAGCCCGACCAATAGCATTCAAGCACCCCATGTGATTAAGCATAGGGATAGTCTGACATGTGTCCCATGTGTCCTTTGAGAAAATGGGTGCCCTTTGGGTGAGTGGAAAGTTAAGGTGAGTGGAAAGTTAAGTCAAATATTCCCCTAACTTTGGGACTTTCATGCATAGGAAGCTTCTCAAGAACCTTCCTCATTAAGTTTGTAGGGTCTCTTTTTGACTCAAGCACCTTACCCCCCCATGCATGGGAAGCTTCTCAAGCACCTTCCTCATTAAGTTTGAAGGGTCTCTTTTTGACTCAAGCACCTTAGCCCCCATGCATGGGAAGCTTCTCAAGCACCTTCCTCATTAAGTATGACAAGTACCTCAAGTACCTTAGTCGTCAAGCATGACAAGAACCTCAAGCACCTTAGTCATCAAGCACCACAAGCACCTCAAGCACCTTAGTCATCAAGCACAACAAGCACCTCAATCTTAGGTCGGGTTCTGACCTCAAGCTCGGCCCTAGCTTGCCTAAGGTCAAAGGACTTTTAACACTAACGATTGGAGGTCTTTAATGAATCTAACCCTAAGGTCTTTTAAGATCCATTAGATGCACATTGCTCTTTGATAGACTACCTCCTTTTTGACTCCTATTGAGATGTAACCATCTCTCCTCTTGAGGTAAGTCCAGAAGCACTTATTGCACATTGCTCCTTGATAGACCATCTCCTTTTGGACCCCTATTGAGATGCAACCATCTCTCCTTATGGTCCCGATAGGTCTAAAGGCACATGTCTCTATTCTAACTCTTGTTCTCGTTTATTCTTCCACATTAAATGATCTTAATATGAGAAAATCATGTGGTAAAGTTATATATTATATTTTATGAGAATAAATCTTATTATATTTTATGAGAATAACTCTTATTATATTTTATGAGAATAACTCTCTCTTGAATCATAGTCGTCCTCGACTATGAGGTAGAGAAGATAAAGCTTAGTCATTAGTCCATGTTTCTTAACGGGTAGAGGATCCGTTTTTACCCTTCTGCATCATTCCAAGATGGATTACGAGTCCATTTGGGTCTTGGGAGACATAGCTGCCGCAAGCATGTTTGTTGTTTAGTCCATAGCATACTTCCAAAGTAGAGTGACAAGTTCTACTTGGTGTTTGGGAGACGTCGTCACCACAAACATGATTCTAAGCATGCATACTATTTAAATTTGTGCACAATAAAAAGAGAACTAGTCTTATAAGACAAAAACATTTTTCATTTAAAATGCATTTTCATATGCTTACTCTAGTGCAGCATTGTAAGCATTGACAGGTTCATATTATCCTTAAGCTAGGTCCCTTGAATCCATTTAGCATCTTTACAAGGATAATTCTTTAACTTAATAAGATCATGTCAGATAATCTTACCGTTTCTTAATACCTTGTCTTCATGTCATAGGATGGACTTATATTGAAGTACTTCTTGATTTTTGATTTGTGGAGGGTTTGCAACTATTGCTTCTTTTGATGGTGCTCATTTGTAAGGCTTATGTAGGTTCTCATGGAAAATATTGTGCATGAGCCAATGGTTGGGCAACTTCAATTGATAAACCATCTGATTGACTGGCTTAAGAATTTTAAGGACCATAGTACCTTTTTGCTATTTTAGCATCATACTCTTGGTGGTCGTAGGACTCTTGCCCGTATCATGCCTCAGTTGAGCCTTGAGAAACTTTAGCAAGACCCAATCATTTCCCTTAAAGGCTAAGGCTCTTATGTGCTTATTAGAAGCATCCCCTTTTGCCTTTCCTGTGAGATGGATATAACCCCTTTAATCTTTGGAAAAGATTCTTGTAGGTCTCGGCTATATTCATCAGCATCGAAGATCTTCCCATGTACTTTAAATAGTAAGGGACTTTTGGATCTTCCTTCTTTAACCTCAAAAGGTACTTTCCACATAGAAGTATGTACAATATCATTGTACGCATACTCTATAAGAGGTAGGTATTTCTATTATTGAGAACATTGATTTGCTTCCATGACATAGGCTTTTAGTATATCAAGAATTGTTAGATTAGTTATTTCACTTTGGTCATTCGTTTGTGGATGATAGTTCGAAAAAGAAATTTAATCTACGTCCTAGATCTCAAAGAGACCCTTCTAGAAATTACTAGTCATTCTAGGATCTTTGTCCGACACTATGGGTGTTGGAAAGCCATGATGCTTGAAAATTTGAGATCTGAAGAGGGTTTCCATTTGATGTGCCTTAATAGTCTTTTTGACAGGCATAGAGTGTGTTTTCTTGTTAAGCTTGCCGATTGAAACAATCGAAGTTGCTACCCTCGATCAAATTTCAACTTTTGGTATATCACGCATTTTGAAACATACTCTTGTATGTTTACTTTTCATGGTAGATCAACAAGAATACATTTCTACTCCTTGAAGAGTACATTATGGATTCCCTCTTTGCCTTGCATAAGGAGAAGTATGGAATTCATACATGACTTTCTTATTGTATGTGTGAGTAACACATAGCCTATTGCCATTTGGAAAATAACCATCCTTCAAGGTGAATGGTTCTTTTTTTCTTCCCTATTGCAAAGACTGTAATTACGTATTTAAAGTTTTAGTCAGTAGCATACTCATCTTTCATAAAAGATAGATCATTGTGAGTTGCTATAGACACCACATTTACCCTTGGTCGTTGTGAAAGTGCATCAACCACTCGATTGTGCTTGTTAGCAATGTGAGCAATATGAAAATTAAATTGAAAAAGAAAATTTTTCCACCTCATTTGTTTGTCGGAGAGCTTGGTTTGCATCATGAAGTTCTTGAGGCATTGTGATCCATTTGTAGGATGAATGGAGTCCCCAAGAGATAGTGTTTCCACGTGTTTGTTTCCACGTGTTTAGGGCATATAGAATAGCTAGTAGCTCTTTTTTGTATTTGCCGAATACTCACTTATCAAAGTTGATTCTTTGACTCTCATATGCTATGGCATGCCCTTTTTGAAGAAAAATAGCTCCAAAGCAATCACCATAAGCATCACATTGGACCTCAAATGAAGATCTAGTAGTGTGAGCACACGTTGAGGGATAAGCTTCTCAAAAGCTTCTTGCACTTTTGCAGTCCATGAATACTTAACGTTCTTTTTTTTTGTTAAGTCATGTAATGGGCCTGCTATTAGCGAGATTTTTTTCTATGAAGTATCTATAATATGCACACATACCTATGAAGCTTCGTACCTCCTATAGATTCCTTGGATTAGGCCATCCTTTTATTATCTCTAGCTTTGTTGGATCCATACGGATGCCATCTTTAGAGATAATGTGACCTAAATATTGAATCTCTTGTAGGAAAAATTCAGGTTTCTTTTGATTAATAAAAAGATTATTTTCTCTCACAACTTGAAAGATTACCTGGAGGTGTCCCTTGTACTCCTCAAGAGAATTTGAATGGCCTGAAGATTTTTGTCCATCATGAGTTTGAATGCATCTGGAGAATTTGTCGGGCCAAAACTTGTAAATTATCAAATAGATCTTCTACCTGCGGCACGAGAAATCTATTTTTGATAGTGATCTTATTTAGTGCTCTATAGTCGACACACATGTGATATTGTGTCATCTTTCTTTTGCACTAAAAGCAATGGTGAACAAAATGGAGAGGAGCTAGACCTCACCATTCCTTTTTCCACCAATTGATACACTTGCCTCATGATCTTCTCTTGTTGAGCTTGTGAAACTTGATAAGGAGAATTGTTAGGTAGTGAGCTTCCTAGTAGGATCTCAATTGCACGGGAAATCTATTTTTGATAGTGATCTTATTTAGTGCTCTATAGTCGACACACATGTGATATGTGTCGTCTTTCTTTTGCAGTAAAAATGGTGAACAGAATGGAGAGGAGCTAGACCTCACCATCCCTTTTTCCACCAATTCATGCACTTGCCCCATGATCTCCTCTTGTTGAGCTTGTGAAACTCGATAAGGAGGCTTGTTAAGTAATGAGCATCCTAGTAGGAGCTCAATTGCATGGTCACCATCCCTCATTTTAGAGGTAGTTCACTAGGGATGTCATCAATGCAAACATCTTGGGATCCATTTAGGATATTAGATAACTCTAATTCCTCTTGATTCCCTTTATTGCAAGGATATGGTGTTCCCCGACTCATTAGCATCTATGTACATGCTCTCTTCCCTGTAGGTGAAGTAGATTCTTCTTTTAGGGAACTTCATGTTGGAAGCCATGTGGTTAAACCATGGTGCCCCCAACGATAATTTTATCATGTTTGAGAGGGGAGATGAAGAAATATTTTTTGACCACATAGCTTTGGACATGAAGCCTCAATTTAATTAATTAAGGGAGTAATTGAGATGTCTTGTCCCTTGATAGATCCATCGGTATCTCCCATCTCGTGAGTTTGTATGCCTAGCTTGGTGGTCAACTCCATGGCTATGAAGTTGTGAATTGAACCAGGGTCAAACAAAATAAAGGCATCATGCTCTTGCATCTTTCCCCAAGCATAGGAAAGGAGAAATCCTTGGCAATGAGAATACTCTTTTGGAGCTTCAAACATAGAGGCTCTAGGAGTCTCATTGCGGGCAATTCTCTTGGGGCAAGGACGATAACCATGGCCTTTCTCCCCACACTTAAAATGTTTGTGGTCCTTACAAAAAGATTCTAGCTCTTTAGGAGAGAGTTTATATTTATCTTTGTAAACGCCCTTCTCCTTGGACCAATCGTTGTTGTTGTTGGAATAGCCCTAGTAAAAATTTTGGGCATTGGGTTTCCTCTTGGCATCACTTTTGTCTTTATTTTCCATGGGCTTGACATTTCGTCTAGCCCCTTGTTGGAAATTGATGCACGAAGCAACCATGGTGTGGTGGATTACTTCGGTGATAGAACTAGGCCATTGAGAGTTGACATACTCGGCCATCTATTTGGGTAATCCCACATAGAATTGTTTCTTTTGCACAGCAAAGTCTATCTTTTGAAAGACAATAGCCTTGAGATATAAATCCCAAAACTTTCCCACATATTTGTGGATAGACTCATGAGAGAGAAGCCTCAAACTCTGCCATTTGGTGAGTACATTTTCATTTGCATCACTTGTAAGGAATTGCTTCATGATGGAAACTTGTAGAGTTTTCCATGTCTTTGGGGCTTTGCCGTTTCCACGAAGGCTAGTCCACCATTGACGAACCGATTTTTGGAAGTGCATAGCTACATGGTGTATCTTGGAGGACTCTGTGAAGCCCTCCTCTCCAAAGGCCGCATCAAATTGTTGTATGAAGGACAATACTTTGTTAGTAGCACCAAAGGTGCCATTACATGTGAGAAAAGAGATACTCTTTCATCCCTCTTTGAACTTCATTAGATATTGTGACGTTCGCCATGCAGGGTAAGATTTGCGATGTCCTCCCCTCTTGTATTCTCTAGGAGAATAGCCATAGCTTTCATCGGTAGAGGAGGAAGGTGAAGAAGAAGGAGAAGAGGGTGACCTCTTTCTTGCCCTTTTCTTCCTTTGTTTCCTCTCTTCCCTTTTGGAGTGACGAGGAGAAGGACTATGGGTTAACCGTTTCCTCTTGGGAGGAGTTAGCAATTGTTTAGTTTGCCTTCTTCGTGGAGCCACATCTTTGGAGGAATTTAGGGATTCATTACTTTCTTGATCTTTGGATTCCTCCTCTCGTATGGGAGACAGTCTTATTTTTGGGGTCTCATCAAGAGGACTCTTAAGCTCTCTCTCCTCTTGGAGAGGAAAGGAAATCCCATAAGCACGAAGTTGTTAAGTAACTTCGAGATGCAAAGCAGGTTTGCCATAGCTTGTTGCAACCTAGTAACAAGATAATTAACAAACATAGGGGCATCATCATTAGCACCTTCTTGTGCAAAATCAAAGTTATCAATGTCCATTCTACTCTCTTGGTTATTGTCGGCCGTGTTAATTAAACTTATGTGTTTACTTAGTGTATGCTTTTGCAATTCAAAACCTCAGTCGCTACTAATCTTAGCCTTTGAAAATAGGCACTTAAGTATCTACACCCATGGCTCGAATTGGTTAAATTGGTTAATTATAGAGAGTTGTGGAGTGGGTCTAACATAGCAGAGTTTTTGAGGGATAGCTCCTTTCGGACTTCTTATGGCTCAATAATGGTAAAGCCGTAGGCAAGTCTAAAAAAACTCCATTATTAAGACCAAAGCTTCTGAGTGTGCACCATATCTCACATAGTGGGCTCAACAAAACCGATAATAGATTCCAATACCACTTACCCTAATATAATTAACAGAATCAACCATTAATATGCTACTTAAGTACCTTCTCTTCTAAGCAAGCAAAGAGAAACAAAATTCTATGATACCAATGTAATGGAAAAGGCCTATGAACTTTAAGAGTAGCGGAATTAGGAAATTAGATCAAGCACTTTTGTGAGATTACTTTGTGATCATAGCGGGTGAACTTAATTGATGGTAGCAACATAAACATGGTACTCACTTAACTTGGCATGAACAATACTTTTGCAATAGAGAGAGTTTAGAGAACATAACAATAGTTGAGGCCCGGATTCATACAGAGCCGGTCCACCCTCCAATAGGCGTTTGTATTATAGTTTCTCCCATCAAGAGAGACTTGGTACAATACAATCTTTGTGTTCCTTGTGACCTAGCTGATGCAATGAAGATGAAAAGCTTCATGCATCACAAGCATAACATAAAATTTGTAGAAAGCATTAACTATCCCAAGCCTCAGTTCCAAGGCCTCAAACACCTTCAAAGGTGGAGAGAGTTAACATGGAATGAGGGTAGGGAGGAGGAAGAAGAAACATTCCATAGGAGAAAGAAATAGTTCCTCACTTATCATCACTCTTCTTGCTAGCATACATAATAGCATAGTAATGAAGATGGAGAATATGGCAAGCTTAAGCATGGAAGCATGGCTCTTGGTTGGATTTGCATTACATAGCCAAGAGTGTTGGTGTAGGCTCTCACTTCTCACAAGCTTGGAGAAGGAGGTGGAGTTCCTCAACTTTCACAATATGAGAATGAATCCACAAAATGAGTGTGTGTGTGTGTGTGTGTGTGTGTGTGTGTGTGTGTGTGTGTGTGTGTGTGTGTGTGTGTGTGTGTGTGTGTGTGTGTGTGTGTGTGTGTGTGTGTGTGTGTCTGTGTATCCCCCAACACCCCCCTCTTTTTCTTGGGGCGAGTTGTAGCTTTTACACATGTTTCAAGCTCATTTGACCCCTCTCCTCCCTAGCCAATCACATGCAGCATGCATTCAAGGACATGGGTAGTCTTTGGACAAGTGTCCTCCTTACCCCTTAGAGAAAGAGAGATTGAAAATATCTAGATATTTGTTGGATGGAACTAGAAGCTCATTGGACCCCTCTTTAGCCCAACTAATAGCATTCAAGCACCCCATGTGGTTAAGCATAGGGAGAGTCTTACATGTGTCCCATGTGCCCTTTGAGAAAAGGGGTTCCCTTTGGGTGAGTGGAAAGTTAAGTCAAATATTCCCCTAACTTTGGTACTTTCATGCATAGGAAGCTTCTCAAGAACCCTCCTCATTAAGTTTGTAGGGTCTCTTTTTGACTCAAGCACCTTACCCCCCATGCATGGGAAGCTTCTCAAGCACCTTCCTCATTAAGTTTGTAGGGTCTCTTTTTGACTCAAGCACCTAACCCCTATGCATGGGAAGCTTATCAAGCACCTTCCTCATTAAGTATGACAAGCACCTCAAGTAACTTAGTCATCAAGCATGAAAATCACCTCAAGCACCTTAGTCATCAAGCATGACAAGCACCTCAAGCACCTTAGTAATCAAGCATGCACCTTAGTCATCAAGCACTACAAGTACCTCAAGATTAGGTCGGGTTCCCACCTCAAGCTCAGCCTAGCTTGCCTAAGGTCAAAGGACTTTTAACACTAACCATTGGAGGTCTTTAATGAAGCTAACCCTAAGGTCTTTTAAGCTCCATTAGATGCACATTTCTCTTTGATAGACTACCTCCATTTGGACCCCTATTGAGATGTAACCATGTCTCCTATTGAGGTAAGTCCAGAAGCACTTATTGCGCATTTCTCTTTCATAGACCATCTCCTTTTGGACCCGTATTGAGATGTAACCATCTCTTCTTTTGGTCTCGTGTTGAGATAGGTCCAAAAGTACATGTCTCTATTCTAACTCTTGTTCCCATTTATTCTCCCACATTAAATGATTAGTTTAATAAGAGAAAATCATTTGGTAAAGTTAGATATTATATTTTATGACAGTAGATAGTGTTGGCAGTGTCCTATCCAACACCCAAATGAGCCATAAGGCGTCTAACCCATACACACTCAGTCGTAGCTGTGAAGACTGCCCTGTACTCAGACTCACAACTAGAAGTGGCCACAGTAGGTTGCTTCTCGCTCAACCATGATATACATGAACTTCCAAGCTTGAAACAAAAACCACTTGTGGACACTCGAGTGTCAAAACAACCAGCCCAATCTGAGTCCGAAAAATCATGTAAGTCTGGCGGCAATGATCCCCCCTTGGGATAAAATAATCCAAGATGTAAAGTGCCACTAAGGTAGTAGAAAATCTTCTTGACAGCCTACCAATGCTTAAACCCTGAGCTATGCATAAATTTGCTAACATGTGAGACTGCAAACTGAATATCCGACCTCGTGTTGCATACATAAATGAGGCATGGTAAAGACTGACATCTGCAAGATCACCAACATCATGAAGACTCAATTTCAAACATGTTTCCATGGGAGTGGCAATAGGTTTGCAATCCTCAAGTCCAAACTTACATAGCAATGTATCTATGTAACTTTTCTGACACAAGGCAATACCACCATCACACTGCTTAAGCTGGATACCCAAGTAATAATGCAACAGCCCCAAATCTTTCATCTTGAAAGTAGCATTCAAATCAGCCTTAAATTCAGAAATGTGTCTCTCATTTGGTCCAGTGATCAACAAATATTCTACATAAAGAACCACAATGAGAAGTACATCACCCTCATGCTTTACATACAATGTGCTTTCTGTTGGACTGTTAACGAAAGACTTGTTTGACCAAATGAGTGTCGGCTTTCTCATACCAAGCATGAGGAGATTGCTTCAATCCATACAAAGCCTTCTTACATCTGCACACTTTGTCCTCTTGTCCTTTCTTGACAAAACCACGAGGCTACGTTACATAGACTTCCTCAAATATGTCACCATTCAAAAAAGCAGTAACAATGTCTGATTGATGTACATCCCAACCAAAATGAGCTGCCAATGCACATAGAAAACGCACAATAGTCATACAACAAGTGGGAGAAAAAGTCTCTTCATAATCTATGCCTTTTTGTTGTGCATAACCCTTTGCAACAAGTCAAGCCTTATGGTGATCAATCTCACCATCCGGCTTGCGTTTCAACTTGTAAACCCACTTAGTAGCAATGGCCTTTTTGCTAGGAGGAAAATCACATAAAGTCCATGTGTCATTTTCTATAAGTGCATCATATTATGATTGCATGGTAGCCATCCAATTTTTTGATTATGTGCTTCATCAAAAGGTAGAGGTTGCTCAACATCATGTAAGCTAGACGCAGCCAAAGCATAGCAATCTGATGCATAAGATGCATGGCGAGAGCCTGAACGAATACGACTAGACAAAGGTTCATCCAATTTACTGTCACGCAATGTATGCACCAACCATTTTGGCATACCTCTAGCCTGCTCATTTTCAGCCCTTTCCTCATGAATTACATCATGTACATCTGCATCAGTAATAGGCTGATCTATAACATTTTCAGAAACCCCCATTGGCTGTACATTTGCCTCATTGGAATTTGCATTCTTATTTCCACCACTGTAAAGAGGCAACAAAGTGTCATAAATGTCCTGTGAGCTTACACTATTGTCTCTAGTACATGACAACAAGGGTTGAGCACGATCTTCCAAAAACACTACATCCCGTGAAACCAGAATACACTTTGTTTGTGGATGATACAACTTGTAACCTTTGCTTTCAGCACTATAACCACCAACAAGAATACATTTGACAGCCTTATCATCCAATTTTCTACGTTGTGTTTGTGGCACCAAAGCATATGCCAAACATCAAAAACACGCATGTGCTCAATAGAAGGCTTTTTATCATGCCATGATTCATATGGAGTAATAGATAGCAAAGCTTGTGTAGGACACTTGTTAAGTACATAAGTGGCACACATGATGGTCCCAAGCCAAAAAGAATGCTGCAAATCTTGACTTTTGACCATACATCATGCCATTTCTGTAAGAGACCTATTTTTCCTCTCAACAACACTATTTTGCTGAGGCGTATAAGCCAATGTACATTGGTGTTTTATCCCATGGCTAGCCAGAAATGCATTAAATTCATGAGACATATACTCCCCCCCTTGATCGGAGCGGAGGGTGCCCATAGTACATTTTGATACATTTTCAGCCATAGCCAAAAATTGTTTGAAGCACATAAAAACTTCGGACTTCGCTTTAACCGGAAATACCCATGCATGCCTAGGTAATCATCAATCAAAGTCACGAAGTAAAGGTAATTTCCCAAGGACGGAGTTTGCATGGGCCCACAAACATCATTATGCACAAGCTGCAATCTTCATGTGGCCCTAACTAAACCATCCTTTGGAAACTTTGAACGCTGCATCTTACCCAAAATACAGTCTTCACAAACATGTTTGACAGGTGCTTCAAGAGGTGGAAAATAAGCAACCATATCAGATTTCTACAAATGCAGCAAACTGGCAAAATTCAGATGCCCAAAACGTGCATGCCACAATTTTGCATCTGGAATAGCCCTTGAATCTGCAACTGCATTTGCAAAATTTTGTCTAGACTTGTCATATAAAGTGAGCTTATATAGCCCACAACACAAAAGGCCAGATGCAACAATTTCATCACCAAAACTAAGATCATGAACTGTACATCTATCATCCACAAATTTGACTACAAGTCCAAGTCTAGCAAGTGCAGATACAAACAAAAGATTCTTATTTATCCCAGGTACATAAATTGCATCAACAAGTGTGAAAGAATTGCCATTTGCAGCAGTAAGCACAATATTTCTGACTCCCTTAATCGGATAAGAGGCATTGTTGGCACAAGTGACTGAATTCCCATGAGGGACAGACTCGAGAGAGGTAAACAATTCACAATGTGAGGTAATGTGCTTTGTAGCACCACTATCAAAATACCACACATGTGAATCTGCAGCAACTGACATGCATGCATCATAGACAGCAGGATGGTAAGTGCACTCTGCACTAAAAGCCCATTCTGCATCAACATCGGCATCACAGTCTCCTTTCACAGAAGACTCAACAATGGCTGCATTTGTAGTGGAACCATCATTTATAGTGAAACCACCCTCTTTCTTCTTAGCCTCTTTATAGGACACTGCTTGATCAAGTGATCATTAGCTTTACAATAATGCAACACATTTTCTTTTTCTCCTTATCACCAAAATTTCCATACGAATTACTGCAAGCAAAAGCATTAGGAACACGTAGTTTTCCACTCGAAGAAGAACCATAAGAAGTGGCTGCATTGTTGTTACCACCCTTTCTTTGAGAAGCAATAAAAGCCTGTTCAACTGCACGCTGTCTAGTCCAGTTTTTTTTTGGAGAGTGACTCTTGCAATAGCAATGTGCACAATGCATCAAACTTGAAAACTTCAGGATTTCCTTGGGTCATAAGTATCCAAGTACTAGCAAAAGTCTGGTAAGGCATTAAGAACAGTCTACACAAGGGAACTGTCTGAAATGACTTCACCTGAAGAAATAAGTTTCTCATTGATATCCTTGACACCAGCAAGGGAAGTGTCTTTATCATCTTCCTCATGCATAATCTTCAACTCCAGCTCTTTACGCAGCAATGCAATTTTAGCCTCATTGCAACTTGCATACATACCACCTAGAATATCACAAGCTTGTTTGGCAGATTTCACTAAACAAATGTAAGGAGTAATGGTGCGCTTCACAGACAACACAATCAATGCATGAGCCTGCTCATCCTTTATATCCCAACGAGCTTGTTCTACCGTAGGCAAAACAACTCTTACAATAGCAACCGGTGTAGCAAGATCTACAACATCCTCAACATTGCCTACATCCTCAGAACCAGGACGTACATCAGTGCCCTGCACAGTATCTAGACGCCCTTTGACACAAGAATATGTTGCATCATGTAAGCCCACATAGGATAATTGTCCCCATCCAATATGTCCTCAGCAGCAAACATCTTGAACACATCTATGTTGTTGTCAGCCATGGAAAATGCCTACACTTGATGGGAAAACTGTCCAAAATGAGGAGAAATTAAGTGAGACCAGCACGTGTTGTATAGCACAATCCGCAGTAGGCTGTATGGGACTTGTTATGCAGTATTTGGCATTGATAGAAATTCTGCATATAATTACTAAATTGCCTATGTAGACTTGGCTATAGTGGAAACAGAGGCCGAAATGAGCCCGAATCAAAAATGTGAGCAGACTAAGCTGTACAAAAACTTCCAATTTTTTTGTCAACCTACGAATGCTTTCGAAATCTCACTAAAATTGGAGAAAATGAGCAGGCGTGTGTTGGAGCTGCTGGCGACTAAGCCCAAGAGGACGCAACCTTCTTTGATACCAATTATTGGAATTAGGGTTATAGGAAAACACAAACAGCTTGGAGAAGATGAAGGAAGATCAAGACATACAATAGAGAGTGTATTACTTAATGTTCGATGAAAAGATAGATAGCCCTAGAGTGATGGGCGTATATACAATGCACAACGGATAAACCCATCGATATATTTGCACTTCTGTAGCACAAATTTCGGCATGCACATTGAAAATTTCATCTACTGTCATGTTTGTATCATCGGCACAATGAGAACAATCATATTCATCAACAAGAGATTGCACTTCACTATGCACCCCCTCTGAATCAGCATCATCAATTTCATGATCATTCTACCACAGTGTGAGCCCTGTGTCACAAATTCTTGATGGAGAAGAGGCTTGCTCCCCTTCTAAATCATCAGCAAATTCAGGATCAGTCAGCCAGATCGGTAGCTCTAGGTCACAAAAGTGTGTCAAAGGAGTCTGCACCCCCTCTGAATCATCATAATCACGTTCAAGATCAGTTTTCAAATTTGGTAGATGTGCTTCACAAAAACTTGTCAATGAAGGAGTCTACACCCCCTCTGAATCAACATTTTGCAGATCTTCAAGCACATACTCTTGCTTAGCCAAGTCCTTAAAATCTGGTACATCCAAATTCCATAAATTTGGTAAACCAAAATCCATGGTCTTGCTGCTGTCAACTATAGCCCCGCTTTGACCTATGACATTTGTATCATTAATCAACTCTTTGGCAAAACCTGTACCAGTATCTTCAATCACCTCTTATATGGTAGAATCTGTACTAGAAAAATTTTGCTCTAATTTTGGTTCAATAGCAAAAGTATTGGCTGTAACTGAATCTTCCCGCATGTCTACCTGCATATGACTTTACCTGCACATCTTCCTGAGCTTTAGCCAATTCATTGTCTTGATTCCATGATTTATGTTCTTCCTGTATTACAGGTATATGTTTTTTGAAAAATTCACCCTGTGTAGTTTGAGGCTATAGAGACTCACCCTCAAGAACGTGTACTTCATGCAAGGCATCTGTAAACCCCAACTTTTCATACACAACTTTAACTATGTCTTCATCATTAGCCTGTAAGAAAGTAGCATCCTGCACAATAAACTCATCAATCACAGCTTCTAACTTTGATCGTACTTGTCCTTGGATATTTGCGTAGTCCAGTAGACTTGCGCTCTGTGCTTGACAGCTTTCATACTGCTCATAATTTACCTGTACAATAGCTTCTTTGAAATGCTTCCAATTGCCGTTGCAAGCTCTGGTATCCCTCTTACCTTGGTCTCCAGCTCATAGCACTCTAGGTAGCCCTATGGATCGTATCCATCAAAGAGTCGTCTCTCGTCGTATACTACATCTAAAGCTGCATCCAAATCTTCATACATTTGATTTTTATACTTTATGGTCTCTATTTCAAGCAGAGATCCTTGAACCAATTGAAGCATCTTCGAAAAATTTGGAACTGTTGACTTATCATCAAAACCATTCGCACTTAACTCTGCAATCATCTTCATCATCTGCTCTAAATTCTCAATCTTTACCTCCCACCCCAGCTCGTTTCGCGTCGAGTTCACCAAAGACGTCGAGGGATATATGTTCGCTACGTGAGCCCGGCAGGCGCCGGGCCTCTGGCTTTGGGAGGTGTAAAAGAGAGAGAACAAAAACAACTGATTCAACTAACTTTGGCAATCATCGTAATCATCAATTAATTGATTAATACATTTGAGTACAAATTAATCTCTAGACAAGGCGGGCTGTTAACAACACCATCACTTGGATTGTCTGCTAGCTAGGAGTTTAATCTCCCGCTTTACAGAATTAAACGGGCCATTAACGACACCGGGCTTAGCAGGATGATTAATCCAACATTAGCTGATGACGGTGAAGTAACTTCTACAAAATTTATCTCAACTCATTGACTCAATCTTCAGGCTTCAACAATGATATGCAGCTTCCTACTCTGTTTGCATGCACTGCCTCAACTCCCGAAGCTCGATCCCCCCCTTTCAACTCCTTTACTTATGTCTGATGCTCGTTGCCCTTTCTTTTCCTCTTTCTTCTTTTTGTCTTCAAATTCATCCAGCTTTAGACCCTCCTTGGACCTTCTTCTTCAGCTTATGCTACATTCCCCTTTGAAGCTTCCCGATTATCGATGCTCTTGGCCTATGCTAAAGCTTCTTGGTTCTTCTCACCTCGTTGTGCTCTAGACTTCCCGATTTTCCTTCATGCTCGGCTTGCTTCGAGCTCTCAAAGCTTGCCTTGCTTCTCCTTCTTGAGAGAGAAAGCCTTTTCTTTAGTGCTTTTCTTCACCTCCTCCTCCCTCTGAGCTTTGCTTGTTTTAATGATGAGAGCAAGAGAGAGGGAGCTTTGCTTGCCGAGGATTAGAGCAAGAGAAAGCTTCTCCCTTTGCTCCTATTCAAGGACAAAGAGAGGGAGAGAGAGAACGAGCTTTGCTTGTCGAGGATGAGCCGCGAGCTTCTTCCCCTTCTCCCCTTTGATTCCTTGCTCCTCCTTATGCCTTGCCCTTTCTTATCTCCTCGTTTCTTTTCTCAGCTCCTTCCTATCCCCTTCGTTGATAGCCCTATAAAAAAAAATTTGGCCCACCACGTAGTCATGGCACCATGACTGACGTGGCGTGGGAGCGATGATGATGTGGCAAATCGTTAGATGACACAGTGTAGAATTCGATGGGTTTGGCACCGAAAGAGTTCACCATGGGCTGCCGAGCAGTTTTTGCTTCATGGGTGTGCTCGTCTGAGCCTCAAGGAAGGCACTGCGAGCATCTTCTCTCCCCGTGCGCCCTCGCTTTCTGCACTCCACGCCTTCTTTTCTTTTTATTTTCTTTTTCCCACACTTAAGCCCTATTTTTCTTCAATGGGTAGCCACACCCCCTTACTTTGGGCGGCCATTCCTCCAAGCAACCTGGGCGGCGACCATTGGAGAAACCATTGGGCAGCAACCACATTTGGCAAACATATTGGCACTACCTTGTTGGGTATATCCTGCAGTCAATGCATTCCAAGAGATCACATTCCCAACATGAAGCTCTTCAAGCACTTTTTATACTTTATGAGAAGTACACCAAGTTTGGCGTACATGTAAACTATCGTAGTGACGCTGGTGGCAGTATACCTTGCTTAGCAATGCACTGCAAGAGAACATTTTGGACAGATTCTCCTTGAGCACTTACTCTTTTGCATTCCAAAACCCTGGCTGCAGCTCATTGACCGAGCGGACCGGAGTGGTACGGAATTGGCCCCCGGTGAATCTTTATAACCGGAACTTTGATCACTGACCTAAAAAGACCGACGTGCTCCACAAAGTAAGCACTTCAGGCCCGTGCATTCATTTCATCTCTGTCACTTCAGCTACAATTGCCCAATCCGGTACGGATTTGCAATCGACTTGAGCTTTAAACTACCATAACTTCTTCACCGTAGCTCCAATCAACGAGCCGTAAAGACAGGCCGGTAGAGCACTTCAATGTAGTTTTAGATCAAAATCTCCCATTTTTTCTCACTTCAAGCATAATCATTTTTTGCATCATTAAGGCATATGTTGGACCTTTTAAGCTGCATCTGGCATACATTAATCGTTAAACTTGGCCTGTTAACAAGCCCTGATCAATGACCATTAAATGTGTAGGCTTCAAAGAAGCTTAGCTTGCATTTCTCTGCTCTTTTTCTCTTCATGGCAGTGGAGCTGCACGACAATGTGAAGATCTTCGCTGCAGATGAGTATAGCCAAGATCTACAAGAATCTTTTCAAAAGATTAAGGATGCTATCTCTATCTCACAGCAAAGGCAAAAGGCTGTTGCTGATAATCACAGAAAATCCCAAGCCTTTAAAGAAAATGATTGGGTCTTACTAAAATTTCCCAAGGCTCGATTAAGTCACACGACGGCAAGAATCCTACGGGACACCAAAAGTACTATGCTAAGTTAGCAAAAAGGTACTATGTTCCCTTCCAAATTCTTAGGCCAATCAATGAGATGGCCTATCAACTCAAGTTGCCCAGCCATTGGCTCATACACCTTGCTTTTCCATGTGAGCCTACTAGAGCAAGGTGCAACAATGGGCTTTAAAGACCCTAAGGTTCAGCCCATTAAGACTTCCAAAATGCTAAGGTTCCAAAAATCAAAGGTTGTGTCCAATGGTTAAGCTTAGGAAAATTGGATGCTTTGTGTGTTTGTACAAAAATTCTTCATGAATCCTACAAAGGAGAGGGCGAGCCTTGCAAGTAGGGGATGAGAGACAAACACACACACTCACAAGCTTACTTGACACAAAGGGAAAGAGGGACACATGTCAGCTCCCTAGCCCAAATGTCCACAAGGTGTACTCCCCGGGGGATTTACTCTATATACAAAATGAGACGCCACTTGAGAGCAGATAACTTTGATAAAACACCTATATATGACTCATATTAGGAAATATGACCCCCCTTTCTACATTTACACAAACACCAATGCAAAAAACTATCATACACATATCTTACATATAAAATTCAGGTCTCACATGATCTAACTGAGTAAAACTAGTCAAAGAGTGTGTAGCATAGTGACTGACAACGTACTAAGGAGCCACTTTTGTAGATAACTAGATGTACCATCAATGTGTCTTAGTTTGACTTTCAAACTATGTGCCCGTTTAGCCTACACTCTAGCTACTCGTCCAATTATGACCCATCTAAATTTACTCAAAAAACATGTTATAAAGTTGTGTTAGGTTTTCCATGTAAATTTTCATCTATACAAACTCTTTATAGCTTTCATCCCTCAACAAATGAACTATTAACCATAAAACAAGCATTTGATACAAAGAATTTTTAGTTCTTGCATGTATCTTTGTAGCTATTGACTCACAAGTTTGAGGGCAAACTATTTTGGGAAGCCATAATTTAGAAACACAAAAACTTCCTATCATTTTTCCCCTTTTTCACTCCCCCCCCCCCCCCCCCCGGCAGGCCCCCTGAATATGATACCCCCTCCCTTATTTTTCATCTTGGGAGATAAATTATTGGGGGCCTACCCCTAATTTATACACTTATGTAGCTTGTAGAAAAAACCCCCTCCCCTGCACTTACATGGTGTGGTAAGTTTTCCATGGTGAATCCTCCGGGGTGTACTCAAATCCTATTGGATGGCCATGGAGGTAGACCAATGAGAATTAGGCTAGAGTAAATCTAGTTTAATTAATTTAAAAACACTTCATGAAAGAGCCAATAAGAATTAATCTCTTGAGAAGACTATTGGACACTCTCCCAAGGGGTCCAATGAGAGTTTAGTTGCATTAATTAATTATCTAAAGCTCTCACAAAAGGGGAAAGGGGAACACATGTCGTAAGGCTATCACTTAGGCTTCTTAAATTCCATTGGCTAAGCCTGGGGAGGTCCAATGAGGTGCCATCAAGAGCAATTAGTAAGAGGGGTCGACCAACAGAGAGAGGGGGCTGAATTTCTCAAGGCATTATTCCACACACGCTCACACTAGTTCATGTGTGAAGCAAGAAGACTCTCTCTCTCCTTCTCAAGCTTTAATGGAAAGCTTATCACCTACTCCAAGCTTGTGATAACGGAGGCCTACACCAACAACTCTTGGCTTTGTGATGCAAATCCAACCAAGAGCCAAGCTTCAATGCATGCTCATCTCCTCTATTATGCTAATTACTAAGCTATGCTATGCTAATATGAGTGATTGAGGAGATTACATCTTTCTCGTAAGACTACTCCTTCTTCCTCTCAATTTACTCTAGTACCCCGCTAGCTCTCACCATCTTCAAAGGTGTGTGAGGTCTTGGGTCTGAGACCGTGAGGGAATTAATGTTGTGTTCTAAAGTGTTTGCTAGTGCTTGAAGCTTCCATCTTCTTTTCACTAAATAGTTATTGAAGGAACACGAAGAATTGTATTGTAAAATGTCTCCCTTGATGGGGGAAACCCATAATACAAAGCCTTTTGGAGGGGGGACCGGCTCCATATAAATCCGGTCCTCAACTGTTGTCAATATCTTAATTTCTCTTCTTTTGAAATATTGTTCATGCCTATCTAACTAGGTGTGATTTTTGTTGGTCTCTCCATCCAAGCACTCTTGCTATGCTCATTAGGAATCTATCCTAAGGAAATGCTCACTATGTCTATGCTATTTTCCGCTACACACAAGTTACTAGGCCATTAAATGTTACAGGTAGTATTATCCTCTCTCTCTTTGTCTCTCTATCTCTCTCTTTTTGTCACTCTCTCTACGTCGATTTATGTCTTCGAGACACCAAAATGGTTCTCTGCTTTTGTGTGCCTCCTTTTACACACACACACACACGCGCAACCCACATATATTCTCTTCATTCAAATGACCACCCATACAGACACAAAAACACACATAATCACATACATAATCTTTCTTTCTCATACAAACATTTAGATGGATTCTAAACTTTTCAATTATGGCTCTATCTATCGCTCTTGTGCAGGTACATCCATTATGTTAATAACATTCATGCATTGTATGAATATATGTATGAGTGACTATGTGATTATTTTTCTTGTGTAAAGTTCTATGTACATACTTAAACATACATTCTTATAAGTAAAAAAAAGAATGTACATAATAATGTAAGTTTGAGTAGACTTACTTATGAGTTTCGGTGAGGCTGATCCTTGCACAGAGGTTTTCTTCGGTATTGTTGGGATGCTTTTTGAACAATGCATCTCAAACTATGATTTTCATTTTTCTTTCTCAGCAAAGGTATTATATCTTAGTGATAAAGACCTGTTGGAATGAAATGAGAAAAGATTTAAACATAAAGAAAGACCAACTATTGTATTCATTTCACCTAGGCTGCTAGTTGGACATAGAATATAGGAACTCTTTCATGTTTAGGTTGAGATTGGACAAGTGGTGGACCTTGCTCTCATGTTGTAACATCTCCCTGAAGCATGGTCTCATAGTTTTTTCCATAAGTGCTTATAGGTTGAGGTTGGCCAAGTGGTGGATCTTGCTCTCATACTATAACATCTCTCTCATGCGCGGTTTCATATTTAAGGTGGCATAATTATCCTAAATTACATAAGTAACTTTAAATTTTGAAAGCATATTGAGAGAATTTGGGTGGGGGGTGGATCCTGGATGCAAACAACTTCAAGACTTGGTTAGAATGGCCAATGGTGGATCTTGGAAGCATCCATTTTCAAGACTTGGCTAAATGCCCATGTGGTGTATCTAAGGTCTACCTATCCTACACACTTTGTTTAAAGTTGGAAGTTGATGGATTTAGGAGACACCAACCATTGCATCCACCTTCCAAAACATGGTAATTAGAATGGCCAAGTGTTGGATCTATGATGCACTCACCTTCCAAGACTTGGTGTGAATGGCCAAGTGGTGGATCTAGGGTCTACCTATTTCACACACTTTGTTTGAAATTGAAAGGGTGTAGATCTAGGAGACACTAGAAATTGCATTCACCTTTTAAGCCTTGGTTATAATGGCCAAGTGGTGAATCTTTAATGCACCCACCTTCCAAAGATTAGTTGAAATTCCTAACTGGTGAATCTAGGGTCTACTCATCCCAAAACATTGTTTAAAATTTCTTGTGTTATGATGGCCAAGTGTAAAATGTACCCAGATTCAAAACATTGTATAATGGCCAACTAGTGGATCTTGGATACGCCAACCTACCAAGGCTTGCTTAGAATGACCAATTGGTGGATTTAGGGTCTACCTATCCTACACATTTTATTTCAAATTGCAAGGTGGTGGATCTACGAGACACGAACAATTGTATCCACCTTTCAAGACTTGGTTAGAATGACCAAGTGGTGGATCTTAAATGCACCCACCTATCAACGATTGGTTAGAGTGGCCAAATGGTGGATCTAATGTCTACCTATCCCAACACTTTGTTTAGAATTGCTAGTGTTAGAATGACCAAGTGTTGGATGCACCCAACTTCAAGGCTTGATTGCAATGGACAAGTGGTGGATCTTTAATGCACCCACCTCTTGGTTAGAATTTCCATGTGGTAGATTTCAAGGTGGTGACTCAAGGAAATACTAACCATTGTATCCACCTTCCAAAAATTGGTTAGAATGTCCAGATGGTAGATCCTGGATGCACCCACCTTCCAAGGCTTGGTTAGAATGGCCAAGTGGTGGATCTTGCATCCACCTTCTAGGACTTAGTTAGAATGGCCAAGTGGTAAATATTTGATGCATCCATTGTAATGGAAATGGCCTATGAATTTTGAGAATAGCAAAATTAAGAGAATTAGAGTGAGCATTTTCATGAGACTACTTTGAGAACATAGAGTGTGAACTTAATTAGCAGTAGCAACATAAATATTATACTTAATTAACTTGGCATGAACAATACTTTTGCAAGAGAGAGAATTAGGGAACATAACAACAGTTGAGGACCAGATTTAATTGGAGCCGATCCCCCCTCCAATAGGCTTTTGGATTATATATTCTCCCATCAAGAGAGACTTGGTACATTACAATCTTTGCTCCTTGTGACCTAGGTGCTGCAATGAAGATGGAAAGCTTCATGCATCACAAGCATAACATAAACTTTGTAAAAGCATTAACCATACCCAACCTCAGTCCCAAGGCCTCAAACACCTTCAAAGGTGGAGAGAGCTAGCGGGGAATGAGGGTAGAGAAGAGGAAGAAGAAGCATTTAAAGGAAAAAGAAATAGTTCCTCACTTGTCATCACTCTTCTTGCTTAGCATAGCATATTAGAATAGTAATGACAATGGAGAAGATGGAAAGCTTAAGCATTGAAGCATGGATCTTGGTTGGTTTTGCATTCCATAGCCAAGAGTGTTGGTGTAAGATCTCAACTTCTCAACAAGCTTGGAGAAGGAGATGGAGCTCTTGCACTTTGCACCTCACACAATGAGAGAGAGAGAGAGAGTGTGTGTGTGTGTGTGTGTGTGTGTGTGTGCGTGTGTGTGTGTGTGTGTGTGTGTGTGTGTGTGTGTGTGAGAGAGAGAGAGAGAGAGAGAGAGAGAGTATATCCCTCAAGCTAGCCCTTAGCTTCCTTGGTCTGCTAGAAGATGATTGGACGTGACCTACAAGCCTAGCCAATCATTCACATGCAGGGTGAATATCAAGAAACCATGCTAGCCTTGGGATTTCCTCATTGCCCCTTTGAGAGAGAGAACTTGATAAATGCACAATCAATTAAACAAATTAGCTAAATTATCATTGGACCCCTTGAAAGGCCAACCAATAGGCTTTAGACAAACCATGAGGGCAGCATGAAGAGGAACTTGATAAGTGTCCTAGTTACTTCTTTAGACCAAGCCTGCCTTGTGTGAGGGTATGTGTGTTCTCTCTCATGCTCTACAATGAGGGCTCGCCCCCCTTAAGTAGGGATCATGTTGACTTTTGGGAACACATTGAACCCCTTGAGCACCTTATTCATGAAGCACCTCAAGAACCTTAGTCAGCAAGAATGGCAAGCACCTCAAGCACCTTAGTCAGCAAAGCATGACAATCACCTCAAGCACCTCAGTCAGCAAGCACCTCAAGCTTGGGCCGGGTTCCTAGCTCAAGCACAGCCCTAGCTTGTCTAAGGTCAAAGTACTTTTAAGACTAACCTTTGGAGGTATTTAATGAAGCTAACCCTAAGGTATTTAAGCTCCATTAGTTTTCTTGCTCTTTGACATAGCCTCTCTCATTTGGACCCTCTTAACGTTGGCCCCGTGTTGAGATAGATCCATATGCACATGTCTATATTCTAACCCTTGTTCCTGTTTATTCTCCCACATTAAATGATCAATTTAATATGAGAAAATCATTGGGCTGGTTAGATATTAGATTTTATGACATTACCTCTCTCTTGAAATCATTGTCATCCTCGACTACGAGGTAGAAGAGATAAATTCTTAGTCATTAGTCTATGTTTCTTAGCAGGTAGAGGATTCCTTTTTTCCTACGACATCATTCGAAGATGTATGAATAATCCATTTGGTGCTTAGGAGACGTAGCTACCGCAAGCATGTCTTGTCTTCATTCTCCCAAAGTAGAGTGACAAATTCTACTTGGTGTTTGAGAGACCTCGTCATCACAAGCATGATTCTAAGCATGCATACTACTTAATATTTTTCCCCAATAAAAAGAGAATTAGTCTTATAAAACAAAAACATTGGTCATTTAAAAGAAACATGTACATTTGCTTGCTCTAATGTAGCATTGTACGCATTGACAAGGTTCATATTATCCTTAAGCTATATTTCTTGCATCCATCTAGCACCTTCAAAAGGATAATTTTTGAACTTAGTTAGATACCATCAAATAATCTTACCATGTCATAGTACCTTGTCCTCATGCCGAAGGATAGCTTTGGGTTGGAGCACCTCTTCATGGTTTTTGATTTCTGGGGGACTTCAATAATTGGTTCACTTGATGGCTCTTCTTTGTAGGGCTTAGATAGGCTCACATGAAAAGAATTGTGTATGAGCCAATGGGTGGGCAACTTGAGATAAGCCATGCCATATATTGGCTTCAAGATTTGAAAAGGACCATAATATCTTTTTTCTAGTTTAGAATAATACTTTTGATGGCCCATAGGATTTTTTCTCGTCGTTTTCCTCAATCGAGCCTTGGGAAACTTGAGTAAGACCCAATCATTTTCTTTGAACATTAAGGCCCTTCTATGCTTATCATCAGCAACAGCCTTTTGCCTTTATTGAGAGATGGATATAGCCTCCTTAATTTTTTGGAAATATTCTTGTAGGTCACGGCTATACTCATCAGCAACAAAGATCTTTCCATCTACTTTAAGCAGCAAGGGACTTTTAGGTATTCCCTCTATGATCTCAAAAGGTTCCTTTCTTGTAGTAGTATGGACAGTATTATTGTACTCATACTCTACAAGGGGTAAGTACTTCTCCCATTCTGAGCGTTGATCTACTTCTATAACATAAATCTTTCATAGATCGAGTATCATAAGATTGGTTATCTCACTTTGGCCATCCGTTTGTGGGTGATAGGCCAAAGAGAAATTCAATCTTGTACCTAGATTTTCAAAGAGACCTTTCCAAAAATTACTGGTCATTCTAGGATCTCTATCTGACACGATGGATGTTGGCAATCCATGGTGTTTGAAAATTTGGGATATGAAGAGAGTTTCCATTTGGTGTGCCTTAATAGCCTTTTTTACAGGAATAAAGTGTGCTTGCTTGCTAAAACATGTCTACTATTGTCCATTTTCTCGTATTCCCATGGATAGACTTGGGTAATCCAAAGATACAATCCATGGTTATACTCTCCCATGGTGAATTAGGGATTGGCAATGCTTGAAGTAATCCAGGTTGCTTCCTTCTATCATACTTGGCCTTTTGGCATACCACACATTTTGAAACATAATCTTGTATGTCCACTTTCATGGTAGGCCAATAGAAGTATGTCCCTACTCCTCGAAGAGTAGGTTGAATGCCTCTGTGCCCCGCATAGGGAGGAGCATGGGATTCATACATGACTTTCTCACGAAGGGAGTGGGTAACACATACCCTATTGCCATGGAGAAGATAACCATCTTGCAAGGTTAATGGTTCTTCTTTGTTCCCAAATGCAAGGGCTGACATTATGTCTTTAAAGTCAGGGTCAGTAGCATACTCATCTATCATGGAAGATAGATCATTGTGAGTTGCTATAGACATCGCATTGACTCTTGGTCATCTCGTGAAAGTGCATTGGCCACTTGATTATACTTACCAGCAATGTGAGCAATATGAAAATAAATTTGCGAAAGAAAATTTGCCCACCTCATTTGTTTGTCAAAAAGCTTGGGTTGCGTCATGAAGTACTTGAGACTTTGGTGGTCCGTTTACAAAATAAATGGAGTCCCCAATAGATAGTGCCTCCATGTGTCTAGGGCATGTAGAGAAGCTAAAAGCTCTTTTTCGTATACTCCCAAGACCCGTTCATCATATTGAGCCTTTGGCTCTCATATGCTATGGCATGCCCTTCTTGAAGCAAGACTGCTTCAAGGCAATCGCCACAAGCTTCACATTGGACCTCAAATGGCTTTGAGAGATCCGGAATCATAAGCACTAGCTGAGAGGTAAGCTTGTCAAAAGCATTTTTCTCTTTATTAACCCATGAGTATTTAATGTTCTTCTCTTTTAAGTCATGTAATGGTCCTGCTATTTGCGAGAATTTTTCTATGAAGCGTCTATAGTATGCACACATACAAATAAATCTTTGTAGCTCATGTGGATTCCTTGGATTAGGCCATGCTTTTATTACCTCCAACTTTGATGGATCCATATGGATACAATCTTGTGAGATAATAAGGCCTAAGTATTGAATCTCTTGAAGAAAAAATTCGCTTTTCTTTTGGTTGAGAAAAAGCTCGTTCTCCCTCAATGCTTGAAAAATGACTTGGAGATGTTGCTTGTGTTCTTCCAAGGACTTCGAGCACTCTAGTGAATTTGCGGTAGGGTCTAAAGATTTTTTCCATTAAACGATCAAACATGGCCGGTGCATTAGTCAAGCCAAAAGGCATGACTAGATATTCATAAAGACCAAACATTGTGTGAAACATGGTCTTTAGGATATCTTCATCCAGTATCCTTATTTGATAATATCCACTTTTAAGGTCAATCCTACTGAAGTAGGTAGAGCCTTTTAGCTTATCAAACAGACCTTCTACCCGAGGCACAAGAAATCTGTTTTTGATAGTGATATGGTTTAGTGCTTGATAGTCCACTCTTATTTTGATAGATAAAAAGTTTGTTCTCCCTCAAAGCTTGAAAGATCAACTGGATATGTTGCTTGTGCTCCTCCAAGTACTTGGAGTAGATGATGATATCATCAAAGAGCACTCTAGTGAGCTTGTGGTAGGGTCTAAATATTTTCTCCATCAAAAAATTGAATGTGGCCAGTGCATTAGTCAAGCCAAAAGGCATGACTAGATATTCATACCAAACATTGTACGAAACACAATCTTTACAATATCTTCATTCACTATCCTTATTTGATGATAGCCACTTTTAAGGTCAATCCTATTAAAGTAGGTCAAACCTTGGATCTTATCAAACAGACCTTTGACCCACGGGATGGGATTTTTTTTTTTGATAGAGTGATATGGTTTAGCACTCGATAGTCCACCCACATGTGGTATGTACCATCTTTCTTTTGCACTAAAAAGATTGGAGAATAAAAGGGAGAGGAGCTAGGTCTCACTATCCCTTTGTCTACCAATTCTTGTACTTGCCTCATGATATCCTCTTGTTGAGCTTGGGAAATTTGATAAGGAGGCTTGTTAGGCGGTGAGCTTCCTAGTAGGAGCTCAATTTGATGGTTATCATCCCCTCATTTTGGAGGTAAGTCCATAGGGATATCATTGATAAAAACATCTTGGAGTTCATTTAGAAAATTAGAGAAATAAAACTTTTCTTGATTCCTACCATCTTCATTTGATAAAACATTAGCGTCATTTAGAGACTCTTTGACAAAAATCATGTACGCAGAAACTGAGCTTTTTGTTGACTTATCAAAAGCAGGTGAATTTACAAGTGATATAGTACAACCGGACTCACTAGCATCTATATACATGCTCTTTTCCTTGTAAGTGAATTAGATTCTCCTTTTAGGGAACTTCATGTTGGCATCCATGCGGTTGAACCATGGCACCCCTAGGATAACATCCTCATGTTGGAGAGGGGAGATGAAAAAGTCTTCTTTGTCGATGTAACTTTGGACATGAAGCCTCAACTTCCCAATCAAGGGAGTAACAGAGGCTTGTTGTCCCTTGAAATCTCCATCGATAGTTACAGTATCTCCCTGTTTAAATAGCAATCTTTCCAGATGCATTGCGGTTCATTAGTGATTTCCAGAGGAGCCCGCAGCTGCCTGGTATATCCTACGCATGTGTTTGAGGTTCGAGATAGTGTAGTCTCAATTTTGTTGTTGGCATGCTTTGAGCGAGAGACGAGACGTGTCTCTTTCGTACGTGAGCTCCACCATGCTCACGAGACAAATCATTTAACTGTGTAGGATGTGCCAATAGACTTTGTAGAGGTAGAGATAGAGCGGTAGTGCTCTAGTGAGACACAACAGGTATTGTCAGATTTTGTGCAAGCAGAGGTAGAGTAGGTCTGCACCCTAGAGACACAGACAGAGATGACAGATATGGATTTCTTTGATATGATCATGTTAGATGCTGATGATTTGGTACCAAGACGCACAGTTTCGGCTATGAGTAAGAGGGACGTAGCTATCCCGTGTGGGTATTGACACATTCATATGCGATGGGTAGTCTTGATTATGAAGTGATTGCAGATAGCGCAGTGGAGGCGAGTACAGTCAGGTTTGCACAGATTTTGTCAGCATTAGGGCATCTCATGTTCGACTTGTTAGTGTCGAGGCCCGATCTAGCAGCTGCAGTGGGAGAATTTGCAGCAGGGATTGTCAGTTGTGCGATGACTGACATAGCATGATGCATAGTGGAGTTTTACAGACCATACACATTAGTTTGCGAGATTTACATGTAGATTCTAGCATAGGTACGCACGCTCGCCTACCACTAGAGTCGATACGACTACGTTTAGATCAACCGAGTGAGCCGGTGGGCATAGTTTGAGAGAGTCTCTCACCTAGTTTCTTGTACATACTAGTAGTTTAACTAGTAGGTCTCACTTATCAGTGCATCACCTTTAAGTTGGAGTTTGTTGGGGTAAAGGCGGTGTGCCTCTTACCTCTGTCAGACACGTCAGAGATATCCGACCGCCCATTACTTGTACACACCTTATTCTTTACTAGTAGAAGAATAAGGGGCTCTCTCACACACATAGTGTTGAGCTGCTGCACCCACATCCTCTGTTCTCTCTCTCTCTCTCTCTCTCTCTCTCTCTCTCTCTCTCTCTCTCTCTCTCTCCCTCTCTCTCTCTCTCTCTCTCTCTCTCTCTCTCTCTCTCTCTCTCTCTCTCTCTCTCTCTCTCTCTCCCCTTCTCACTATCCGCACATGCACCGCATTCGTGCACTCACAGTCATCTTATTTTGCTTGAGACAGGCCTTATCACTGCGAAAGTGGCCGGTATGGTGGCGGTTGAAATATCGATTCTTCTTTTGGTCTTCCACACGAGTTGCTTTTGATTTACCGTCATTCTTTGATTTTTTTCATGGAGGGTTTGATGACTGACTTGTGACTACCAAAGAGTTCGAGCGCTTCAATTTTGACGTTAATTCTTGGCGAACTTATGGATGTTCTCAATAGATGTGATCGAGTTGTGTAAAACCTTGTTTTGATATGTTGCCGGCAATTCAAATAGGTATATCTGCACAATGATCGATGTAGGTCTGTAAGTAAGCGTCCAAAGTTTGCTTTCCCAATTCGTAGTGTAAAAACTTCTTGAAGCCCTCGATTCTATCGACCTGCACAACGCGAGCGCAAAAGACCGGTTGAAACTCTGCCCCAAGTTATGGGTTGCGGTCATAACACAGTCCACCAAGAGTAGGCCTTCCCCTGAACAAAGTTTGCCCAAGATGTTGGGCATCAATGAAATGATGCATATCAAAGAAGGTGGTCCATTGCCCCAACCACGAGTCTATAGCAATCTCTTTGTGAAGAGGTTCGGATAGAGCTGAAGATGCAAGGTACCAATGGTGGCAGGAGAACACATTGCCTCTGCACCTTTGCTAGTTTCTGCTGCAAATTAGCGATGAGTGACGTGTCGGAGATAGATGGCAAAAAAGAAGAAATCCCATGGGGGTATTTAGAATCGGGAGACGAGTGACGTGTTGGAGGTAAATGGAAGAAAAGAAGAACTCTCTAGACGAAGCCCATGGGTGTGTGTGGAATCGGGAGAAGAAAAAGGTGTCTCCTCCATAAGTTGAAGCATGCTATCGGCGTCATTCTCATGTGGAGAAGCATCATGTGATTCCATGGAGTGTAGATATGTAGAAGAATACGGAAGTATGTAATAAGAGTTCACTTGTGATAGACGCCCAAGAACGTAGTACAATAAACAAGCAAGCGAAATATAGAGAGCGTAGAGGATAGGGCGAGAAAAAAAGAGGTGCACACATGAGAGAGAGAGAGAGAGAGAGAGAGAGAGAGAGAGAGAGAGAGAGAGAGAGAGAGAGAGAGAGCTTGTGGTGACACAAATGTCACTTTCCACCCACCGACGCGATTGATATAGAGGGATAGGGTAGGCTAGTTGCCTTGAGGTGCAACCCAAAGGTAAGAGTGGCCATTTTTGACACTTAACTAAAAAAAACATGGTTTGGGCGGTTAAGTTGAGTCCTCAAAAGAAATCCAAAAATCAACTGAGTAGCTTGGAAAAAAATTGGAGGACTTGGGTTTGCCGACTCTTGAATGCCGACTTCGCGTGACGACTTTGCACGTTGCCTAGCCGACTTCACGGGCTACCCTTGCTTGCCGCCCCTTAGGACACCACCCTTGCTTGTCTCCCTTAGGCCACCGCCCTCAGGTTGCGCCATTGTTCATGCACTTGCTGACCCCTATGCGTTGTTGTTCAACAATGTGTGTGTGCGCAGCTGCACTTACACAGTGCCAATGCAGCATCCAGGTGCACGCAACTGCGATCAACACTAGCTACCAACACTTGTAGGTCTCGTGCAACGCTCTTGCGCCGCCCCATTAGTGTGGTTGCACAACTACTCGTGTGTAGGTGCCCTTGTGTCGTTTGATACCGACCACTCAAACCGCCTCTTTACACCTCAACAACAACAAAGGCCACTTAATCTGCATGAGTGAGAGTGAAGCTACTGTTGTCGACATTGTGCATCAAGTACATGTAAATGATGATACCAAGCAAGTCCATGCACCACCATATACTAAACATAAGACTAAGACAAAATCCTTATCTCCTCCATCTCTGCAAAAACATACCTCAATCAATCAATACCTCTCACCATTGCATACGGGGCTGCCATGCCCTTAGAGTGGCAGCTCTCGAGGACACTCTTATGCAATAAATGGCAACAAAGAGGCGAAACAAAGACAAACCAAGCATCCATGTGACGGCCACTGGCAAATCAAACATTCCACACATGAGAATCCGTGGAAAAGAACTCACCAGATTCCCACCACCGGCTTGCATGTGCCTTCTTGCCCTCCTCTCTCGCTAGTAGTGTCCCATACCACCCTATATGAGAGTTGTGAGAGCCTGTCATGATGGGAAAATCAACATTCCACACACAAGAATCCATGAAAAAGAACTCACCAAATTCCCACCACCGGCTTGCATATGCCCTCTTGCCCTCCTCTCTCACTAGTAATGTCCCATAGCATCCTATACGAGAGTTGGGAGAGCCTCTCAATCAATCAATACCCCTCACAATTGCATACGGAGGGGCTACCATGCCCTTAGAGTGGCAGCTCTTGAGGACACTCTTATGCAATAAATGGCAACAAAGAGGCGAAACAAAGACAAACCAAGCATCCATGTGACTACCACTGGCAAATCAACATTCCACACACGAGAATCCGTGAAAAAGAACTCACCAAATTCCCACCACTGGCTTGCATGTGCCCTCTTACCCTCCTCTCTTGCTAGTAGTGTTCCATACCATCCTAAACGAGAGTTGGGAGAGCCTGACACACTGGGCCATCATGGCCCCATGAGCTCTAGTGAATTTGTGCACATCGCCATGCTGTGTATACACGCAAGAAGTGGCTTTGATACCAATGTTATTCCCTTATCGAATCCATGTTGCACACATGACATGACACAAGCCAACTCAAACCTAGACACACGTAGTGAGTGGACATCAGGCTTAGCTCCCAACCATAGAGTCAATACAGGGTCACCCCCGAGACTGTGAGCCTGCAGCCAAGTGAATAAGCCTCTACCACAAGGACCGGTGTCCCATACCACCAAGCCTACACAAACATGGGTGTGTGGGAAAAGCTGGCAAGGGCCAAGAGTCCAAGTGTGGTGATGTCAGGACACTGGCAAGGCCGGACTACACAAGGGCAAGGCCGGGCTAGGCAGTGTGGAAAGGGAGTCCAACTAGGGCAAAGGGCCAGGGGCTATGCTATAGTGGGTGGTTGGGTGGTGGACTCCTAGGTTCTAGTTCCCCTTATCTAACATTGGTATCAAGATCTTGGTTCTTTTTTGGGAAAGGCACAGCTGTGGAGGAGGGGATCCACACAAACTTGCATGAGCAAGTTGCATGTCGGGGTCACCAAACCGTGGAACACCTCTCCTGTGAGGAGGACGACAAGCAATAATTCCATGGGCAACCCCCCTTGCAAGGAGGAGCCGTCGAGGCGGACTTGCACAAAATTCATCCCTTGCGAGCTCTACGGCTTCGCGCCGATCGGGGGAGCATTTCACGGCCGAAGCCCCTCTCTCAATACAGTGGCCGCCATGGCCCCCTTCCTTGCTCGCACACTACTGTAAGCGGCCATAACCGCTGCGTGTTCATTTTTTCACATTACAAGGGCGCCCAACCCCCTTGGGGGTTAATGGCCACACCCTTTTTTCAAGAACAAGGGGTGGTACCCATAGTGGGGTACCCCACCCCCTCCCTCGTGTGCGGATTCGGCTAGGTCCGACAAGGTGCAGCATCTCGACACGACCGGCACAAACTTCGAGTACCCAATTCTCTACGTATTACCGGCAAAACTAAGAGATTTAAGAAAAGCATTCCGACGGGAGTTCAAAGTACAATTACCTTAAAAGTCAATTACAATTGCAAGTATAATTGATTCGGCTACCAAGGAATTGCGGAATTCCCTATACGGCGGACAATTTGAATCGATTTCCACCGGGATACTATCAATTTTGACGGAATTAGCAAGGCTAATTACACTTTGCAAGTGCTCTCAATCTTAGGTATTTTTTCTGACTATTCCTTGCACCGCACTGTGTCGCCATGGGTCGAATATCAATATGACATTTGATTTTGAGCAAAGTACGCCTGATCCTGCCCATGATGGCCCACGGTCGGACCCTCTCAAGGAGAGTACCCACGACGCTACGGCAGGTGACGACACTTACGAATTGCTCGATATTCAAGAATTTCATGCACTTCAGACACGCATGACAGTCATGGATGAAAATTTCAAAGATTTAAATGCAAATGTTACTAAACTATCCACATTAGTGATTCAATTAATGCAACATCAGTCCAAGGGTTCTGCTGACCCGCACATGCATGAGCACGTTGCTACACAAGGGCAAGGCCCTTCTAATCTAAGGCAAGGCCCAAATGCTGATACGTTGCATACTCTCACTGCAAAAGAGGTGGATGAATTGTTGAAAACACCAAACCACCGATTTTTAAGGGAGGAGACCGAGACCGCAATAAGGATGCAGTGAATATCTTTCTCAGCAAGTGGGATGGAATTCATGCCTTACGGCGTACTCTGGACGCAGTCAGAGCTCTGCAAACGAGCTTAACTCTGGAAGGCAAGGCCTACAAATGGTGGATGTCTCTCAAGGAGAAGAACATCATACCACAGAGTTGGGTAGCTTTTGAAGCTATGTTTAGCAAAGAATTTTTGCCTACAAATGAGGCAGATCGGAATTGGACAGCTTGGGACACATGTTCCATGTGTCAATACCCATCATTGCTTGAATATATCTCTCACTATCGGGATGTTATTCTCAAATTGGAAGGCTTAGATAACTTTCAACAAGTACGGCGGTTTATACGAGGTCTAACACGAGAAGAGCTTAAGAAGTACGTCAAGACCCAAGACCCTAAATGGCACTTGAGGAAGCCATAGTGAAAGCACATATTCATGATGATCCAAATGAAAAGAAAGCACATAATAGTCATGTGCCTGCTAATACACATGGTAATACATGCACTCAATATGGACACAATAAAAGTGAATTTATAGTTGCCAATTCAAATGCATCTAAAAAACCCAAGGGGTCCAAGGGTCCTCTCTCTCCTGAGGACTTTGATAACGCTAAGAAAAAAAAATTATGTTTTCAATGTTTAGGAAGCGGTCATGGCAAAAAGGATTGTCCCAAGAGGAAATCTGCTCCTCATGGCAAGGAGAAAGCAGTGCACACGGTGCAACTGCTACCTCTTGAGTCTTCCTCACGCTTCTCTACAGTGGAAGTAACACACACAGAGGTGGTACATGAATGCTGTCTCACAGCTTCCATGTGGCAACAAACCTTTGGACCACGTGAGTTAGTACGTATGCACGGATCTCTGCAAGGCCACAAGGTGCGCATCTTGGTAGATGACGGTCCTACTCACAACTTCATCAATTATGGATTGGTGAAAAACTCAAATTGCCTCCAACTCCGAGTACCCACCGCTACAAGGTAGCAATGATGAATGGACATGATACCGAAATCTGGGATACTCAATGCCGAGTTGTTCCGTTGGAAGTACAAGGTTACTCCACATGCTTGGATTTTCAGGTTATGAACATGGAAAGGGTAGATGTGGTTCTTGGTAGGGAGTGGTTGCATAGCCTAGGACCATCACTGAAGCGTAGCTATGAGCACAACAACTTGATGTTTGAATCCCATGGCACACATGTGTTGTTGTTAAGAGAGAAGGATATACCATCACCGTTGATTTGTACCGCTGATCTTATGCAGCTCATTTCTGATAATGAAATAGATCAATTTTTCTTGTGTTACTCACTGTCTCATTTTCTTTCTAACATTGAATCTGTTGAACATTCCTCAATGCCGTATGCTTCTCTCTCATCTATTCCACCAATGACTATTTCTAAACAAGCAAACATTGCTAGTGAGTTACAAAAATTATTAAATGAATTTCAAGATGTTTTTCCTAATGATTTGCCACTAGGATTACCACCGACACGATCGGTGTAACATAGCATAGACGTGGCTGCAGGCTGTAAACCTATCTGTAAATTGCCTTGCCGTATGAGTTATTCTGAAGCTGCTGAGGTGGAACATCAGCTTGCTGACTACCTTAGCAGAGGATATATACAACTCAGTTCTTCAACATGGGCCTATCCTATCCTATTAGTGAAGAAAAAAGACGGCAGTATGCGCATGTGCATAGACTACCATGGCTTAAATGCGGTTACGGTTAAGAACAAATATCCATTTCCCCGAGTAGATGAGTTGTTTGATAAACTCACTCATGCTCACATTTTTACGAAAATAGACTTGCGGTTAGGATATCACCAAGTCCGTATTCGACTTGTTGATATACCCAAAACTGTATTCTGAACACGGTTTGGACACTACGAGTTCTTGGTGATTCCCTTTGGGTTAACCAATGCGCTGCAACATTCATGACACTTATGGATAGTGTCTTGAAGCATACTTGGTCAAATTTGTCATTGTTTTCCTTGATGACATTCTAGTCTACAGTGCTTCTGAAGAAGAACACCTACAACATCTCAGGCAGGTGTTTGGGTTGTTACGAACAAACAAATTATATGCCAAGGAATCTAAGTGTGATTTTCTACAAGATGAAATTTACTATTTAGGGCATGTTATTACAGCTAATGGGTTATATATGGATCAATCCAAAGTGGATACCATCCGAAAATGGTCTTGTCCTAAAAATATGAAAGAGTTATAGATTTTTTGGGATTTGCATGTTTTTACCGAAGGTTCGTTAAAAACTATGCTAATGTTGTTGTTCCCATGACATATCAACTAAAAGGCAAAGGCAAAGCTTTTCAGTGGGGATCCGCTCAACAACACAGTTTTGATACGCTCAAGGATGCATTAGCTACAACTCCCATACTGGCTATTGTAGATCCTTTGAAACCATTCGTTTTGGAAATGGATGCCAGTGACCGTGCTATTGGAGCAATCCTGTTACAAGACAGACGGCCAATTGCATTTGAAAGCAAGAAGCTTGATGTAGCTCAGCAGAGCTACTCTGCTTATGAGCGCGAACTCTATGCAATAGTGTCTGCCTTAAAAACATGGCGGCATTATCTGTATGGTGCTCAGTTTGAGATTGTGTTTGACCATGAAAGCATCAAATGGTTTACACAAAAAACGGATTTGAAGGGTCGGAAAGCCAGGTGGACGGAGATTCTTCAGGAATATGACGCCAAGCTAAGGTATCGTAAAGGTCGATACAACGTGGTGGCTGATGCTCTAAGTCGTATGCCGGAGATCAATTCTCTCGTGTTCACGGAACTTTGTAGTGAATTTTTTGAATTTTCTCAAAGGAAAATACGAGCATGATGAAGCATATTCCAAAGTATGGATCCATGTTCAAATGAGGGATCCTTCTCACTCCAATGATGGTAGTGTAACGTTAACCTCCACACCTAGTTCTCCTCTATCGAGTGATGAACTACAGCGATGGAAGCATTTCACCATCGACAATGGGTATCTACTCCATAAGGGGAGAGGTTGTGTACCGACGGAGACAGACATTCGGTGCTAAATTCTTTATGAATGTCATGATAGTCCAAGTGTAGGGCACCCAGGTATTAGAAAAACTTATGCTCTCGTATGACAACAATTTTACTGGCCAAGTATACATGGCTTTGTTCAAGCTTATGTCTTGCATTGCCAAAAATGTCAAGTTAACAAAGCAGAGCGCCTGAAAGCAGGAGGACTCTAGTTACATCCTTTGGAGATTCCCAATGGAAAATGGGAAAGCATCTCTATGGACTTTATTGTGGGTTTACCAACCACTGTACGAGGTCATGACTCGGTATGGGTGGTCGTAGACCGGTTGACTAAACTATGTAAGTTTATTCCAACCAAATCAATGGTTAAGACACCAGAACTAGCCAAGTTATTTGTGGACAATCTATACAAATTGTATGGTTTACCAAGTAACATTGTCAGCGATCGTGATCCCAAGTTTAACAGTCACTTTTGGAGAGCTGTGTTTAAACGATTGGGTACACAACTGAACCTCAATACAGCCGATCATCCAGAAACAGATGGTCAGACTGAACGAGTTAACCAGGTGCTAGAGGATATGCTAAGAGCATACATCAACAAAAAACAGTCAGATTGGGAAGAATACTTACCTATTCTCGAGTTTGCCTACAATAGTGCTAAGCATGCCACAACTGGATTTAGTCCTTTCATGCTCATGTATGGGTTTCAACCTAGGTCACTAGTTACGGTGGGGTTGACAACCAAAAAACTCCAACAAGTTAAGGATTTTCTCCAAGACCACATGGATATGCTGAAACTCACTGGTCAGAATGTCCGACAAGCACAAGATCGGTATAAGAAGCATGTTGACGAGAAACGTCGGCAAGTAACCTTTGAAGAAGGGGAGGAAGTATTTTTACGTGTGCCAGAACATTCAGAAAGTCTGAAAACTGGGCCAACACCTAAATTATCTCCCCGATATTGTGGGTCTTTCAAAATACTCAAGTGAGTAGGTGATCGTGCCTACAAATTATTGCTACCTGCACATTCTCATATTCATCCGGTGTTTCATGTAAGCCGTTTACGTAAGCGGTTACATGAGGACGACAATGTCATTGACCAACAGATTTTGGTTGATTTCATTGAACCTCCTACCTTACCGCATGAACCTGAACCTGTTCTCGATTATCATGAGTTGCGTACACGTCATCATGTACGTCAACAAACCTTAATCAAGTGGAAAGACCGACTTGAGGAAGGTGCCACTTGAGAAAACATTAGTGTTCTTAAGAAGAAGTTCCCCACTTTTGTTTTCGAGGACGAAAACTCTTCTTAAGGGGGGAGTAATGTCAGGACACCGGCAAGGCCGGACTAGACAAAAGCAAGGCCGGGCTACGCAGTGTGGAAAGGGAGTCCAACTATGGCAAAGGGCCAAGGGCTATGCTATATAGTGGGTGGTTGGGTGGTGGACTCATAGGTTCTAGTTCCCCTTGTCTAACAGGTGATCACACAAGATGTCTCACAAATGAAACTCAAGTCCTACTTATAGGACTTCATAACCAAAGAGCTAGGTTCACACTTGATCCCCCCCCCCCCAAAGCACTATCTAACACGGGGTATTGAATTAATTTAAGGCGATGGGATCAATGATGGAGAAGTGCTGGCACAAAACCAAAAGCGCGCCCAAACGTTGAATGCAAAAAAGTAAACAAAGGTAGGAAAAGTAAACAAGGGCCGGGGGTGGGGGACAACGACCAGCTTTATAATAATGGGAGTTCGCATGGGTCAACAAGCCAACACGCCCGTGTGGTTAGCTCACCGGGCTTCCACACACAAAACCAAACGCGCGCGCAAATGTCGATGCGAAAAAAGGATCAAGAACAAGAAAAGAAAAAACGGACATGAAAAGTAAACATAAACATGGGGGGAGTAAATAACGACCAACTATATAGTAATGTTAGTTCGTATGGGTGTCAACAAGCCACACATGCTCACGTGGTTACTCACCACCTGAAGTGATGGGTTCGAATCTCCGATCGACATCCATCGTTGACTTTTTTTGTGTAGTTCTCTCGCCTTGAGATCCGTGCGCTTCAACTATCGCCGCCTTGGGGTCATTAATACCCCATGTTAGATGGCGCCGAGGGGGAAAAAAAAAAAGAGAAAAACAGACACCAACCACGTGATGACACGTTGTGAACCAAGCTTTCATACCTTCTGTTTGCACTGTGCAAGTGAGGATTTTGCAAAAAAAAACCCGATGAGGAGAGGGGCAATGTGACAACCTCTGTCCTCGCACGATTCGTTCTCTCTCTCAGCACCACTGGGTTCATGTTAACAGAGCAGGGCTAAGACAGAGCAATATGAGCAAACATGGAGGCAAAGAGAACGATTCTTTCTTTTGTCACCTCACTGAAGGACTGTGCTAGGAAGAAGGATTTATACCAAGGCACTAGGATACATGCTGATATTCGGGATAGTGGGTTACTTGAAAAGAACACATACTTAGGCAACATGCTAGTCAGTATGTATGTCAAGTGCGGTGCACTTGTCAGAGCGCAACAAGTCCTTGATGAGCTTCCTATCCGGAATGTTGTCTCTTGGAGTGCATTGATAGCGGGATATGCCCAACAGGGGCACGGCCAGGAAGCTCTGGGCTGTTTTCAGCAGATGCAAAGAGAGGGCATCTATCCAGATGCAATTACCTACACTTGCATCTTGAAGGCATGTGGCATTATACAAGATGTTGATATGGGCACAAGAATTCACAATGACATTGTTGGTCAGGGGCTGTTGAAAGCAAACGTCATGCTTGGCACTGCTTTGGTCGACATGTATGCCAAATGTGGTGTACTTCATAAAGCACAAAAACTGCTTGAAAAGCTTCCTGTCCGGGATGTCGTCTCTTGGAATGCATTGATTGCGGGATATGCCCAACATGGGAAGGGCCAAGAAGCTCTGAGCTGTTTTCAACAGATGCGAAGGGAGGGCATTTCTCCAGATGCAATCACCTACGCTTGCATCTTGAAGGCATGTGGCACTACGCAAGATGTAGATATGGGCCAAAAAATTCATGATGATATTGTACGTCAGGGGTTGTTGACAAGAAACGTTGTGCTGGGCAATGCCTTGGTCGACATGTATGCCAAATGTGGTGTACTTCAAAAGGCACAAAAAGTACTTGAGGAACTTCCTGTGCGGAATGTTGTCTCTTGGAGTGCATTGATTGCAGGATATGCCCAGCAGGGGCAGAGCCAGGAAGCTCTGGACTGTTTTCAGCAGATGCAAAGAGAGGGTGTCTCTCCAGATGCGATCACCTACATTTACATCTTGAAGGCATGTGGCACTAAACAAGACGCTGATATGGGCAAAAGAATTCACGATGATATTGTCAGTTGCGGGCTGTTGCAAGAAAATGTTATGCTTGGTACTGCCTTGGTTGACATGTATGTCAAATGTGGTGTACTTCAGAAAGCACAAAAAGTGCTTGAAGAGCTTGCTGTCCGGAATGTTGTCTGTTGGAGTGCATTGATTGCAGGATATGTCCAACAGGGGCAAGGCCAGGAAGCTTTGGGGTGTTTTCAGCTGATGAGAAGCGAGGGTATCTCTCCAGATGCAGTCACCTACACTTGCATCCTGAAGGCATGTGGCACTATGCAAGATGCTGATATGGGTAAAATAATTCATGATGATATTGTTAGTCAGGGGTTCTTGAAAAACAATGTCGTGCTTGGCACTGCCTTGGTCAACATGTATGCCAAATGTGGTTTACCTCATAAAGCACAAGAAGTGCTTGAGAAGCTTTCTCTCCGGAATGTCGAGTCTTGGAACACACTAATTGCGGGATATGCCCAACACGGGCTGGGTCAGGAAGCTCTGGGCTGTTTTCAGCGGATGAGAAGTGAGGATGTGTCTCCAGATGCAATCACCTATGCTTGCATCTTGAAGGCATGTGGCACTATGCAAGATGCTGTTATGGGCAAAATAATTCACGATGATATTGTTAGTCAGGGGCTGTTGGAAAAAAACGTTGAGCTTGGCACTGTATTGGTTGACATGTATGCTAACTGTGGTGTACTTCAGAAAGCACAAAAAGTGCTTGAAGAGCTGCCTGTCCGGAATGTCATTTCTTGGAGTGCCCTGATTGCGGGATATGCCCAACAGGGGCAGGGCCAAGAAGCTCTGGCCTGTTTTCAGCAGATGCGAAGGGAGGGCGTCTCTCCAGATGCAATCACCTACACTTGCATCTTGAAGGCATGTGGCATTACACAAGATGCTGATATGGGCAAAAGTATCCACGATGATATTATCAGTCAGGGTCTGTTGGGAAAAAGCGTTGTTCTTGGCAATGCCTTGGTCGACATGTATGCCAAATGTTGTGAACTTCAGAAAGCACAAAAAGTGCTTGAGGAGCTGCCTGTCCGGAATGTTGTATGTTGGACCGCACTAATTGCGGGATATGCCCAACAGGGGCGGGGCCAAGAAGCTCTGGGCTGTTTTCAGCAGATGCAAAGGGAGGGCATCTCTCCAAATGCAATTACCTACATTTGCATCTTGAAGGCATGTGGCACCATGCAAGACGCTGACATTGGCAAAAGAATTCATGATGATATGGTTAGTCAGGGGCTGTTGAAAAACAACATTGAGCTTGGCACTGCCTTGGTCGACATGTATGCCAAATGTGGTGTACTTCAGAAAGCACAAAGAGTGCTTGAGGAGCTGCCTGTTCGGAATGTGGTCTCTTGGAGTGCACTGATTGCAGGATATGTGGAACAGGGGCAGGGCCAGGAAGCTCTGGTGTGTTTTCAGCAGATGCAAAGAGAGGGCATCTCTCCAAATGCAATCACATATGCTTGCATCTTGAAGGCGTGTGGTACTACGCAAGATGTGGATATGGGGAAAAGAATTCATGATAATATCGTTAGTCAGGGGCTGTTGAAACAAAACGTGGAGCTTGGCACTGCCTTGGTTGACATGTATGCTAAATGTGGTGTACTTCAGAAAGCAGAAAAAGTGCTTGAGGGGCTGCCTGTCCGAAATGTGGTCTCTTGGAGTGCACTGATTGCAGGATATGCGGATCAGGGACAGGGCCAGAAAGCTCTGGGCTGTTTTCATCGGATGCGAAGTGAGGGCATCTCTCCAGATGAAATCACCTATGCTTTGGTCTTGAAGGCAATGAATACATCTTGAAGGAATGTGGAATTACACAGGATGCTAAACAATGAAATCACTTATGCTTTGGTCTTGAAGGCTATGGTTACATCTTGAAGGGATGTGGCATTACGTCAAAAGGTTTGGTCTTGGAGGCTATGCTTTACAGAGGCTGACAGGGCAAATTTTTTTTCATGATGAGATTCTCAGTTGGGAGTTGTTGACAGTGCTTGGCAAAGCAAAAAGCAGAATTTTGGAATGTTTCGAGATGAGGAGAGGTTAGATTGTGGAGAAAAAAGAAATGAAGAGAAGTAGCTCGCACAAGACGTTTGCCATATCTAGACTCCTTGAGTCTCTCTCTCTCTCTCTCTCTCTCTCTCTCTCTCTCTCTCTCTCTCGGGTGCATTCTTATGCACATATGGAACAGTTTCCCTGTTGCTGCAGTCTTATCTATGCCATTCGGCAAGCATGAGCTATGAGTGAGGAAAGTGCTGCCTGTGTGGTTGATTTGATGATTGATGCATGTGTGCGACGACAGCTTCTTGGTTGTATATACCAGGGCAATACATCCGGAAGGCGGAGACGTTCAGACATGTCCTCATTGAATGCTTGCTAACTGAAAATCCTTCTTGCACACATGCTGCTCCAACGACTGGGCGTGTTACCTGTAGATGATCTTGTGTCAACACAGCCGAAAATACTGCACGTTGCAACAGCATGAGTTGGAATGCATAAAGCTCATAGGTTGCAGGCCACAACCGAGTGCTTCTCATGCAAAAACAGGAAGGTGATTGGTACTGCCGGATCTACAGTAGTTGCAATTCCCTTCACTTCATTCTCTTATTTGTCGCATGCTGGAGCTTTGAGATGAGCTTTCTGTTTGTGGCAAGGTGATCACTACGGAGGACATGGCTACTTGATTTTTGGCCAAGCTTCCCTGGCAGTATGACTCTCTTTACAAGTCCCTTGTTTCCATTGCTACCACTTGGGAGTTACAAAGGGTTTGGGGTCATTGGCAGGCCTAATCAGTGTCGAAGATGACATAGTGAAGAATTTCCCAAGGCATTGAAGAGGGAGGTTTGGCAACAGGGAGCAAGCAGGCAACACAGGGCAGGAGTCAGAGTCAGCATCAGTATCATTGTGGCAGAGAGCTAACCAGTTGCTGTAGAGGTGGCTAGGCGGAGACAACCACAAATAATCCGTCAAGGAGGAGGAGATCGTAGAGACCAAAGAAGGCGGTTTCTCATCGTAGTAGGAAAGAGTAGTTAGCACAGATGTCTCTCAATTAGAGGGACCTTCAATGGTAATTGAGACCTTCGATGGTCCGTCTCTCTCCTGCCAGTCCACAGAGAGACAACATAGGCCAATTTTTCATCCTGGTATGAGCGAGGGGATAACTCAATTGCCTTTCTTCTTGACCTGGACACATGCTTGCTTTTTTTGAGCATCTATAAGCAAAGGAGTGCACCCATGTGCACAGAAGTCATAATGTAAACAGAGTAGGACATGTAAACCCAAGCAACCACCTGGTTTATGCTATCTTCTTCTACAAAGGTCTTGGTGTGACACATTAGAAACAATGAGAGAGAGAGATTCGTTCTATAAACACATGGCAACATTTTTACAACCCAAAGGTTCTTTCGTGTTATATTCATTCTCTACCTTTACCTCTAAACCATTTTATACTTTTACCCATCTACTCCTCTATGTCATTGACATCGTCCAAAGTTGGGAGGCTCTAAGAGTATTCGTGCGTAGTGTCATCTCGACTCGCAAAAACTTTATTCCATAGCTGAGCCCATGTGTCAAGAGTCTTTCTCAAAAATGCACGCGATTGGACTCTATATAATCCATGTTCTCTCAAAATCCAAACACCGAACTTGCAAGAATTACGACATCTTTTATGTTTGAGGCTTTACCCAATCAAGTCCATGACGGCTTCTTTTGCGATTCGAGAGTCCTTCTAGAGCCTAAAACCCCTTGATGCTCCTACCCTCCTTTATGCCTTTCTTCAAGTCAGGGGTCGCGGGGCAGGCGATCAGCACCGTTTATCTGCTCAACTTTCTACACCATAATCTAGCTTGCAGGCGACGGAGCGGGAGGCAAATACACCAACATCCACAGCAGCAGGAATTGCTGCCAACTCAACGCTCATAATTTGTTTGCAGACTTGTCGAAACCCCCTGGAGTCGAATAGAGACCACACTGTCGTCACCCCTAAAGTCCATCAGTTTTGTTGGCCTCACTCCCCCCGACTGTGAAAGGCCGGCCGGTGCAGTACTGCTCCCGCCATTGGCTCCCCGCCTCCATGCGGTCGCAGTATTACAGGGAGGACCATTCCCTAGACCTTCATGATCCTTGATGCTTTCCTCTGCTCCTGCCTTCATTGATGCACCTTCTCTCCGTAATCCTATTTTAATGCCGAGCGAGAGCAAGGGTCCTTCCGAGGGTGAGAGAGAGATAAAGGGCTATGGAAGCTTGATTATATTTTCGAGCGAGAGCGGGGCTTAATCCTCTCGATTAAGCTCTTCCCTATCTCTCGCTGCCTGTGCGCCATATCTTCCCTTCGTTTCACCCCATATACCTTACGGGTAGTCACATTATTCATTGCCAACCCATGTTTTTTTTTTTTATAGCAAAACTCACAATTGTGAGCGACTTATATTGATCATCCCAAAAAATTACAAGAACTTGCCAACCCATGTTGTGCGTATCCCGTAATCGATGTACCCAAACGATATCAAGCACTTTTGTGCATTCCGAAGTGCACCAAAGTATCTTCCAAAGCAAGCGTGTCATTTGGCTTCGGCATAATTATCGGTGCCAAGCACATCTCCTGCAGCCCAAATACAATGAAAAAACTATTACGACCATAACTTGACCAATCGACCATAACTTGACCAATTGAAGTACGATTTGAGCAGTCTACAGAACATACTCTAGCCCATGTTAGACACTATAAACCAAAACCCAGTAAAATTGAAACCAATCACCCATGCATGCATCTTGAGATTGGTCCAAAAATGGCAGAACCAACCCTTGAAAACCTTGTACTACTCATGTCTTCCTTATTTCGGAATCTAATTGACGAGCTGTAAAGACAAGCACTACACAATTAGGACATAAACCTGCACTTCGGCAATGTTTAAGCATCCCGGCCTATAGGCATAAAACACACACTTATTGGCCCCAAAAACCATATGTGGCAGACATTTATCATTACAATTGTATGTCGCCCCTTCACTGCACAATTGACATATACACATCAAATAAGTGTAATATGCAACTTTTAATCCTATTTCCCATTGAGGGAGCGGAGCAATACGACATCGATCTTTACAAGTCCCAAATTGAAGCTCAAACAGTGAAGTACGACCACCGAATGTTTTTTTGAGGGTTGAATTTGTCACTTTTTGGAATGTGTCTCTAATGACTTTTTCAACTCACAAAGATTTTAGTTGGTAGTTTTTGATGCAAGTTGCCGGATGTTCTTGAAGGCTTCTCAATGGGATATGTATGCACATAGATATTCGTGCTTGAAGTTTGACATTAAACGGGGATTGGAGAAAAAATTGATTTTCATCAATTTTGGATATGCACATAGATATTTGTGCTTGAAGTTTGACATTAAACGGGGATTGGAGAAAAAATTGATTTTCATCAATTTTGGTGAGGCTAGTATAGATGATTGAAATTACCAGATTGGATGCCCAAACCCAAAGTCAAAGACACAACTTAATAGCCGGTCTTTATGAATCAGCTATTGGGTTCCTAAGCCGCAAGTTATATATTGATTGACATTGTGCCCAAAAAAAAAATAATTGTACAGAGTTGGAATTGCTCTATAGAAGCACTAGTTCATAGTCGGATACCAAGGGGATTATTTGTTCTCTTTCGCTCTCGATGATGATGAAGAAAACAAAAAACGATGTCATGTTTGCAGTTAAATTTTGTACTTGATTTGTGAATTCATGATGAATACATATTCTAGTTCCAAAGTGTCATTTGTGCATAGTTTCTTTGTGTTGTGCATCTTCTCTCAGTATTTTCCCACAGCAAGCATCCCGATGCTAGCTTGATCACCTCAGGAATCCCATTTTCCCCAACATCTTAAGTAAATCCGATGCGAAACGAGTTGGGGTGGGAAATTTTTTCAGAGAAATGTTTTTCCTAACGTCTTTGGTGAGTCCGATGCGAAATGAGCCGTGGTGGGAAGTTTTTTCAGAGAAAGATGATGACACCACAGGAACAAGTTGCTGCTTACATGCAACACAACAACAAGCTGTCCAATAGCCATTCAACCTGCATGAGCGGATTTGTAGTGATCGATAGGCAGTTAGGATAAATTGTAAGGGTTTGAAGGCCAAGCCATCTCAATAATTTTCCGCATCAATGAGCAATCTATGGAATATAATGGGATTGAGTGTCAAAATATAATGGAGGGGGTTTCACTAGATTATAGTGCTTGAACTTAGGGCTCAAATTGGAGAACTACATGTAGCACGAGCAACAAGCTGGCAAAAGTTTTAAAAATCCTTGTAAAAGAAGTATTTGAAGACTCCCAGAGGGTAACTAAACAGAGTTTTCTGAAGTAGGTGCTTAAGAAAAATAAGGACTTACCAACATGAGAACTATTTTAGATATTTGAAAGAAAATTTAAGCAAGTATCTACAACTGAACAATCTTTGTTGAAGTTAGAGTAGGTTGAACTATTTGTCCAAGCTGTTGATGAGCAACTTTAAAAGAGTTTGGTGCAACTACTTGGAGACTCAACATGCGAATTGGGTTTTATCTTTAATTGGAAAATAGTTTTTGAAATGGTAAATATGATCGTGAAGCGGTAGATGAGGGTTGATAAGCTAATTGTGGTCAATCATACAGACACAATGGAAGCAGAAGATAAGGAGAAACAGTCTCCAACAATTCCTAAATTGGAGGAGCCAACTCTTGACGAGTTCATGAAAGGTATATGAGAGTTAAGTTTGAATTCAAAAGTAGTTAAACTTGAAGGATTAGGTGCAAAGGCGTCTACCTCGGAAGGTAGGAAACACGCTCCACATCAAGATTGGAATGATCACTGCATGTGGTGGGACAATGAAGATCATGAATATAAAGATTTTGATGATTTTAATGAAGCATATCGGAAAAATGTGATTTTTTGGAAGGATAACTAGATTCATCTTGGGGAATTTGGGGAGCCTCTGCTCTTGAATTTTGGAAAAGGTTGAACAAAAAAGTTAGTAGAAGAGATGCATCATAACATTACTCTTGTTGAAGCAGCTATCCATGGGTTAAGATATGCCAAGTTGGGAATTATAAACGGGAAACCATAGGGCGGACTGATCCGATGGATTCTCTTTCAGTATATGCGTTTAATGCTAAATCCCAAGCTAATGAAGCCATAGTAGAAGAGAAGAATAAAAGGGATAAAACAATGCAGGGATTTCAAAAAGGGATATTGGGTCTACTAATAACAAAGAAGAGGTGCCTTCTCCCAAACCTATTCTTAAAGTGGTTATGAAAGAGGCCCCAAAAGATAAGAAGCAAGGTAAGCCCATGGGACCTACATATAAATTGAAATCTAACATTGAACTAGCTACATATCTAAAGAAGGTTTTTGAAGAGCGTATCCTCAATAGCAAAGTGGATCTCACATTGGGAGACATCTTAGGGATTTCTAAGCGTGAATTTCATGAAGGAATTATTGACATTTTTTTAAAAAAATGATAGCTGCCAAGTGAACAATAACCAGGCACGATTAAGATCCAAATGCGTTGCCATTTTGAGTCGATTTTGGATTCTTATGAAGAAGAATTTGAAGATAAAGATCCAAAGATTTTGGTGGTTTCAAATCTGATTGTACCCGAGGTAAGGCATGTTCATATTAATGAGGATGGAGATGAGGAAACTATGTCAGGTGTCACTTTTCAAGGACTTATTGTGCTAGAGAAAAGACGAAAACCATTGTGCAACTTGGTGACATTGAAGAGTTGTTCCTAGCAATGGTGTGCCATGGATAAAAAATCAATCTTATGGAAAAGGACTTGCACCAGAAGGGGAAGTGGTCTATTGATGTGGACCATGGTTGGCAGATTTGAGCTGTAAACATGCTTCCAAGTGACCTTATGGTGCATATGTGAATGTTAAGGTAACTAATGGAGATGTTTACGATGAACAAAACTTTCTTGTACAAGAATAACATTCCTCCTAGCCCCTCATATTGGGAGTGCCGTACATTATGGTTGTGAGTGTGAAAAAAAAGTGTTAGATGATGGCTTAGCCTATGCAAGGATGTGGAGTCCAAATGGTAAACGAGTTGTTCAATTTTTGATTGCGTGTTGATCATGCCAATAACAAAGATAGTTTATGTGATCATCCATTTCCAATGATACGTAAAGAGTTCATAGAATACAGGTTTCTACAAGATTTTCTCAGGGTGTCTCTACGGTGGTATAGAGGAGGGAAAGTTCTCTGCAAGGGAGACTTTTCTTTGGGGATATCTGAGGATTCAATGTCATACATGAAGTTTAATGAATTGCGTAAATGGGAGAAGGAATATATTTTAAGTATTCAAATGAATTGCAGGGATGTGATGTGGTCATACCAAATGATTTTATTTCAAGAATCTTTGAAGAGGTTTATTATATGGATACTAGATGAGTTCAACCAATACATATTAAAAAGTGAAACTGAATGTGCTAAAGTGCATTCAATAAATATGTATGATGTATGAAGTAATGAATATACAGAAGAAGTTATATAAATAAAGGAAGATTTGGGTGAAGCAAAAGTATAGATACAGACGAAGTGCAAAACCATTTCAAAGAAAGTAAGGCCGATGGATACAACTTTACCAGAAGAAAGTGATGGAAGGATAGAGAAAGCTTCTTTGTAGCCTATGTTGAGAGATCCAAACAACATTGGACATAAATTTACTAAAGAAACATTAAAGAAATTGAAGATTGGGGATAAAAGGATGAGTTTTTGAATCCTTTGCAGCCTAGGGCTATTTATTCTATGGGTGATCTCTACTTAAGATATGACCAATTGCAGCTCCCTTTGGAGTCACCAGGGATCTTACTACTATGCATAGACCTCTTGGTTTGGTAAGGATGTGCACTCTACCATAGGGTGCTACTAACTCTGTGGCTCATATGATGAATAGTATGAATAAAGTGTTGATAGATTTTACTCCTCATTTCATCATGCCTCTCATCAATGATTTACCAATCAAAGGATGTGAAGAAGATTCCAAAGATGAGATGAAAGATCAAAGGGGTGCCAATGCGTTGTTGCCTAAGACTATCCAAGCTTGAAGAAGTGAACTTGAAACTTTCAAGAAAGAAATTAAATTTTGATGCTAGAGAGGTTTCAATTGTGGGGCATGTGTGTGGTCCAGATGGGAGACGACCAAGTCTAGTTAAGATTAAAGCTATACAAAAGATGAAGGAGACATGCACATCATTAATTAAAGTTTGTCGTTTTTTGGGTACATGGCTGTTTTATCTTATTTGGTTGCCACACTTTGCTCATGTAGCATAGGTATTTTATCAATTAATTAAGGAAGAGAAAAAGGTTTGTATGGGGATATTCATACGAAGGCTATCAAGAAATTAAATAAAATGCTTCTTGAGGCTACTACATTGAGAAAAATTGACTATAAATGTGGAAGGTTAGTGATCTTGACTGAATACTATCCCAGAAAGAATTGGTGGCCATACATCAAGATGATGAAGAGGGTCACAGGTGTGCAGTTTGATTTGGAGCAAAAGTGCTTAACGCTTGTCAATGAGGTTACCCACATGTTAAGAGAGAACTTTGGTGTACTGCTTCTACCCTAAGATCTGACAACGAATATTTTCTTGGGTCTTTAGTCGTGATGGAGATATATTGTTTACCATTAATAAATATGATTCTAAATTGCTCTACTCTCGACATTACTATGCTATGATAAATAGTTTATATTGATTCAAGTTGGCCCAAGAGAACTTATATTTCTGAGGTAGATAAACATGGCTGAGTTGGCTAACTTTTCTGCCAACTAGATGTTTGGGTTGATAAGAGACAACTAAAAGATTTTTTTACTCTAAAAATATGTTAAAGCCTAACTAATGTGGCAAAATCTATTTTCTTAGAATAAATAAAAGTTGGTAACTCCCTGGTTATAGATTTTGTCTAAAACATCAACTAAGCAAATAGGAACCAAACTTTAAAAAAAACTTTCTTACAAACTAATCTGGAACACCTCGAGAGCTACTGCAAATCGCCAATGCCGAGCCAAGGAAAATCATGGAGAAGAAGGTGTCATCAAAGCCATAGCCGTCGGTGCTATGCCATGGCTGTTGGAGAAGAGAATAAAGTACTCTCTCATTCCCTTGCTGAGAAGAGCTATATCTCTCTCTCTCACTCTTTCTCAGGCTTGTGTGAGAGGGGGGGAGGGATTGTTGAGGCTTGGTGGGATCAATTGCTTGCACACACTCATGAAAGGAGGTAAGTAAAATTAAGAAAAATGAGCTTCTCGTCCCACTGTCAAAAAGCCTGTAGTAGCCGACTCTGATGATTTTCTAAAGACTGCAATTTCTTCTGCAACCCCCCCCCCCCCCCCCGCCCCCGCCCAAAAAAAAAAGCTCCTATGTGTGTGTGTGTGTGTCAAAACACACAATCTCCTTTTCTATTTCCAATGCTGCCACCCAATGCATGGTGCTCAATATTCCTCCCATGACTTGCTGCTTCTGCTAGCACTGGCCTGCTTGGATTTGCTGCCGCTGTAGCTCCATCTCCCTTTACACCCAAGGTCACAAGCTTCACATTCTTTGCAAAATTCCCCCTTGTTGCTTGGTGCCTTGTTCGATGCTCTGCTCGATAAGCTTGCAGTTGAGCCCCTATTGTTCAATCCCTCCCCAATTGGTTCTAGTGCTAGTGTCTAAGCCTATTGCTTGCTTGACAGAGCTACTGAAATTCCCCTGTTTGGGCCTCGATTTTCAGTTCTTCAGCTCTCCAAGATTGCACTTGATCGGCTTCTCTTGCAACTCTTGCTTGGTCGACTCCTTGGTGCTCGATTTGGCAAAGCTTCAAGCTCAAGATGCTCTTACACCATGCTATGTGCTTGATTCCCTACTTCACCTTCAAACTCGATCTTAATGCCCTGCTTTGGATTCATTGCAATTGCCGATTATCTGCACTTGATGCCTTGAAGCTCCCATGCTCTCACACCAAGCTCAAGCTCTGTCCTGCTTTCGAATGGCTGCCTGCAGAGCATATTTCTTGCTAAGATTCTCTGAGAATCCTCAAGGTTGCGCACATAGGAGAAGCTGTGATCCGTGATCTTGCCTGATCCATGCCGAATCCACCCCGAACTACTTCAATCCAGTGTCATGAAGCATCGTGCTCCGTGGGAGCTCCATTGCTGTCGAGAGACTACTGCCGCCAAGTCAAAGCTCTGATACTACTTGTGAGTGTGTGTGTGGGAAGATGCATGCGTGCATAGTGCTGTGCATGCGAGGAAAGGGAGAAGCACAAGATGGTGTGGGTGGAGCAATCTCTCGAACCATGAGTGAGGAGCTCCCTATTCTTCTTATTCTTTCTTATTCTTCATATAGAAAGAATAAGGGTATGGACACCGGACGTCCGACCCCGTGCAAAGGCACAACGCCTTTACCCCAATAATCGAAGAAGAGATCCTAAAGCTGCTCTTGCGCACCCTACATCAATTTATAGTGGACAATCAAGAATTTCTCTTCCTTGATGACATTACCCACTTACTTGAAAGAACTTACTTGAAATCCATCAGGATGAATCCCTCTCTGTTCTTTCAATACATGCTAGGTGTTCGTGATACAAAGAGCCCCACTCAGAAGACCGAGTTCCAAGTGCACTACTCCTCTACTCCCCTCATCAACACGTAGCCTTTCCAAAGAAACATAATTCCATGGATTCTCTCGTGGCGGCAGCTCTACAAACCATTGAGGACGAGGAAAAAGGTTTCTACGAGAGTATTCCCAAGAGTAGCTTCGCTCCCCACAAACAAGGAATGTTTTTTGGCGATCATTTTTTGGTGAGTGATTTTTTGGAATCCAGCGAGCAGATTCTAAATAGATTCTTTCTCTCTCTCAACCCTTGATAGTTGATGATCCGCTCTTTTTTTCTCTCTCCTCTATCTCTCTCACATACATTTTTTTCCTTGGCGAACATACATGCACAAGGACCAAACACACATCGATCAATAATTGTGATCCCTTGAGCAATAAAGGTCTCTCTCTCCCTCTGTCTCTTGCAAAGCTTCCTCTCTCTCTCTCTCTCTCTCTCTCTCTCTCTCTCTCTCAATGGGTCATTTCTGCCCCCCCGCGGATGTTAATACCAAATAAAATCAAATCAAATCTCTCTCTCTCTCTCTCTCTCTCTCTCTCTCTCTCTCTCTCTCACACACACACACACACACACACACACACACACACACACACAAACACACAAACACAAGGACATGTATACTCCCTTTTCTCTCTCTCCCCTCTCTACAAGCTCCTTTTTTCATCTCTCTCTCTCTCTCTCTCTCTCTCTCTCTCTCTCTCTCTCTCTCTCTCTCTCCCCCCCATCCATCCATCCATTCCCCCTTTTCTCTCTCTTCCCGCCCCTCTCTCTCTCTCTCTCTCTCTCACACACACACACACACACACACACACACACACACACACACACACACACACACACATCCATCCCCCCTTTTCTCTCTTTCTCTTGCGCCTCTCTCTCTCCTCCTCTCCCCTTCTCTCTCTCTCTCTCGTCCGTAATCCACGTGAACTATCAGCCACCCGTAGTCCACGTGGCCATGCCACATGGATTATCGGTGGCCTGTAGTCCACCTGGCCGTGCCATGTGTACTAGGGTAGGGTGGTCACACACACACACACACACACACACACACACACACACACACACACACACACAGAGGCAAGGGAAGAGAGAGGGGGGGAGTTGGTGGGGGAGAATGAGATAGTGATAGAGAGGGTGTATGTTGAGAGAGATAGAGAGGGTGTGTGTGTATGTGTAGAGAGAGATAGAGAGGGTGTGTGTTTATGTGTAGAGAGAGAGATAGATAGATAGATAGATAGAGAGAGAGAGAGAGAGAGAGAGAGAGAGAGAGGGGGGGGGGAAGGGGGAAGAGAGAGAGAGAGAGAGAGAGAGAGAGAGAGAGAGAGAGAGAGAGAAGGGTAGAGAGAGGGGTGGGGAGTTGACAAGGGAGAGTGAGAGAGAGAGAATGTGTGTCTAGAGAGAGAGATTTTACTATCGTCTTCGGAGGTCAAATATGACCTATGGGACCAAATTTACATGTGATGTAGTATGTGTAGGGCTCATGAGTGACTCTTGATACTCCAAAATTGTGGTGATGAGAGTGGCAAGGAGAGCGCACACTATGACTGGGAGAGGACAGTGTGTAGGTCTAAGTCATGGCTGAAAATATGAGAGAAGCAAGTTCGGATGTGGACCAAAACTGAGCACTATATTATTGTGTGGTACTCAGAATCTTGAACTTGCAGTGAGCATGATGTGCACAATCCATTTGACTCTTCTCCATTGCCCCAATGCCCTGTCTTCATCGAAGGGAATGGGAGCTAAGCCAAATGGTTGCGATAGTGCGTATCATCAACAAGGGGATAGGCTCAAGCATGTAAGTGTGAGTATGGTTTCCTCTTTCAGCGAAGAACATGGTTTTGTAGTTGGGGGCAATATAGGTGGTGTAATGTATGAAGTGTGACCCACCAGATTTCTCCCAAGCTGTAGTACATTCGCGTTGTAGAAAAGCTTCATTCACTTGGGAGTCAATTGAAGCATCATGTGGCAAGTGTAATGCATCCCATCTCCCAAACCACTTCTTTATGTGTTGCATCCATTTCGTTCTCAAGATCTTGCTTTTATGCATCTTTTGAACTTTTTTTCTTGCTTCCCATTTAATTCTAGGAAGTCGATGTGAGGGGTTTTGACGCATCTTTATCATGTACTCCACAACCCTTTCCATGCCCATAACCTCAATCGGAAGAGATATTGACTCAAGAAGTAGGAGTATATATGGTGTTTGTGTCTTAATTTGGAGAAATTTTGTAAGTAAACACTTTTGGACATTCTCAAACTCTTTCCAAGTAGACTTTGAGATGCTCCTGCCCCACACTTCAACTCCATAAAGAAGAACCGGTGTCATCAATGCATAAAAAAGGTACTTCTTGAGAACCCAACACTTGATGTTTCTCAAATTACACATATTCTCAAATGCATAATATACTCTCTTTCCCACTTCCAAACGATGCATAGCATATTCATGCCACTTATGATTGGATGGAACCTCAAGACCAAGGTACTTAAAGCTCTCAACAACTTCAAGTATCTCATTGTTGTACACAATGCATGGCTTCTCCTTATGGTTGGGTTTCACAAGCATAACCTTTGTTTTGGATTCATTCAATTAGCCCACTATGCAAGAAAAAGTTCTCAAGGACAACCATAAGCTTTTGTGCAACTTCTAAAGTGTGTGCTAGAAGCACTATATCATCCGCATACAACAAAAGCATGGTTATTGCATTGCAAATAGTGACCTCTTCAATGACCTATTCTTGCATAAAGTCAAGTACCATTTGTTCCAATTGATTGTTGCATAGACCAAACAAAGTTGGTGACGACGGCGGACATCCTTGTTTAGCCACAATAGTGCTTAATTTTTTTCTGAAATTCCTCTTCCCATGTGCAATTGACACATCACCTTCTCATAGATTCAAGAAGCTGCAAGCATAAACTCACTTGGCACTTTGACTTATTCTATCCTTCTCCACAAATTGTTACATGGAATCATATCAAAGGCTTTCTTAAAGTCCACAAAACAATAATACAATTGCTTGACTTTCAACCGTTGCCTTTCAATCGACTTTCCTCCATGAGAACACGAAGAGTGACAAGATGATCAATGGTGCTATGGCATTGACAAAAACCCGCTTGTCCTTTTGCACGCTTGTCATTCTCTTCAGCTGAATCACTCAATTTCATGTCCATTATGCATCCAAACAACTTTTCCATAAGAGACCCAATCATTATAGTCTGGTAGTTGTTATATTCTTTACATCCCCTCCTTTATGCAAAGGCTTGGCCCAATTAGTACTCCAATCATAAGGCATACCATGTTGAAGTGCAAGATTGAACATATCAGACATCCACTCATGGGTAAAATCTCCCGTCCATTTGGGCTTGATACCTTGAAGATCTTCTGCTTTCAGTGGCCAACTTTTCAAGCCCATTGTATACATCCTCAATAGTAGAAAAAGAGGACATACATGGGAGTGAACCATAATGACATTTTTCAGCATTTGGTTGCTCATATAATTGCCTACAATGTGTGTATATATCCACAAGACTCAAGTTACCAAAATTCTCAACCCGCTTGTCTCTCAAGTTTCTCCAAACTCTTCCACATGCATGTGCCTTTTCTTGGACCTCAAAGAGTTATCGTGTTACTTTGTATCTTCTTCTCTTCTTTTGAATCAATGCCTTGTATGTATGCAAATGACTTTGATAGTTGTCTTTGTCCATAGTTGTATCAAGCTTTATCAATGACTTTCAAGCATCTTGACATTCTTTATCAAACCACCTTTTGTGTAATCTATCTTTGTTGTTACCATGGAGATGATCTATGGCAAAACATTCTTCGGCACAAGAACAAATAACTTTCTTGAGTGCCCGTTTGAAATTCAGACATAGTGATAGCTTCTCTTCCCTTTGGCTGAGATTATCATGCTTAGTTTCTTCTCCATATGCAAGATCAATACATAAGGTCTGATGTTTTAATTCTGGGGCCCATTGGCCAAACATAAAACTCTTTATGCGATACACTATGGCTTAGGAGAGTAGCATATAGTCAATCACACTATCCCCATTATGTTTTCTACATGTAAATCCATTGGTTCCACTCCACAAAGATACACCATTGGAAATGAGCGTATCCGTGCTATCACACATATATGTATAAAATTAACTTTTCATAGTGGTGCGACTCTTTCTCATCCATTGTAGTATGATCATACAAGTGAACTTCCTCCAACTCCCTTGAAATTGTTGAGTATCATGTTGCAATGTTTTTGTGCGAGCATTCATATCCCCAAATACAATAACATCACCTTCACCTTTGAAATAAGAAATTTCCTCTTCTAAATAAAAAATGGCCGATCTCTATCCATGAAAGCATAAAAGGGAGAATCATGATGAGGAATGTAGCAATCGGCTACAAAAATGGATGCTCTTTTTGGTGTCATAATTTTCAGCCATACATAACGTTTGTACTTGTCATCTTTCACAATTGATACAAAATCTTCCAATCTTTCTTAACCATTCATGCTACCCCTCCTTGCCCTCTTCGTTACTTGAGATTCTTTGACCACATTAATGAATGTACACTGTAATCCTCCAAGACGTTAACCCTTTGTGTATTATGCTTCCAAGTATGCCAACCCCCTCATTCCATGGGTATCCATTGCAATTCCAAAAGCATATTTTCAATTGTAACTCGGCCTCATAGGTCACGTATCCCTATTTGCTCAAGGGACTTGCCTCCTCCTTGGGCACATTTTCTTAGTGAGAGATCTCCTTGTTTTTCTTATTCTTTTTCTCATATGCCTTGCAATGCATATTTTGTTGCTTAATAGTGCGATATTCACATATAAAACATTTTGTATCCCTCAAGAAGTTCATCCTATTATTAAGAATAATATTTCATCTGGTCTCATCCGGCATGGTGCATACAATTGGCCGTTCTCCCGCAAGAGGAGCTCCTTGTTTACCCACTCTATGTGTTCCATAGACCATAACTCCGGACATGAAAAAGTGGGTTTTGAAGAAATCTTCGATAACAATGTCAAGAGAAGGAGGCGTCTCTAGCTTCTCTTTGTAAATTCCATGAATAACAATGTTTTTGGAATGTTGCTCTCGTTCCTTCAACTCCTCCACATCCACATTTTCAACATTCTTTGTTTGAGGCATAACTTGCATGAGGGAGGAAATAGGAACCACATTGCTACCACATACATCAACCCAAGACTTGTTTGTGCATACATTTTTCATGTCGCATACATCCCGGCTCATGGTGTCAAATTTCTCCTCTTTCAATACATGGTCATGCTCTACTTTATTCATGCGCTCCTTCAAAGCATTCAAGTCCACAAGAGAGCGTTTACATTTCTTGACTTCCTCTTCAAGTTGCATCAAACGTGTATGCATCTCAAGTGTCCTCTTGAGATTCTCATTCTCAAACACAAGAACCCTTAGAGTTCCATTCTCCATTGCAAGTGCTCATAAGTCTTCACCTTGTTTGTTTACGGTCTCTTGCAACAATACCAAGTATGCCATGATCATGGTTTCCGATGTCGTTGGTTGAGTGGTTGTGTTGCTGTAACATTTAATGGCCTAGTAACTTGTGTGTAGCAGAAAATAGCATGAACATAGTGAGCTTTTCATTAGAATAGATTCCTAATGAGATTAACAAGAGTGCTTGGGTGGAGAGAGCAACAAAAAGCATAAAACCTAGTTAGATAACATGAACAATACTTCAAAAGAGAGAGAACTTAAGCAATTGAAAACACTTGAGGACCTGATTTGTATGGAGCCGGTCCCCCCTCCAAAAGGCTTTGTATTATGGTTTCTCCCATCAAGAGAGACATTTTACAATACAATTCTTTGTGTTCCTTCAATACTAGCTAGTGCAATGAAGATGGAAACTTCATGCACTAATCAAAACACTTATTAAACACAACATCAATTCCCTCACGGTCTCAGACCCAAGACCTCACACACCTTCGAAGATGGTGAGAGCTAACGGGGTATGAGAGTAGATTGAGAGGAAGGAGTATTCTTACGAGAAATATGTACATCTCCTCACATAATCACTCATATTAGCATAGCTTAGCTTAGTAATTAGCGTGGTAGAGGAGGTGAGCATGCTTTGAATCTTGGCTCTTGGTTGGATTTGCATCACAAAGCCAAGAGTTGTTGGTGTAGGCCTCCCTTCTCACAAGCTTGGAGTAGGTGGTAAGCTTTCCATTAAAGCTTGAGAAGGAGAGAGAGTCTTATTTTCTTCACACATGAGATTGTGTGAGAGTGTGTCTGTAAATGCCTTGCAAAAATTAGCCCCCCCTCTCTCTCTCTTGGTCGACCCCCCTTGCTAAATGCTCATGCTACAACCCTATTGGACCTCCCCAGGACTAGCCAATGAAAATTAAGCAGCATAAGTGATAGCCTTCTGACATGTGTCCCCCTTTCCCCTTTTGTGAGAGCTTTAGGTAATTAATAAATGCGACTAAACTCTCATTGGATCCCTTTGCCTCCTGGCCAATAGGAATCAGGCAAGCCATTGGGCTGTTGAATGCTCATTGGTCCCCTTGGGAGACTGTCCAATAGTCTTCTAGAGAGCTTAATTGCTATTGGTCGTTTTATTAAGTGTTTTTAAATTAATTAAACTAGATTCTAGCTTTATTCTCATTGGTCCACCTCCAAGGCCATCCAATAGGATTTGAGTACACCTTGTGGGCATCTAGGCTAGGGAGCTGACATGTGTCCCTCTTTACCCTTGTGTACAAATGAAGCTTGTGAGTGTGTGTGTGAGTTTCTCTCTCATCCCCTACTTACAAGGCTCGCCCCCTCCTATGTAGGGATTATGAAGAATTTTTGTGACACACTCAAAGCATCCAATTCCCCTAATGTGTGACCTTTGGACACAACCTTTGAATTTGGAACCTTAGCATTTTGGAAGTATTAATGGGCTGAACCTTAGGATCTTTTAAGCCCATTGTTGCACATTGCTCTTTTGCAAATGGCCCCTCCTTTGGATCCCTATTTTGTTACCCCACAACATCGTTCCAGAATGGATGACTAGTCCATTTGGCGCTTGAGAGCCTAAGCTGCCGCAATCATGTCTGCACATTAGTCCTATCAATCTTCCATAGTAGAGTGACAAGGTCTACTTGGTGTTCGGGAGACGTCGTCTTCACAAACTTGATCCAAGCATGCATACTACTTCATTTTTGTGCACAATAAAGAAAAAGAGAGTCTGATAAGACAAAAAATTTGTTCATTTTTAACATTTGTACATTTGCTTACTCTAGGGAAGCATTGTAAGCATTGACAAGGTTTAGGTTATTATTAATTGTATGCCTTGCATCCATCTAGAATCTTCAAAAGGATAATTTTTAAACTTGATAAGATATTGTCGGATAGTCTTACCACCTCTTAGTACCTTGTCTTCATGTCGGAGAATGGACTCAGGCTGCAACACCTCTTCTTGGTCCTCGATCTCTGGTGGGTCTTCAATAGTTGGTTCTTGAGGTGGCTCTCCTTTGTAAGGCTTTAATAGGCTCACATGAAAAGAATTGTGTATGAGCCAATGACTGGGCAACTTGAGTTGATAGGCCATCTCATTGATTGGCCTAAGAATCTGGAAAGGACCATAGTACCTTTTTGCTAACTTAGCATAGTACTTTTGGTGTCCTGTAGGATTCTTTCCCATCGTGTGCCTTAATCGAGCCTTGGGAAATTTGAGTAAGACCCAATCATTTTCTTTAAAGGCTTGGGATCTTCTGTGCTTGACAGCAGCAACCTTTTGCCTTTGCTGTGAGATAGAGATAGTGTCCTTAATCTTTTGGAAAGATTCTTGTAGGTCTCAACTATGCTCATCAGCAGAGCGAAGATCTTCCCATGTACCTTAAGTAGCAAGGGATTATTTTGGCATCGCATTGTGAGAGTGTTTGCTCACCGGATTATGTCATTTGACATACATGTTGTAATCTCTTCAGGAGGGAGATATGTTATGATAGTTTCATCGATTACCACATGGTGCTCTTGGATTAGAGCGGGTGTTTTGGCATCATTTGAGCGGTTTTGCTCACTTGTTTCATTACATTGATCGCCATATTTGCTGATACTTCTCTTAGACAGCTTATGCCAACTTATGTTGTATTTTGACAGTACTTGGTGTATGAGTTAGCCAGCCTTTGGCTATTGTCAGTTGATCGATTTGTGCTTGGTCTTGTCACAGGTTATCGCCATGGATTTGGCATGTACATCATTGTCAGGGTTTGTGATTTTCCATAGAAAGTTTGATGGTTCAAACTTTGAGCATTGGAAAGCAGGTATGCATGATGCATTGACTCAGTTGGGCCAAGTGTTGCCACTACAGGGCATGGATGCTAGGCCATATGACTGACGATGAGTGGGAGGACTTGGATGAGCTTGCACGTTCGACGATCATGTTACACCTTGGTGAGTCTGTCTATCGCATTGAGTTGGATGCATGTACAACTAGAGAGTTATGGAAAAGATTGTGCAATGCTTTTGGCACAAATGAGTCTAGAGAGATGTCTACAGTCAAAGGACGACCTTGCAGACATAGAGATGTGTGTTGGCACTGTGGTCATACAGGGCATGTACGTAGGCGTTGTTTTCGGCAAATGAGACAGTGCATGAGACAACACACGAGGGATGCTATCACTTTGGATGATGTGGGAGTAGATGTAGCAGATGTGGCTACGCATGACAGAGATGTCGCATTTGCTTCCATGTTTACTCTTGACTTTCTTATGTTGGTTTTTGACGACACATTACCTTCGCATTGGATACTAGATGTGAGTGCTAGGTTTCACATCACGTCGAGTCGTGAGTGGTTTAGCACATATGATAGTGGTATGCTTGGACATGTGTGTCTAGCTGATGGTTCAATGCATGACATAGTTGGTGTAGGAGATGTCAGGCTATCGTTGCCGAGTGGTGCATCATATGTGTTGCGAGATGTACGCCATGTGCCAGGTTTGACACAGAGCTTGATCTCTGTGAGTCACTTACGAGACAGTGGATGCCAGGTAGTGCTGGACGAGCACAGTTTTTGATTACATCGTGGACAGCTAGTCATAGCTAGAGGTGCTAGTGTTGGCACGATTCATGCGATGCGAGTACATCATGTGCGAGACGGCATAGTTTTTGTGAGTACGCAGCCATGCAGAGAGACGAGGCATGTCTCCTTTGCGGATAGGTTGCATGATGCTCCATTTTGTGAGCATGTTGAGCCAGTTGTGCAGACAGTTGTGCAGCAGGGCATGTCATTTGTGGATACGATGACGGATATGGATGACTTGAGTGCTGAGGATTCAGCCGTGATTAGTCATTCATGGATATGCTTAGGCCAGAGGCTAATGTATGTGAGTTAGAGCTAGGAATTACTCTTACCACACAGGGTTCAAAACAGACAGATGCTCTTGTTGCACATGTGACATGCAATGGACATGAGGATGGATTCCAGGGATCGGATTTCGAGTGTCAGGGTAATTTCCATGAGTGGAGTTCTGAGCCAGATTTGACTGAGATGGTCAGATTGGCAGATATTGCTAAGATTGCATCACCATTCGGGAGTCTCATGTACGAGATACTCATCTCGAGACTCGACATTGCATTTGCAGTAGGTGAATTTGTAGTGGGAGCAGTTAGTCATGTAGTGACTGACGTTGGCCTTGAGCATAGGGGTACTTTGCAGCGTATGGTGAGATACCTGCAGGATGTGTGCAACTTTGGTGAGGAGTATGGTGTCGATCGCTCTATACTTTCTCTACGATTAGAGCTGGATGCACACAGATTTAGTGAGTCAGTGGGCGTTGGCTGAGGTCATACTTGTGATGGCCTTGTACAGGTTTTGTACGGTTTTCTTTTCTCTCTCACGGCCACATTGGCCTTTACATGGGAGGTTGTTGGGGTAAAGCCCCATGTGGCCGGTTAGGCCAGGTGCCCATCCACTATACTTATTCATTATGTACATAATAGAATAAGCGGGCTCACATGTAGAGAGTGAGTTTCAGCCCTTGCAAACACAAGGTCTCCTCTTCTTCTCTCTTCTCCATCGCTGCACACACACACACACACACACACACACACACACACACACACGCTCTCGCTCGCGCACTCCACCTCTATCAAACTTTGTCTTTGGCGTACCACACATTTAGGAACATACTCTTGTATGTTTGCTTTCATGGTAGGCCAATAGAAATATGTTTCAATTAGGAGGAGCATGAGATTCATACATTACTTTCTCACGTAGTGAGCTAGTAATGCATAGCCTATTGCCGTAGAGAAGATAACCAGCTTGTAAAGTAAATGGTTCCTCTTTTTTCCCTAGTGCAAGGGCTGAAATCACATCTCTAAAATTGGCATCAATAGCATACTCATCTATCATAGAAGATAGATCATTGTGAGTTGCTATGGAAACCGCATTCACTCTTGGCCGTCTTGAGAGTGCATTGGCTACTTGATTATGCTGCCAGCAATGTGAGCAATATAAAAATGAAATTGCAAAAGAAAGTTTGCCCACCTCATTTGTTTGTTGGAGAGCTTGGTCTGCATCATGAAGTACTTACACTACAACACTAAATGACGATATCGACGCGCCTATATCGACGGCCCTGCCTTTCCACACGTATATCGACGACATTAGCGAGCGTCGCTATACGCGTGGAAAGGCTTTATTTGCCACGCGTATAGCGACGTGTATATCGACGCCAAAAAAATTGGGGGAAAAAAGCGAAACCCGCGTGCGAGGGCCATTTTCGCATGCTCGGGTCTTAGCCAAAACCTGCTACACAGGTATTATGTCCATCTCCACCCTCCCCAACCCCTCTCTCTTGCTCTCTCTCTCTCTCTCTCTCTCTCTCTCTACCTCTACATCGTGTGTGTGTGTGTGTGTAGGAAAGAGAGAGAGAGAGAGAGAGAGAGAGAGAGAGAGAGAGAGAGAGAGAGGTGTGTAGGAAATAGAGAGAGAGAGCGGTGTGTGTGTGTGTGTAGGAAAGAGAGAGAGAGAGAGAGAGAGAGAGAGAGAGAGAGAGAGAGAGAGAGAGAGAATTAATATATGCTTAGGAAATTAAAACTAAAGAAAAAGAAATTAAAGAGAGAAATGAAATGAACTGTTATATTAACGTCTTCGAAAGGCCAAAGTGACCTATGAGACATGAGACAAGAAAGTTACAATGTGATGGATCTGATACAAAGTCAGAGTAAGAAGATGACCTAAACTGCTAAACTGCTGGATGCTGGATGGAATCCTAAACTGCTTGGTGTGGACTAAACGGCTAAATGAGCTAGTTGGGATAGGTAGATCTCCTCCATGGTCAGTACTCTGACCGAACGTTGTGCATGTCGAGCCAAAGTGACCTAGCTAGATCCTCTGATGTAGCCTCTGTCGATGTTGTGTAGTCTAGATCTCCCTAGATCAGTCGCTCGTTCGATCATTAGAGAGATAGGGAAGTAGAGAGCGAGAGAGAGAGAGGTAAGTAGAGAGAGAGAGAGATAGGAAATAGAGATCTAGAGATAGAGAAAGAGATTTTATATATATATATATATATATATATATATATATATATATATATATATATATATATATATATATATATATATATATATATATATATATATATATATATATATATATATATATATATATATATATATATATATAGACAGAGAGAGAGAGAGAGAGAGAGAGAGGGAAATGGAGCTCCAGGAGTTATGGCAGAGAAATAGGAAAATAGAGAAATAGAGAGAGATAGGAAAATAGAGAAAGAGAGATAGCGAGAGCAAGATCGAGAGAGAAAGAATGAGAGATAGGGTACGTAGACAGAGAAGAAACTATGGAACTAAAAGAGGCAAAGGGGTTTTGCCTGCTACATGCATTGCCATGTACACCTGGGAGTGCACATATGTGTCTACCCATATAGGATTTGACCAATAAAGACGAGATTTTAACCTGGTGGTCCTGATCTTCGTACACCTCTGGACCGAGGTGTACGGATATTGGGCAAGACTAGAGAATGTGAGGTAGTTTACATTGTGAGGAGTATATATATATATATATATACATATTAAAACAACATTCATAATCATTGTAGATGGCAACGTCATCAACTAACATGGAAGAAAAGATTGCATGCTCGTGCACGCTCTGCAAGTATCAAATCCTACGCAAGCGTAAGATATGTAATGAGCATGTGCACAAGTACGAAGAGTTTGCTAGAGAAACCGTATAGAATCTGCGATAGGACTCCTACGGAACCGGCATTGATTTCCGCGACATAGCACCTACATCTGAGAGAGAGAGAAAAAAGATTATGCGTGAAGGTCCGACCAATATAGAGCCACGGATGGAAGCAGAAAAAGGCTTACAGACAGAAGATGACGGCATGGAGGAGATGCTGGATGCCTTCTTCTAGACAAGCGAACGAAGCAGCACCAGAAGCCGTGCGCCTATCTCCTGAAGACATGTTGAGAAATTTGGCACGTCAACCAATCTATGAAGGCACCAAAATATCTATGCTTCGTACTTGTCTGGCGTTTTTGAATCTTCAGTCAGTGTACGGGTGGTCAGATGCAAGCGTCACTACTTTGTTTAGGTACGTAATTTACAAAAGAGATTTTCTGATTGCAACAGTGATGTGCTCGGAGAGCTTTAATTTTAATTTAATGTGGCTTAAACAGGTTATTGCAGGAGCAACTTCTCCCGGCTGGCAATGAAATGCCCCCCTCCAGGCCAGACGCAAAGCAACTTCTGACCTCAGTTGGCTTGGACTACAACAAGATTCATGTATGTCCAAACGATTGCATTCTTTTTCGCAATGAATTCGCAGATTGTCTGTCGTGTCCTAAGTGCGGAGCAATGCGCTACAAACAAGATGCAGTTGGCGAGACAGTGCCAGCTAAAGTGTTGCGGCATTTCCCTATTATTCCTAGGATAAAAAGCATGTTTCGTTGTGGTTCCATTGCAAAGTTTATGCGGTGGCATTCTACGAATAGATCCACTGACGCAACATTTAGGGTGCCCGCTGATTCGAAGGCTTGGAGGCACATTGAAGATACCTGGCCACATTTTAAGAGTGAACCACGCAATTTGCGTTTGGGCATGGCAATGGATGGAGTCAATCCATTTGGCTTGAGAAGATCGTCATGGAGCACTTGGCCTATGTGCCTTATCAATTAAAACCTCCCTCCGCGGCTTGCTATCAAGAAGGGTCATTTGATTTTAAGCTTGATTGTACCTGGTAAGTTCAAAGCAAAAAACATGGATATATGCGATGTCTCAAGACAGCATTCACCCGTGATGATCAACTGTCAAGGTTGAAATCGCACGACTGGCATAAGTTCTTGCAATTCATTCTTCCAATTGCAATCAAGGGGTGTTTAACGGAGGAAGTGCGGACCTGCATATACAAGATTTTAGAGCTAGTGCGGTGGATCTCTTCCAAGGAGATATGGGAGGAATCTATTGCAGTCGCAAGGGCTACTCCATTGAGGCAGTTTGCATGATTGAGAAGTATCTACCCACGAGCTGCCTAACTATCCAAATGCACTTGCTCGTCCTTGTAGTAGATGAGGTTGCAGTGGTAGGTACAGTCCACAGTCGTTGGATGTTCTTTCTAGAGTGGTTCATGAAAACACTTAAGGGTTTTGTTCGCCAAAAAGCGTGTCCAGAGGGGAGCATGGCAGAAGGATGGCTGGTGCAAGAGTCTCTTGTATTGACGACCGAATTTCTATCCGTGTCTGACCCAGAAATGCCTTGACTGTGGAGCGATGAGGAGGATGCAAGACTGGTGGGAGAGGAGCCGCAAGGGCAAGGGGTGCCGAAGAAAATGAACCTGGCCATGCGAGAAAAGATCATGAAGTTCTGTATACTAAATTTAGCGCCGATGCAAAAATGGATTGAAAGGTACGAAGAAGAGAAAGAGAGACGCAATCTAGAGCGACAAGATTTCAGGCGAAGTCGAACGACTAGAGGCTTACCCTTGCCAGACTATCTCGCTCCTCTACCTGAATTCCCTACAATGGCATGGTTGGACAAGACAGTGAGAGCAGCTCGACAGATCGGAGAACCCATATGTCTAGAAGAGGAAGAGTTGGCTATTGGATGTGATTGGAAGTATCATACATACATGGCACTGTGGTCGCATGGAAAGCATTTCAGAACACAACAAATTGACAGCAGAAGAAACACGTTTGACAGTTGGGTAATGGTTAGTTTCATGCAAAAGAGCAGGGCCAGTGCTAGAGACACGAATGAGAGCACTAACAACCTGGATTACTATGGTTTGGTGTCAGATATCCTGAAAGTAAGCTTCAGGCGGTTTGAGATGTTTTTGTTGGATGTGAAGTGGTTCAAGGTGATTACTTGTGGTCGCAATGCAACGGTACGCAGAGATGGAAACAAACTTGTGCAAATAGATTCTACAAAGACTTGGACAGATGCGAGCGACACATTTTCTCTCCCCGAACATTGCGAGCAAGTGGTCTTTGTACCGGACCCTCGAGAGCGACAATGGTGGTTTGTGGTTCAGGTTGCTCCAAGAAATAAACAAGTATTTGAAGGGCAAGATCTCCTGGAGGAAAGTCAGTCAGACAACGTCCATACTACTGTGACATTAGATGAGATGGACGAAGGTATGACAGAGGAAGTTGACAGATATATGAGGGATGACGCAGACGAGCCAAAATTGACACTTGTAGATGGAGATGCAATGGATGAAGACAATCTGCCAGAACGAGTTGGAGCAGAGTTATGTTTGCAATTAGAGATAGACGATGATACGGTGCAAGATCTTATCGATGATGCCTCACTCGTCGAGGCCTAGGCCTGTAAGTGTTTGTGTGAAGACTTTGATTTAAAATTAAGCTTAAAGTTAATTTAAACAACTGTGTTCTGATGCTTTATTTTACTTTCTTTGTGCAGGACTTTAGTATGGCAGACGAGATGGTCCCCTTCACTCTCATTTTTGTAGCTATACAACAATCTCTAAGGCAAGGTGAGAGAGCTGCCATTGCCAGTTTGACAACATCTCGATTTTAGTGTTACAAAGTAGGAGATGTGCACCCAGCTTACTATGGCTCGAAGGTGGGGAGGTCAACGCTGCTTCACCATCAAGTGTAGAGCTACGTCAAGAAAGGTGAGTAGTAGAAAACCATGATGGGTCCACGGCGGCATGTACAACTTGCCATGGCTCTTAGCTTCCTTTTTGTCTTCTTGCAAGAAGCTGACGCCAACAACGAATAAGGGTATTAAGGCTCTCCTTGTAGTATCATTAAGTATTCAAATCATTGCATGGATAATTTTGATTTTACCCTTGTTTTGGGGTCCCCCCTCCCTCAACAGCCTCCTCATATATATCTTGGCTCTTACACACCTCTAGTCATATCTTGCAGTCACTATAATGTGTTGGATGGCAAGCTTCCCGGGAATAATACATCCGCTACGAGGTGCACATCGCTCTATTTGACATGGATTTAGCTCTACCTCCATCTTTTTTTAGTGGAAAAGCTTTTGAGGGAGACTAATCAAAGGGTTGATTTTAAAGAGGTATATTTACATCAGTTCATTGTTTACTTGTACTAATTTGAGTGGTTTGTCTGTTAAGTATGGAGCTTGATTTACCCCTTGCGATTTTCTGTGGTAAAAACGCACATTTGTAAGGCCCTCATTATAAGCAGAAGCCATGGTGCATGAAGAAAAATAACTCGCCGGAAATAAAATCACTCTCCGAAAATAAAAAATTTCACGGCCAGTCTCAAGTCGAATATTCCTTTTCGCGGGAATATTATGGCCGGCCGACGGCCGGAAAGTGGTCCGAAAACGACCGGTCGGTTGACCGGTTGGCCGATGGTCGAAAGTCAATGGCCGGTGGCCGGTGGTCGAATTCAAAAGCGGATTTGTCTTCTCAAGGCCGGACACACATGGGCGGGTTGGAGGGTCCGATTTGGACTTATCTACACAAGGGCGGCTACAATGGCTGCCTCTCATGAGAGAGGGCAAACCTTTTGGCCTATAAAAGGAGGCCATTTCTACACACATTTCATAGTGTGAAGTTGATGCAACAAGGTGGGTGTGAGGTGGTGAGAGTGAAGCAAGACGGGAGTTCTATTAAGGGTATAATCTCTTTGTAACCTACTTCTTGTTTGAAGTACTAAAGCCATTAAGTGGCTGCTTTCCCGTGGATGTAGCCCACAATGGGTGAACCAGTATATCGTGTGTACTCTCTCTCTCTCTCTCTCTCTCTCTCTCTCTCTCTCTCTCTCTCTCTCTCTCTCTCTCTCTCTCTCTCTCTCTCTCTACTATATAATCTCTTGTGTGTGAAAATTATCTCTCTCCATTAAGTAATCTACGCAATTATCTACTTAGCTACGTCATATTTTCTAACAACTCGTATCAGAGCAAGGTTTGCTCGTAGCTAAATTATCTCAAGGAAAGGATTCCTTGAATTGAGTGGGAGGAATGGCGGAGGAAGGGAAGCTCAAGATCGAGAAGTTCAATGGAAAAAACTACCAACATTGGAAGATGCAGATTGAAGACTATCTCTACCAGAAGGACCTCTATTTGCCACTATGCGGTCTTGCAAAGAAACCCGCAACGTTGGGAGACGAAGCATGGATTGTCCTTGATTGAAAGGCACTGGGAACAATCCGGTTAAGCTTGGCGTCAATGGTGGCCTTCAACGTTTCAGAGATGAAGACCACGGAGGACTTGACGAAGTCACCTGATGACTTCTGTGAGAAACCATCGGCATCCAATAAGGTATTTCTCATGAAACACTTATTCAATCTAAAGATGGCAAAGAATGGTTCAGTTGCAAAATCAATTTCGATGACGAAGTGCGAGCTCTCCTTATACTATCATCTCTACTGGATAGTTGGGACAGCCTTGTGATGGCTATAAGTAATTCTATCTCTGGCACAAATACTCTTAAGTTTGATGATGTTGTGGGTGTTCTCCTAAGAGAGGAAATGTGAAGGAGAAGCACACGAGAATCATCAAGTGTTGCACTTTCAGTGAAAACAAGAGGAAGGCCTAAGGAGAGGTTCCAAAACCAAAAGGGTCGTGATCGCTCAAGACGAAGCAAGCCACACACAAAGTCAGTTCTTGAATGTTGGAACTGCGGAAAGAAGGGCCACATCAAGAAGGATTGTTAGTTTAAGAAGAAGAAGGAGTCAGAGTCTCAAGACAACAAGCCAACATCGGAGGCCAATGTGGCAGGTAAAGTAGAGCAAGATGCTTTAATTCTCTCATTAGACAATGTGTCTAATCCTGGATAGCAGATTCCGGGGCTTCATTCCATGCGATACCACACAAGCAACATTTCCAAGATTACACTGTTAGAAGCTGGACACACCCCACGGAAACTAACTACTCAAAAGATTATCATTTTTTGTAATTATTCATTTATTGAGGAAACCTGATTTTTCACCTTGTAAATATTGGGGCTTACAGAAGTTTCCAGATTGTATCCCAGTTTTGATAGTTAGATTGAGTAGATGGTTGATTTGGAACTTTAGGGTTTGAGAATTGTAAGGTATATATACCACTTTTTGACCTTAATGAAAAACCTTTTGTCATTTTAAAAACAAGTGTTGAAGTCTGTGAGTGAGCGTACGGTGTACGAGAGAGAGTGTGAGCTTCATCTTGACGCTACGTGTGCACCGATGGTCAGAATCGAGTGCGGATAAGTGCAGTGTATTGCCCCCGACGAGAGCTATGCGCCGATATCAACATTGCGTACGTACGGTCCGGTTTTGGGAGCTCCTTCTACGAGCTTCATCTGGTGATTAGGTGAGCATACGTTGTCCAATTTTGCATTGCAGCATATCCACGCGCTCACATTGAGTAGAGCTACACATTAGGCACTTTAGATTTTGGAAATGAAGACGTGCAAATTTTGGCCAGATATCCTACGTGATTTTGCACCGGATGTTTTGGGTTGAGGTTTTGGTTCATAGACCTTAGGGAGAGCGACCTATTGGTGTTAGTAGGGTCTCCTCCAAGTTCTATGATGTTTCGAGATTGTTTGATGGGTGTTCGGCTCTAGACATCGTTGTAGGAAGTTTCCTCTTATGCACTCTTGAAGACTGTGACCTAGACAATTAGTAGAGACCTCTGTAGGAATTAGTTAGGAGTCGGTCGAGTGTAGGTTGACACCTTATGCTTGCTTCCACGCGCCTGTCGGGTCGAGCTTCGTCCTTAGCTAACATTTTATGTTAGGTGAGTTCTCGCTGTGCTGACGTCCATCACGGCGTATCCGTCCAACATTGGCACCGATGCCGGGGACAAAAACCTTAGGTAGGTGACCGAGACTAGTCCTTGAGGATAGGGATTTTTGGCTTGCCAACAGTCTCGTTTTACATTTAGATAGTATCAGAGGGTGGAGAACTCTCTAGGTCTTAGAGGGAGTCTAGGGAGCGTGTGTCTGGCCTAGATCCTTCGACTTAGGTAGAATTAGGTAGACTAAGATAGTTTTAGGTATTAGTTCTAGAGTTCTAGAGTAGGAGTTGGAGTGGTAGAAGCGGTGAGAGGAGAGCTTCAGAGTCCGGAGAGGCCAGAAAGCAACCAAAACACCATTATCATCATTTCACATGATGAGTAGGAGTAGAGTAAGTAGGACATCATGATTCAAGATCTAGAGCACTTCATGCATGTATACTTGCTTGGTAAAGTCATCATAAGTTTGTAAAAGACGCAAAAAGACGCAAAAGTGTGTTTGAAAGCCTAAGTGAAGTCCAAAAGTTACTGTGAGTGTTTTTGATAGAGCTGCAAAGCATCAGGAGAATTTCTGTCAGGAAAAAAATTAATTTCAAGCCACGAGACATCCTACGCGTAGGATGTCTACAGGCTAATTTGGTGGGAATTTTGGGATTTTGAGTTAATCAGTGTGTTCAGAAGGTGGGTTTTACCCTATTTTCAAATGGAAAGTGGAGATTTGACCATATCTTAACAGGATAAGGCCAGATAGACTGAAATTGCTAGACATCCTATCCAAATAGCATTATTCTAAGACCAAAACCATAAGATGGCTGCATGAGCATGAGTTGCATGATATATTGAGTGACTAAGAGGGGTTTCATCTCATTTGGGTGAGAAAATTGGGTTCAAAGTGGACTTTAGCACTTTTGACTGAAAAAGACAAGAACACTAAAATTGGGGACTTTTGAAATCCAAACCAAATCTAAGCATACCACTGGGTTGCTGACATCAAGGGGAAGCTGTGGGTCAAGTCTGGGGTCAAACAGGCCAAGAAGACATCCTACACGTAGGATGTCTTCTGTGTGATTTCACTCTCCAAACCAAATTTTGAGCATACCAAAGTGATCAACAACTCAAGGGGAGCCTATGTTTTGAATTTGAAGCCATTCTGATGAAAAAGACATCCTACACATAGGATGTCTAAAGCAAGAACTTGAAGCCAAATACTGACAATGGGCATAGCAAGGTGTTGTATAGCCTGAAGCAAGCCTCTAGGTCAATTTTGGTCTAAATTGGATTTGGTTAGACTGATCAAGATCAGCAACAGACTGTCTGAACAGATTTCTGACTCATTGACCAGCTTATAGGTGTCCAAATCAAAAAGTAAAAATAGCTATAGACTCAGCACATCAAGGGGAATCCATAGTGCAAAAATCCAGGCAAAACAAAGCAGGAGACATCCTACGTGTAGGATGTCTATAGGGGCCTACTGAAGAGAAAATTTGACTGGGCTTAGACAGTGAGATTCCATTTGGCTCAAGGGTTCCAGAACTTCTTTCAAAAGTGAATTTGGACCTTGTTTGTCCATTTGTCGGAGCAAAGACTGAATTCAGACTTTTTCACTTAAATTGACCAACATCCGAGGGAAGTACAGTTCCGGAATAGCAGACCTAGTCCAGAACATCAGTAGTGTATAAAATACAGTAGTGGTTGAGATTAACTCTCCAGTTATACCAATCATTACTAAGATAACCTCTAGCAGATAAATGCTTTGATTCGATTGCCAAAATTAAACGCTTGTGTACAGGTATATTCACTAACAAAGCAAGAAATTGTGCGGAGACTGATCCTTTGCCAGGTGAGTGGTTGGATTTGTGATTAATTGCATTGATAAGTTTGATGAATTTAAGATCAGGAAGATACATTTTTAGAGACCAGAAGGTGGCAGGTGACCAAGGTAGCTTAGTGTCCACCGAGGAGAGTGTAACTCAGGCAAGGCTAGATCCACTAGCACCGATTATTGAGGAAGGTAGTGATACTGACACTTCGTCAGAAAAATCTTTCTTCATGATGGGTAGTCAACAGCCCCAAGAGGTTTCACCTATGATGGACCAATGCCAGAAGGAAGCACCACCCTAAATCCTTTGAATGATTCCAAGCTCACTGTGATCTTCTTAGAGGGAACAAACTCGAGGGGAGCCCTAGTCTATTCTGACTATCGAGGACGCAAGTGCATTTGTATAGAAGAGAGGCCAGCACAGAGATTGGAGATAATTCGAGTCTATGATGATGGAGATAGATTCCAAGACGAAAAGGGGAACCACTATCTAATAGTTAGTACCTTGAAGATTACAACAGATATGGAGATAATGTGGCGAAAGGGAAAATGGTTTCAGAAGCTCAAGAACCGCCACCAAACATTGATCGGCCCGGATCTATTTTTATGTATGATAAGAAAACAACCAGGGTTCCAACTTATAATGAGAACGTGGGAATCTACAAGCATGAGAGTGAGGGTATAGTCACTTACTTTCGCAGCAAAGAACCATACTTAAACGAATTAAGCAAAGACAAGGTTCTTTACTTATTCTCTTATGAAACTGCTATGGGGAAGGGTATAGTTTTTGTTGATAGATACGGGCGAGAATACCAACGTATTCTCCCAGAGGAGGTAGAAAGGGCAACAAGTCCAGGAGCATCAGCATATGCCCCTGAGGAAGAGCCAAGAGCCACATACACCCCAAGCAAGTCAACGAATCCTTTTTCAAAAGATTATGACGCCACCTCACATTCCACCCGATCGTAGGCATTCAACAACCAAAACCAACCAGCAAACCATCCATCATTGCAGGCATGGCTTCGACAGAGTGAAACATTGGAACAAGACCGAAACCGAGATGGTTATCAGGCCGCACGAGGGCTAAGGGATTTGCAAGAACCACCACTCTATTCAAGGTATCAAGGAGAGAGTAAGCCAAAGACTCAAGGGTCAACAGAGCCTGAAGGGCCACCCTTAGAACGAGTTCGAAGAGATGAACCATCTCTGGCGAGAACTATTAGAAATTATGTCTTAGGAGCACCACTAGGAGAGGAACCAACCTACTACAGAAGACCTTAGGAGGTATATCGAATAGGACGTGGAGATCCAATGATGAGGTTTATAGACCATCGTAGAATTAGACCTTCTCAAGTGCAAAAATGGGTAAACAAGAAATACACAGGAAACAGAGACCCAAGAGATCATGTAGCAGCCTTTGTGCGTGTAATTAGAGCCGAAGAGGTGTTAGACTTCCCTACCCAATTTGCAGGGTTTGAACTAACCCTAGAGGATGACGCTGCCACTTGGTTTGACTCTGTAGAGCGTAGAGACTTTGAGTCTATGGAGGAAGTGTTTGACGAATTTATCGAGGAATTCTCACAAAGGGGGATAGCTCATAATACCGTCTCACAAATCCATAAATTCAAACAGAAAGCTGGGGAATCTGTACGAAAGACAGCCCTAAAACTAAAAAGATATGTTAAGTTATGTCCTGTGGAAGAACTGCCAACTCAGTCCAGAATTATGCTTATATTTATCCAAGGACTAAGGAATGCGGATCTCCAAAAAGACTTACCAACGAGGCTCTTTACCTTGTGGACAATTGTGTGGTCTACAAAGAGGGGGAGTTCAAGGACCTTGACGACGATTCATCTTCACAAAGTGGAAGCAAGTCTTCTAAGACAGCACCGAAAGGAGAAGTAGCTATAAACAAAGAGCAGCTTGTAGATGAAGTGCTAAAAAAGATTAACTTATACGCCAAACCCCAGGCTAAACAGCCCAAGTGGTGTGCTATTGAACAAAAATGGACAAACCATAGGACCGAGGAATGTTATTATAACAAGGGATATGTGAGAGAGAGACCTTATGCTCCCCAAGCTCCGGTAGCTTCTCCTCAAGCTCCACTGATGCCTAGGTATCAAGCAGGCAACCTACCAGGACCTGTAGGTGTAGAAAAACCACAACCGGTGTTGGGGCAACAACCACCCCTACCACGATTACGACCAGTCGGTATAAGATACACACCAACCGTAATCGAATCAGAGGATAAGACTTTGGTGCCTATGCATGCATATTATGAAGATCCCAATGGATATGCGGCAAACCCTGTATATTATCCACTACATGAACCCTCGACACCAGAACCATGGAGCATGACAGGAAGCACAAGACCACCAACAGTTGCACAGGCAGTAGGAGAAGGAAGATATAGCTTAGATGAACGAGCATTGTTGTTCATAGCCGACGGAGGCATGGGCGGACAGAGGCATGCATACCAACAAAGAGGAGCTCAAGGAGCACCTCAACAACCCAAGGGACCCTGCTACAAGTGTGGTGGAGACCATTGGCTAAGAGACTGTCCTCATGATGAAATCATTAGAGTCAACGCATATTGCACCGAGTGTGGAGTTACTCATTTGATTCCCGATTGCCCTAAAACCCGAGCAAAGGAGAAAAAACCACCTTGAACATGCTAGAAGCAGTACCTTCCAGTGGAGGGTCGAAAAATGAAACAATCATACCTATTCAGGCAGCGACACAAGCCCAAGCTCAAAGAATGACGAACGAAACCCATAGTTGAAGAGCCAAAAATCGATGCCCAAAGTTCAGAAACGAAAAATCGGAGAAGCACTTGGAAAGCTAGAAAAGCGCGTATGAAAGCCGGGAAAGAACGAGAGCAAACGGCTCTATCCGAGGAGTTGAAACATACAAAGGATAGATTAGAGCGGTTAGAGGATCTAGCTAGCTTAAGCTCACACACCACGGCAACAATAACACCTAAGGAAATAGCAGAGCCCAAAAGTGCAGGATCAGGAGGATCTGTACTTGCAGACAAGGTAAATGAGCAGTTGGATGCGCTTCTAAAAGCTTATGAAGCCAGACTCAAAAAGAACCAAATCCAAGAACAGAGGTGGATGACTTATCCATATGCGAAAATAGAAAAACAAAGCTTGGATATGTGTAAAAAGATGATCGAAAGAGCTCAATCATTGATGGAAGACCCGCTGGATAAACCTGCAAATTTGCACGAAGCACCAGCTCCAACCCCTATCCAACCAACTTTAGAGGAACAAGTAGAAACAAAGGAAAGACTCACTAATACCTATGAGTCCAGAGGATAGCCTATCATAGTGCCAAATACAACAGATGAGGCAAGTGACGGGTTCCAGCTTAAAACATTGACAGAAATGGGTAAGGACTGTAACGGTCTAGATGATTTGTGGAAGCAAATCCATGAGGCCAAGGAGGCGAATAGAATGAGTAACCACATGAATAGCATGAGAAAAGAGAAGAATGTGATCTTACCTCCTATTGAAGAATTTGAGGCAAGGTCACAAATGAACTTTGAGATACATTCACAAGGGGGAGACCAGGGATCAATTAGTTTGGGGCACAGCCAACCAGACTCGCTGAAAACTTTACCCTCTTACCTAGGAGAGTATGAAGCCAAGTCGGAAGTAAGAGCAATCCCATCTCAAAGACTTTCTTCTAACAAAGTGATGGATTCACAAGGATTGATCGAGTTATTGTCCACACCGGTGGCATGCACAATCACATTAGCAGCACTCCTCAGGTTACGACCAAATATGTGGACCACAATAGGTAAATGCCTAGAAAAATTTGGAGTGAGAGACCCCACCTTGAGGCTACAGGAAGGGATCAGAGAGTTGGACAGGCCTCAACTAAAAACTAGGCCAGTACCATTAAACAAGGTTGGAGAGTATTGCGAGGGAGAAGATGGAAACACCACGCTACCAGTAGAATTCCAAGGAGTAGTTTCCAAAGCTATTCTTGACAGTGGAGCGGGAGTTGCTATCGCCACCAAGGAAATCTGGAAAAAGTGGGAAAAACCAGTTTTAAGAGCTACCAGAATGAAATTGCAATTGGAAGACGGGTTCATGGAGAAGCCTCTAGGACTCTTAGAAAAAGTGATTGTCACTTCGTGTGGGATCGAGTATGAGCATACATTTGCGATAGTCGATTTCGACAAAAAGAACAATTATGAGATCATCTTGGGATGACCATTCATACGACAATTTAAAATGGTCCAAGAGCCAATCCTCTATATAGAAACAACTATGGCTATATCAACAGTAGCGGCAAAGCGATTTCCTTTTACAAAAAAGACAATTAAACAGAGAGCAGTAGAGTTACAGCTCTTACTTGCAAAGAAAACAGGAAACCTCGACGGCGAATGCCAATAAGCATCTTGCTTATTCCCTTCTCTTGCACATCATTAATTTTTCCATGCATTGACCGAGTATGCATCAATTAGGGCCACATTAATCGGCCAATCATTAGCACAAATTTTTCAACCTATGCACGGCACATACTCCGAGGCGATACCTTGTCGTCCGGGAGGACTAGGCATTCTCAAATGCAGAACCAATAGCAGAAAGAGCAAAAAAGGGTATGATTTTTGACTATTTTAAGGGTTGTTGTTTGATTGCAAAAAATTTTGGACTAACCCAAGTATATATGCCCTTATACAGCATGTATCTATAGGTATATGGGGCCAAACGTCAAATCAAGCCCCTAGGTGTGTGTATATAAGTAGAAATAGCTATTTTTCGGGCAAAATATTGGTAAAACGGAGAAATCCGGCCATAAAAATTGCATGTGAGTGTATATAATGTTTTGCGGTGATGTTTGTGATTTATTAGGATTTTTAAGGATTTTCTGGGTTTGATTTGCTATTTTCCTTTTAATTTTGCTAATTTTCGGCAGAAAAACTTCAAAAATACAAAAAGCAGGTGAAAAACGGTCGTAATGAAAAACAAAAAATATGGGGATGATCAGTGACTATAGGACAACCTATGGTACAGTGGGGGTGCAATTATGAGACTGGAGCGGAAAGCGTGTTTTGGCCAGGTTTTGACCAAAATGCCAAATTTCTGGTAAACAAAGCAAATGGAGTCCAAATCAAGAAATTTTTGAGGAGGCGGCGACCTAATGGCTAACCCAAAAGCAACGAGACTTCATCGGCAGCTTACCCTAGCATAGAAGACCAGTCTTGGATGTCCAAAGGCAGTAGAAAACCATCAGGAAAAACCCTAATTCCTAGAATCCCGCAAGAGGCCACCAAATGGGAAATCGGCGAAAAGGCGTCCAAAAGCTACCAAAATTCATGGGTAGGAGCATCTCGGCATGCTCGACAAGTCTATGTGACCCACATGACCAAAAAGTGACCCGAAGCGGCACTAAACTTCAGAAACGGCATCAGACACACAAAGCGTCAAATTGCTCTCGCGGCCAAACCGCATGCCCGTTTGCCACCAAACTTCACGAGCGGCTTTCCTAAACCATCAACAACCAAGTCCTATGGTGGTAGACCACCACAAATCATCGAAGACATGTAAACGCAACCACGGGTGCTTCTAGAGCGACAAATTGCCAAATGAAGCTCCGGTGAAGCCAAAGTCGACAAAAACCATACGGCAAGGATCCCCAAGGGATCGGGAAGCTATGGAGACCAACATCATGAAATTTCATCGCCAAAAAGCACTCCAAAAGTCATAAAACGGCTCGGAGGCTCTGAAGTCCACACAGGGAGTTAATTTCTATCCATTTGACTTTTTTGTTGATATTAGGCTTAAAAAGGGACTCAGGAGAACCAAGGGCAAGCACTAGTGGCACATTCCATAAAAAAATCATCAGGAGACATCCTACGCGTAGGATGTCTCAACGCGTAGGATGTCTCAAGGGCATTTCTGGGCACAGATCTCAATATTTTTCATCACACACATTTTCTGAATGACCTTTACATGCTATCCACCAAGTTTCATCACATTTGGACCAAAATTAACCTCATATGCATGAAAAACTCAAAGTTAGGACCTAGAGGCAATAAAATCTTGTCCAAATCACATGAAACTTGCACAACACATTCACAAGCACATCACCAACCAATCTGTGTGGTCAGAAGCAAAAATTGGTGAAGTAGACATCCTACGCGTAGGATATCTATTTGACATTTTTGGCCTACAAAGAATGTTTGACCATTCCAGATCCAATCACATCATCATCAAGAGCTCATATACCAATTTTGAAGCCATTCTAATCATTTTTGAACCCCAACACCTTCAAGATATACTTTTCAGAGCCCAAAAACACTACACAGGCTCTTGTAAGCATCAATCCTTGTCCAAATCAAAATCCAAGAGCATAGCCATGTTCCATAGGCCAAGGGCTACCCACAGAACAAATCCCATGCCATTTTGATGAAATAGACATCCTACGCGTAGGATGTCTCCAGCATAATTTAGACCTTCTCTGAAAAGAGTGACATCATGGAAGCCAATAGCATGGTGCAATGAGCCCAGATACCAATTTTCAACCCATTTGGACATCAATTGCTACTTGTTAAGGACTTTCTACCCAATTTGTGACCTAAAGCCTGAATCAGCCCAAAAAATCCACTTTTTGATATCCAAATCCATATCCAAGCACATAGCCATGTTCCATAAGCCATGCACTACCAGCATGTCAAGTATCAACTAATTTTGATGAAGAAGACATCCTACGCGTAGGATGTCTAAATGGAAAATTTTGGCCATAATTTCACTATGAGCACATGCACAGTTTCACAAGTTCCTTTTAAGCTTTATTTTCAATTTTCAAGTCATTTGGATATTTAAAACTCTGTTTCTCAGCTAATATGGAAAAAATGATAACTTCAGACTACTGAGTGCAACAGGATCTATGGCAGCCGCGAAGTCACTGGCAAAGAAAAGAAGAATGACCATTAAGGATTACCTAGAAGAAGTGGAGCCCTTCGTCATACCGGAAGGAACACTAAAGCCCATCAGCACATGGATCCAAGAAGATCTGCTAGAGTCCAACGACCTAAAGATCTACCAAGGAGTGTTCAAAGACACTGAAGGGAATGTGATCGAGCTACCAATGCTACCGCGGGAACTCAATGAGTTCGTAAGAAGCAAGATGGCCGGGTACTTGGAGAAGATTGATCTCCACAACTATTTTGAAGCAGTGCCGACAGGGGTTGACATAAAGAGATTCTGGGAGTTTGTGACAACAATAAAGGAAGATGGAGTGGCCAGAGTAACCGATCTGCAACGTAGGCGAGAAACAGAAATAGTCATCACCGAGCAAGTTGTAGCAGATGCACTAGACCTCTCCAACAAGGGAGATAGTGTAACTAAAAGAAGGGATGAGGTCAAGGTGTACACTGAGAAGAAAGGTAACTACACTTTTGAAGATATTGCCAACCCAAGAGTGGCAATCATGAGTCAGTTGTACAACCAATACTTCCATATGTGTACGAAGAGGCCACAAAAGTACAGAATGTCACCAGGTGCAATTCCCACAACATTCACTTGGTCAATGATGAAAAGCACCCCAAAGATAATCAATTATGCAGCATATATACATGACAACCTAGTGAAGATGGGTAACAAGAAGCCAACATATATTGTGCCAGGAGAACTAATCACTAAGGTGATTTATGGGGCATTGCATGCAAAAGGAAGATGGCCAGACCCCCCGTCATAGAACGACTAGCTGAGGCTCAAAGAAGACAAAGAAGATGAGCCACAAAGATCACCAAGGGTTGCCACAAGATTGAAAAGACGGCTAGAGCCTGTTCAAGAAGAGCAGCCCGAGAAAAAGAAGGGAAAGAAAGAATTTGCCCAAGTGTCGGCAAAAGAGACAAAGTCACAAAAAGCGGCAAGACTAGAGCGGCTGATGGAGAGCTTCACAGCAGAAAGAGCCCTTAAAGGCGATTTGAGTGAACTCTGGAAGCCATCTCTAGAAGCAATGTCGGGATCATCCCGAAGGGTGCAAAGGGATAGATTCGAAGATTACATTAAAAATTTTGAGATTCTTGATGCCGCATCAGAAAATATCCCGCATGTACCTTTTACAGAAGAAGAAGTAGAGCAGGTACGACAGAAACTGCTAGACGAGCAAGAGAGCCAAGAGAGAGAAAGAAATACTAAGGCAGACCGAGATTTAAAGAAAAAGCCTACATCTCTACCGGCCAGCCCACAGCCCTCACCACCGCCCTCACCACCTCCTAGCCCTCCACAAGAAGATAAAGAGGATGAAGACAAACCAAAAGAACGAGAAGAGGCCAAGCAAGATCAGAGGCTAAGCCTCGAAGTGGGCAACAAGAGCTACATGATTCATATAACACATTTCTGGACCTGCTAGTGAAACGGTCCGGGGCGGGCAACAAGAAGAGCAACCTCTAGACACCCTTCAAGGCTCCCGTGCAGCTCAATGGGGCTGGGGCACAACACAACACAAACCAAAACAACAAACCCACAGCCAAATCCCAACTACACAAGGGGCACCACCTAGTTTAAGAGCGAACTAGGACGCAAAAGAGGAGAATCGTTAGAGTAACCCACAAACAAGCAAGGAATTTACACTAACCCTAACACCAATGGAACACTCTCACACACTAAAACACGAAAGAGAGAGAGAGAGAGGGACAGAGAGAGAGAGAGAGAGAGATGGTGCTCGGGCTGCTTTGAAGTGTATCGTTAATGATCAAGCAAACATAAATATATATATGTAAGAAAGAGAGAGAAGGGAGAAGGGGGTGCTTGTTGCACTAATGCCTTCTTACAAATCTGTCATGACCAATCAAAGTGAGATTAGTATTTGTTCAACATAGCCTGAGTAAATTACACCACAACACCTCACAAGAAAAAATCCACCCCAATCACTGTCTTAAGGCCAGGGGAGTCCTCTCCACCCTGTCGCCCTCTTACAGCATGTGGGATTTATGGCTAAATTGATAACAATACCCGGAGACAAGCTATCAAGAGCTTAAATAAAACACCAAGACACTTACACATCATTATTATCCATGACTTCACGTTGGAAGGGAGACAAGGTATCCATGCTTAGTCCAAATTCACCCTCCTTGATTCAGCAAATGTTGGGCTTACACTAGTAGGAGAAATGATAGATTTCCTACCCTCAATTTAATGATCACTCTCTCTTACAATGGCATAGAGTTCCCTTGCTAATCACCCCTAATACAACACATACATATGCCTAATGCCAATGAGATTCCACTCAAGAGCTCCTTCTCAAGACGTTGAGCTTGGCTTCTCAAGCTATAGCATAGTGCTCTTTCTTCTCCCCCTTTTTGTGCTAGCTACACCCTCCTTTTATAGCAATTTTGAAGGCTAGGGTTACTCCTCTAACCATGGTTGGGTTAGATTTTCAGCAATTTATCTAATTTCTTTTGCTTGGAATTATCAAGAAGTTGGTGGGGAAAGAGAGAGGAGAGAAATGGAGGTGATAGGACTTTTCATAGTGGGTTAGTGTTAGTAGAGTTAGTATTAATTTACAAATGGAATTGGATATTTACAATGGGAGTATCCATGTAGGATACAAATAAGGAAGAAAAACTCTTAAGAGGTAAGAAAAGGTGGATTTCTTACAAGGTTGATGCTCCAAGTGTCTTGAGTAGGGCCAATTTTGACGCTTGTTGACGGTCCACTAGCTTTGACGGTACATTTTTTCTCCACTCTTGACCTTCCTTGAGAGACAAGGTAATTGAAGCTGAGTAATCAACCACCATGATGCTGTCTTTTAAGAGAAGAGGCTGAATTTTGTGGTTTTTTTGATAGATATGGGTAATTTGGAGGAGGAAAAATGAGACTAGGTGGTAAATTTTGGAATGGAATTGTGTGTGGGAGGTATGAGTTCACCATGGTTTCTCTTATTCTTCAAGGTTGAGGAGAAGGTGAGTAGGGTGCAGAGAAGAGTGGTGAGAGAGGTGGGGATGATGAGTGGAGAAGTGTGTGTGAAAGAGGAAAATGATAAAGTGGAAGAGAGAGTGTGGCTGCATAGCATGGGAAAACTGGGGTCCACTAATAAAATCATAGCTCACAGCTCGTAGCTCAAAAAAATATGAAAAAATTTGAGGCAAAAGTTCAGCCCACGAGCTACAACTTTTGTTTGTATCACCTTTTCAAATTCGGAGAGCAAGGGAACTTTAAAAATTCAGCAAAACCAACCATTTTTTTCCACTGCACAAGGTCCTTGTGGGGTCCTTCTTTGGGTGATTCTTTTGAATACCTCCAAGAGTGAGCCCTCCATAGTGCATGTATGCATGCCACCTACCCTTGACCTTATTTGGTAGGTCTATAATTGAAGATATTGTTGAGATCATGATATAAGTGAATAGTACAACTAAGAAAATCAAATATTGAGGGGTCTAAAAAATATGTACATGTCAAATATAAATAATATAAGTGGAAAAAATATAAAGGGGTCAAAATAAATCTCTCTCATTATGAGGCTACCATAAAAAGATAAATATTTTTGGTGTTCGAAAAAAACCAAATAGATGTAGGAAGGGAAAAATCACAATAGTGAAAAAATATACACATAAATAAAACTAGTTTTTTTGGATTTTTGTTGGGGTGGAGTTACACCAAATATAAGAGAAGCTTACATGAAAATATTTCTATATGGAATAAAGAGTATGAAAAATGGTAAGAAAAATTGTGGTAATGATGAGGCAATGTACAGAGCATAAATAACACACACTTAGGTAGAAATATTTAAATAAATACCAAAATAATTATGAAAAAATCTTTTATTTAAGCCCTATATACAAAGAAATATTTACATACGCATGGGCCATAATATACTTATATTTTTTATTTTTTTGGCTCAACTAGCCCAATGACTAGCTAATTGAGGGTTTTTTATTTCAGTAAGGAGATATGGAAAAAGTCCCCTAACTCACACGCACCTATATACAGTGAAAGGGTGAGGGTAACCACAGTGTTTGAGTGATTTGATAGGGTGAGATAACTCACTATGGCAATTATAGAGAGCCGAAAAATGGCTATCATTAGCCCTCCCCCAGGATGATGGTATAATCATGTACCATCATAAAGAATCTTTTCCAAAGAGAGTGCTTCAGAGTCCTTGACAAGATCTTCATTGTTTGGCCCCTTGGAATTTTGGTTTGTGTTACACTCATGCTTCATGGAAAAATACTTACATGGGATAGTTACCTTTTGCTCTGGTAGATCCTTTGGTAGAAGGCGACTCAAGTAAGGCTTCAAGCGATAGCCGTTTACCTTCCTGGAGTGCTCTTTCCCATTCAAGTCCATAAGTTGATAGTAACTTGAATTGAAAGCCTTCTTGACTATGTATGGCCCCTGCCATCTTGTTTCAAATTTGGCATCAAAACGATTATCGAGTCGATTGTCATACCTTAGCACAAGATCTCCTTCATTGATGCCTTTGTCCTTCAGTTTCTTGTCAAGCTTCTCCTTTGTCTCTGTGGCTTTCCTCTTATAGCACTCGTATGCTGTTTCTCTTTTCCACTCAAGCTTAGCTAAGGTAAGAAGTCGATCCATCTATGCTTCTTGATCATCTTGTGCTGATTTGCCATGAAGTCGCATTGTTGGAATGTTTAGTTCAATTGGTTGTAAAGCCTCTTGACCATAGACCAAGTGAAATGGTGTGAACTCCGTGGCTTCCCTATATGTGGTTCGATACGCCCACAAGGCACCATCCAAGAAGTCATCCCACAACTTTGTCTTGTTTTTCACCATCTTTCTAATGATGCCTGCAATGACACCATTAGCTTTTTCTACCAAACCATTTGATTGGGGATAGTAGGGTGTACTGTGACGATGTAGAATGCGAAGTTCTTCACAGACTTCTGTGAGCAATCCCTTTCTAAACCCTGGACCATTACCAGAAACAATCTCCAAAGGTGTGCCAAATCTACAACAAATGTGAGTGTAGACGAATTTGCTCACTGTCCTCTCATTTACCTTTGCCACACTTTGTGCTTCCACCCACCTAGTCATATAGTCTACAGCCACTAGAATGTAGAGTTTACCATTTTTTGTCCTAGGCAGAGGACCCATAGCATCAATGCCCCACTTTTCAAAGGGTCCATTTGCAAGCACAATTTGCCTTGGACCATAAATCAATCTTCTATTCCCATTTACCTGACAATTGTGACAACTTTTACACCAATGTTGGACATCCACATGCAGACTTGGCCAAACATACCCCGCAAGCAAAATCTTCTTCACAGTTAATTCTTGGGAAAAATGACCACCACATGCCTCTTCATGCAAACCTTTTAGAATGGCTGGAATTTCCACAATAGTTGGTACTCTTCTGCACACTTTATCCTTCCCTCTTTGATAGAGGGAGCCTTCTAGGAAGAGATACATGCTTGCCTTCTTCATGAGTCTCCTCTTCTGAGCTTTTGTGAAGTCTAGTGGAAACTCACTCTCCAAACTGTAGCCAATGATGGGAGCCAATGACTCCAATCCCTGGTACCTCGGTTGCTTCACAGCAGCCGCCACCATGATGACCTGCACTTCTTTCTTTACACATGCAACGGCTTGTTGTGCAAGTAAATCAGCATCTTCATTTTGTTTCCTAGGAATATGATATAATTGCACCTCCTCAAATTGATTAAATAGCCTACGGATGGTATGAACTTTGGCCCTTAGTCTTTCATTTTTGCATGCCCAAATGCCTAAAATCTGCTTCACAATGAGAAGTGCATCCCCTTTTACCATGAGACGTTGTATACCATGGCCAATGCATATTTTTAAACCATGAAGTAGTGTGTCATATTCTGCTTCATTGTTGCTAGCTGAACTTGGTAGATTGAACTTCTCTTTCATGACCACCTCTCCACTTGGGTTGAGCAACACTAGCCCTCCCCCTGCTTTTCCTCTGGCTCGACGAAAAGCTCCATCAAAGAACAAGGTAAAAGCATTAGGAATACTTTTTGGTGGTGGCAATGGTAGGGTCTTTACTTCAGGCACCTTAATCTCCTTTTCATGCACCCTATAAGTGAGAATCCCTGCCAATTGTGCACGCACACTATCTTCTACCTTGAAAGAGTATTGAAACTCTTGCAACTCCATAATCCACTTTGAGATCCTAGTACTAAGATTCATTCGAGATGACACCCAAGGGAACAAATTCTCTGCGGTAAGGATTACAAAAGGTTTTGGGAGCAAGTAGGATCTAAACTTCCTTATCGCAAACATGAGAGAAAGCATCATGAGTTCTGCCTCCGTGTAGCCTCTCTCTAAAGCATTCATGACCCTACTAGCAAAGTAGATGGGTCGCATCCTTGTACTGTGGGGATCTTGTTGTAGCAACACAGCACCAATTGTTTCCCTTCCAACACTAGAGCTAACAAAGAATGTGTACTCCCAACAAGGAGGCATGAGTGTTGGTAGCTCTGACAAAATGACTTTAATGTTACAAAAATACTCTTCAAGCTCATCAGACCATGCAAATTCTACTTGTTGTGTCAACTTTTGCAAAGGATGAAGCAACTCCGAATCTAAGTGAATAAAGCGTGACATATACTTCACTTTTTGAATGAATGATATGACCTCTTTGAGATTCTTGGGTGAGGGGAGTTCAATAAGAGCCTTTGCCTTTGAAGGATCCACCTCAATGCCTTTATAGGAAACCTTGTGACCAAGCAAGATCACTTCATCCTCAGCTATGTGACACTTGTCAGGGTTGAGTTGACCTCCCATGTCATAGAGCTTCTTTAAACCTTCTTCTACCCTTTGTAGATGCAATGATTTTGAGCTATAAATGCAAAAATCATCAATAAAAACCCTAATGGACTTTCCAAAGAATGCTTGAAACACCATGTTCATGAAGCGTTGGAAAGTTGCAGGAGCATTTTTCAGGCCAAATGGCATGACTCTAAAAGCATAACAACCCCAAGGAGTGATAAAGGTTGTTTTCAATTGATCCTCCAATGCGATACCTATTTGAAAGTAACCCGAGTAGCCATCACACACAGTGTACTTCTCATGACCAGCTACTTCATTTAGTATCTCATCCTGAAATGGGAGGGGAAAGTGATCTCTTTTTGTTGCCCCATTAAGTGCACGATAATCCACACACACCCTCCACTTGCCGTTTTTCTTAGGAGTGACAACAACGGGAGAGACCCACTCTGAATTCTCCACTGGATAAATGAAACCTGCTGCTAGAAGCTTTCTTACCTCCTTAAGTAGAGCCTGCTCCTTAACGACTCCTAGCCTTCGTAGCTTTTGAGCCTTAGGTGTGGCCTCTGGCTTCAACTCAATCTTGTGTTGAACAACATCTACTCCACGCACATCGGTGTAGTCTTTAGCAAAAAGCCTCAGAAATTTCCTTAGCACACATTTGAACTCCTCTCTTTCATCCTTTGTAAGTGTTGTTGATAGCATACCTTCCAGCATCCCTTCATCTTGAACACCTTCGTTCTCTTGAGGACCTACCTCCTCCAAGCCTTGACAAGAGGTCTCTTGGTTGCTTGGCTTAAACCTTACCCCCATGACTTCGATGGAAGACTCCTCTTCAGTAATGCTGCCGCTACTTTCTTCTTCTGAAGTGCTATCGGTCCAACCTTCTTCCGTCTCACTTTGAGATGATTCTTCATGGAGCTCCTCTTGGCGTTGCTCCTTCATGTCAAAGACAACCTTCTTATGATTGTCATTCCTGCAAATTAATTTCCCACTCTCCCGATCCTGCAAAGCTCGCATTTTCATTAGCCATGGTCTTCCTAGGATAAATGGATAACCACTTCCCTTGGTCGACATAACATAAAAATCCACCGCTTTCTTAATGCCAAAGGCCTCTACAAAGACATTTTTACAAATGCCTACACACCTAGCCTTGCTATTGTTTGCCATCTTGACTTTGATTTCAGGTGTCTCATGGATGTGCATGCCTAGTCTTTGCATGAGTCCCTCTGTCATGATGCAAATTTGTGCACCCCCATCCACTAGACCTTTCCTAACCAATCTCCCTTTTATGTAACAATCTAGCACAGGTGTAATGTCCTCATTCATTTCAGCTTGTGCTATTTTTACAACAGGCACACTCTCTTTTACCTTTCTCCTAGTGCTAACTGCCCTTGTTAAATCCCTCCTAACTTGTGGACATAATGCAAGAAATTGAGGCCATGAGATATCAGGACCCTTACCTCGCATGTCTTCCAACAGGTTGTATGGAGCCATACCATGTCCAAGAGGGAAGTCTTGGAGATTGATACGATGTCGAGTCCTCTTAGCTTCCTTGGTCTCCTTTGCCTTCTTGCCTTGTCCATGGTCACTCTGTGATGAGACACCCTCTTTCTCTTTACCTTTTCCTCGGCCACGCTTAATGCCATTTGCTTCCATGTCAACCTCATTTGAGTTTGTCACCTCTACCACATGCACATTTGGATCTGGCAAAGGTGGAACTCCTTCTACCCCTTGTGGAGGTGGTCTTGGTCCATTTGGTCTTTGTAGAAGCCTTGGTTGTTGACCAGTTCCTTCACCTGCATTCATCACTGGGTAATTCAAGTTAGGTCTCCCTGGCTCCCCACGGGGCCAAGGACAATTATACATCCCATGTCCAGACTCTCCGCAATTCCAACATTGCAAGACTCTCCTAGGTCGTGGATCTCGCTCTTCAGACTTCTTTGCTTGTCCCTTTGGACCTATAGCTTGTGCAAGGTGAATTGACAGACTGCTTAAAGATTCGTTTAACTTCTCAATTACTTCCGCCGTTACCTCAGGAAGCTCCCTCGATGTTGATGCTTGTGACTTACCTTTGGGTCTAAGACCTTCTATTGGAACCTCTCCCCTTAAGCACTTGAGTTTCCTATATTTCTCAGCAGCCCTAGTTTCAGCTGCATCAAAGGTAGCAGGTGCACCCGCCTCAACCCTTACCTTAAGGTCAGGAAAGAGTCCGGCTATGAACCTCTCCTTCTTTAGAAATTCTACACCATCACCAGGGTTAGCAACATTTCGTATCCATAGAGCCCAAAGACGTAGAAACTCTTGCTTGTACAAGTAGTAGTCATCTAAGTCTTTTTGCTTATGAGAAACAATGTCTTGCCATAATTTTTGAGTGTTTTGGGGATCTAAGAAGTATTTCTTGAAACGATTCAAAACTTTTGTGTAATTCCCCTTAACTTCCTCAGGCAAAGAGTCAAACCAAGTGCTAGCATCTTTCCTAAGGACCACCTCAAACATTTCTACACGTTCTTGATCAGTTATTATCCTCTTGATACGGCAAGACATCTTGAAATTCGCTAAAAATAATTCTGCATCCTCTCCAGGCTCTCCAAAGAAAAGAGGATACCCAGACATTTGGCGTTGGCTTTCCATTGAATTGATTTCAAAGTGGCTCATTGTACTATGGAACATTCATAGATGATGCGATTAGGAAAACATGGGTTTATGTAATGAAGAATAAATCCGATGTGTTTTCTATATTTCAAAGTGGAAAGCCTTTGTGGAGAATGAAACAGGTACTAAGGTTAAATGCCTCAGATCCGACAATGGAAGCGAATATTACAGCCAAGCTTTTGAAAGCTTTTGTGCTAGCAATGGCATTCGGAGGCAAAGAACAACCCCAAGGAAACCTCAACAAAATGGCATTTCTGAAAGGATGAATACAACAATCATGGAGCGAGCATGAAGCATGCGGCTACATGCAGGCCTACCGCTTGAGCTTTGGGTGGAAGCTGTAAGTATAGTCTATGTACTTAATCAATCGGTCACCCTCAACGGCATTGGATGGAGGAGTTCCAGAAGAGGCATGGATAGGTAAACCAGTGAATTATGCATTTCTCAAAGTGTTTGGGTGTGAGGCTTTCATGCACATAGATAGAAGCCTAAGGTCAAAGCTAGATGCAAAGTTTAAAAAGTGTTTCTTCATTGGCTATGGAGAAGGTGACTTTGGGTATCACCTATGGAATCCTGAAGATGGTAAATCCTTTAGGAGTAGGGATGTAATTTTCAATGAATAAAATATCTACAAAGATTACTTGGAAAGAAACAAACAAAAGAAACAAGTGAAGAGTACATGGAGCTTGAGGACGGTGAAGACTCAAGGAGTGCAAACCGTGACAACGTGCAACAACGTCAACCAAATGAGGAGCCTCAACCTATTCCCTGAAGATCCACAAGAGAAAGTAGACCTCCAAAAAGGTTTGTTCCTTCCTTCAACCATCTCTTGATCTCAGATTCTGGACAGCCGAAATCATACGAAGAAGCTATGCAACACAATTCAAAGAAGAATGGATAAAGAGCATGCAAGTGGAGATGGACTCATTAGATCGCAACTTAGCATGGGAGTTGGTTCAGTTGCCTAAAGGTAAGCGGCCACTTCAGAACAAATGGGTGTATAAGCTGAAGGAAGAAGGAGGTGGGAAGAAAAGGTACAAGTCTAGGTTTGTGGTAAAAGGGTTTTCTCAAAATAAAGGTATTGACTTCAATGAAATGTTTTCTCCTATTGTAAAAATGAACTCAATTAGGCTTGTCTTAAGCCTTGTGGCTACTCATGATCTAAATCTTGAGAAAATGGATGTAAATACGGCATTCCCTCACGGTGACTTAGAGGAGGAAATTTACATGCTTCAACCAAAGGGGTATGAAGTAAACGTAAGGAGAAAATGGTTTGCAGATTAAAGAAGAGCTTGTATGGTTTGAAGCAAGCATCAAGACAATGGTACTTGAAGTTTGATCGATGGATGCTAGATCATGGATTCAGAACATGCAACTCAGATCATTGCGTTGTCATGCATTTTTTGGATGAGTACAAAGGCCATAAATGATGCCAAAAAAACTTGCTGACCACCCTCATTTATATATATGTACATAGTGCTTCCAGCTTTGAAAGTGTCTGTGTAAAAAACCCTGTACAAAGGCTTGGTTTTGGTCAAGATGTTGGTTGAGTTTTGGGTTGGTCGAGCTTTCAAAAAATAGTTTTTAATGAGAATTCCTAGCCATGCTTGATAGCTTGCAAATCGGACTCTGACATCATGAGTTACACGCACTCGAAGTGGATGGTTTTTCACTTAAAAAGTGACGGCGGATGCACGTGGGAAGATGGCAAGTGGACCGACTTGATGGTTTTTTTAAGCAATGTCATGTTTAGAAATTTTTGGAGTTAGCGAGGTAATAAGCTCCAAGCCGTGCTTTACGGCGCTATATTTGGTGGTCGGGGTCACCCGCTACGCCTCCGAGAAAATGGCTCAGTTTGGGGGCAAAACAGAAATTGTAGGTTTGGACATGGGGAAGTTAGGGAAGTTGGGGAAATCATGCCATGTGGCAATGGAATAAACCCACATGTGGGGGGTTGAGGGGAAAGTGGAGGGTATATATACTAAAGGAGGACTAGTCTATGGTGTACCAAATGGTGAAGGAATGCACTCAAGGCCTTGCAAGGAGGGCTCGTGGGCATTTTGGGAAGCTAGGGGCGCCATGTTGAGTTCCCACCAACCTGGCCAGGCGCCTGGACTTAAATTTTGGTCCCCTGGACACTTTCCTCACCTCCCCCTTGGTCAAAATCACCGACATGGATCTTTCCTTTCCCAAAGAAGGCCAAAAATAGCCCAATTAAAAGGGGAAATGAGAGAGAAAGATGACGAGCTGAGAAAAGGAAGAAGACTCCACTTCAATAAAGTAGAAAATGCCCCCATTATTTTAGCTACATTTTCCTGCACATCCTTTTTGGCCTGAAGAGCAGCCTTAGTGAGAGTTTGGAAAGGCAGTTCATACATTTTGTCTTTTCTTCCCGCTTCTCACGCTACCTATTTGTGTGAGTTGGTTTGCTAAACTCTCTCGCTATTTTTGAACTGACAGTGTCCAGTCTTCTTCAATTGGCTATTCTTGCATGTATGAGTCTCCTTTGCGGGGCAACTTCGACACTCTCTGCACCTGGACACCTCTATTTTGAGGAAACTGAAGAAATATGCCGATTAATTCGTGTGGCGCATTCAAAGCTATGCACATGTCAGGCTCCTCGAATACATCTACAACACAGTCCACCAATGCAAGTAAGCTATCAGTTTTCTTTTAGCTCTTGAATCGTTAATGAGACCTTCCCTCTTTCATTGTTTACTTGCAAAGCATCAGGCTCCTCAAATACATCTGCAACACAGTCCAGCAACCCAAGTAAGCTATCAGTTCTTTTTCAGCTCCTGAATTCCTCCATTGATGTTGTTACTGCATTAATTAGACACACGTTCTTTCATTGTTTACTTGCAAAGCATAAATTTTGGCATTTCTTCATGCTTCTGATCTGAATTGAGGTAATTGAGGTTCAACTTCAGTTTGCTTCATTGTCTTTTACTGGAAGAGTTAATATGTGTAGCGTGCATAATGCACAGTGGATCTACCTCCTTTTGAATGTCACTGTGCAGGTATTGTTGCTCTTTTATGTTATCCTTATAAATTTTGTGGGTGCTAGACTATGGCTGCAAAGATGATATGTGTATTGCGCTCTACTTAATTTTGTTCGAGCTCTTCTTCCTGTTGCATCTGCGAAACCAAGCTATTCTTGCTGCATCTGGAAAACGCTGAACTTTCCAAGGGGATAACGGTAAGTGCTCCTTTACTTGTTTATGTTTTGTTTTGCTTCTGCAAGAATAGAATTTCAAGTTAATTTGTGTCATTTGGAGTGTCCCACATCTTCAATGGGATCAGTACTTTGTTTTCCATCCAATTTAGTAGTTATAATAGTGTTTCATGAAAACCATAGTTTTGGTCATTTCATTAGGAGTGGCTGTAGGGTGCCAGCTGGGATGGTGTTAGAACCTTGCCCAATGTTGAGCTCTACTGTTAGTAAAAGGCACTTGTCTAAGCACAGGCCCATATCTACCTCCGTATGCAAAGCACCACCTGATGCTTGGCAACAAGCTACCGGAGGCGTCGAGAGAACTCCTTGGCTTGACTCTGTGTACTCAAATCGACGCCTTTTGGATGATTACTTCTGATGCGTAGACATCTCAGATGCACAACAAAGGCTCCAACAGTCTGAACCTATTTGATGCGATCTATGGTGTCCTTCACTCCAAGGTGCTGCACTTCTACATCTCCATGATATCCAAAGATTATGTCTTGCCACTGATCGATATGTGGAATAAACTGATTAGGAGAGGGTTTGAAGAAGAGCATGTCATGCCCATTAGCGTCTACTTGTGATTGTAGATTTTCTCGTACACGCATCCAGCAGGTTACGTAAGCAGGCTATTGTGCATGTATAAGCCTGCAATTGTGCGATATATGTTTACCTCTGGTCTCCTCCTCTTGGACGATAGTTGTGACAATATCCATGTGCATACCCATTGACCCGACAAGCCTATGCATTAACCGTGCATTTCCTTCATGAGGGCCTGGCTCACACCCAGAGTGCACTGCAAAGAGCTTGAATATGGCCTTCCCTTCTTGCTGATAACAAAAGCTCTTCTCTTTCTCGCTGTCACGCTTCTTTAGATTTTGCTCCCCCACACGATGACAATGAAGGAGTATGAGCGGAAGTGCGACGCGAGAGAGAGTGTGAGAAGAAGAGCACGACGATATGGTGAACTCGCTCTACTGTAATGTGTAGAGCATAGTGAGTTCTTATTAGGTTTTAACAAAAGAATATGTGTACATACCTGGCGGCCCACCCACTTACCTGGGCGACCACATTGGGCTTTATACCCCAACAACCTCCCACTTAAAGTCCAATGTGGTACTTAAAGTGTGAGAGAAGCTACTATACAAGCTAATATACAAGAGATGTAGAGAAGTGATGTACTACCCTACACCTAACTGCTTGCGAAAATGCGCAAAGCTCTCTGAGGGAAGTCCTTTTGCAAGTAGATCAGTAGGATTTTCTGTGGTGTGAACTTTGACAAGCTGAAGTTGCTTATCCTCGAGCATTTCCCTGATGAAATGATACTTCACATCCACATGCTTTGTCTTTGAGTGGTAAACTGGATTGCGAGCCAATTGTATAGCACTTTGACTATCACAATATAACACAGGCATCTCTTCTTTGATTCCCAAATCTGTTACTAGTCGATTAAGCCAAATTGATTCTTTGCATGCCTCTGATGTTGCAACATATTCAGCCTCTGTAGTAGACTGAGTAACACAATCTTGTAATCTAGAACGCCATGATACTGCTCCACCAGCCAATGTAAAGACATACCCTGACGTAGACCTTTGGTTGTCTAAGTCACCTGCATAATCTGAGTCTGTCAAACCCTTTACACTTAGCTCCTGACTCCCATAGCATATACGCATACTCTTTGTAGCTTTCAGGTATCTCAATATTCCTTTCACTGCCTCCCAATGTTTCTTGCCTGGGTTTGACATGTATCGACTTACTACTCCCACTGCAAATGCAATGTCTGGGCGAGTGGCAATCATTGCATACATCAAACTACCCACTGCAGACGCATATGGAATCTTATCCATTTCAGCATGTTCTTCCTCAGACATAGGACAATCTTGTTTGCTAAGTTTCACATATGGTGGCAATGGAACACTCAATGCCTTTCCCTTCTCCATATTGAAACGTTGCAAAACCTTGTCAATATACTCTGTTTCAGATAACCAAATCAACTTCTTTGATCTGTCTCTCTCAATGCGCATACCAAGTATATGACTTGCCTCACCCATGTCTTTCATGTCAAACGATTTTACCATCTTTGACTTCAAAGCTGCAATTTCTTCCAAGTGCTTGCCAGCAATCAACATGTCATCCACATACAAAATAAGGATCAACCAACTACCATCCTTAGCCTTCTTTGTATATAGACAGTGATCGAACTCACTACGTTTGTAGCCTTGAGAAAGCATAAACTTGTGGAATTTATGGTACCATGCCCTCGGTGATTGTTTTAAGCCATAAAGACTCTTTAACAACTGGCATACCCAATCTTCCTTGCCTTTCTCAACAAACCCTTCTGGTTGCTGCATGTAAATTTCCACATCTAAATCACCATGCAAGAACGTTGTCTTGACATCCATTTGGTGCAACACCAAATCTAATATGGAAACCAATGCAAGAAAGCATCTCAATGTAGTCATTTTGACCACCGGAGAGAAGACTTCATCAAAGTCAATGCCTTGTTCTTGCTTAAAGCCCTTGGCAACAAGCCTTGATTTGTACTTTGGCTGACTATCATGAGCGGTGATCTTATACCTGTAAACCCATTTATAGGGTAGAGCCTTTTTGTCCCGTGGTAATTTAACTTGCTTCCATGTCTGGTTTTTATGCAGAGCTGTCATCTCTGACTGCATGTCCAATTGCCAATTCCCGGAGTCCTTCATTTGCACTGCTTCCTTGTAACATGAAGGCTCATTGCAATCAGTCAACATGACATAGTTCATAGATGGAACAAACCTATCAAGAGGTCGCGTGATACGTGTAGATCTACGCACAATAGGTGGCTCAGGCTCATCCACAACCTGTGGTTCCAATCTATCCTGTCCTTGCTCCTCTTGAGCCCTGACATTTTTTCTTGCACGTGCAGGTCCATCTTCTTGGAAGACAACTCTTCTAATCTCCTCAACCCTCTCTGGTTTAGAATGATATTTGGATTCATTAAAGTGAACATCATTGCTGCGGACAACCTTTTTGGATTCGGGATCCCAAAGTCTGTACCCCATCTCACCAGAATTACCATAGCCTAGAAAGATGCACTTTCTACTCTTTGGCTCAAGTTTGTTCCAAAATTCTTTTGGAACGTGAGTATATGCCTCACAGCCAAAGACTCTGAGATGCTTGTATGAGGGCATTTTGCCTAACCATACCATCTCTGGCACTGAATCCTTCTGCAAAACCTTGCTAGGAGATCTATTTACAAGATGAACAGCTGTTGATGCAGCTTCAGCCCAAAACCCATTTGGCAGCTGTGAATTAGACAACATACTTTTGACCTTCTCTTGTATGGTCCTATTCATCCTCTCAGCAACACCATTTTGAGGAGGATTGTAAGGAGCAGTAAGTTCACATTTTATACCTTTTGACTCACAAAAGTCCTGAAAGGCCTTTGAAACATACTCTCCACCATTGGCAGTGCGTAAGCATTTAAGCTTCTTGCCACTCTGATTCTCCACAAGTGTCACAAATGTTTTGAAAACACTAAACGCTTCATCCTTGTGCTTGAGAAAGTAAACCCATACTTTCCTCGAGTAATCATCTATAAATGTCATAAAGTAAGAAGCTCCCCCTAGAGATAGGTTAGGCATAGGTCCACACAAATCACTATGAACAAGTGCCAACTCTGTATCTCTTCTACTGCTTCTATGCTTATGTGGCTGCTGTGTTTGCTTACCATACAGACAATGTTCACAGAATTCAAAATCATTAAATGAAAAGCCAGGCAAATAACCAGAACGAGACAAGATTTCCATTCCCTTCTTGGACATATGTCCTAACCGGCAATGCCAGAAAGAAACGTTCGGCTGCTCGGTTACATTGATTACATTTTTAGAGACATTTGATACATAAATCATGTAAAGTCCTCCAGACTTTACTCCATGTGCTACTGTCATAGAACCCTTGGATATCTTCCACATGTTCTGTCCAAAAGTGGTTACGTAGCCAGCATCATCAAGTAAACCTGTGTTGATCAAGCTCTTTGTAATTGCGGGAACATGTCTCACATTCTTCAGCGTGAAAGAAGAGCCATTCTGAAACTTCAATTGAACATCTCCAACACCTAAGATCTCACATGTCTGCCCATTGCCTAGCCGAACATGATCTTTAGTGGTCACATAAGAAGTAAACCACTCCTTGTTTGGAGACACATGAAGTGATGCCCCTGAGTCTATAATCCAGTCACTCAGTGCATTTCCATCAGATGTTGTAAGAAGAGCTGAGTCCATTGTATTCTTCAATAAGTAGATGTCTCCTGACACTAGACTGTCATCCTCTGCAACAGTATTTGTCACATTTATTTCTTGAATCTTCACTGAGGACTTGTTCTTCTCACCATGGTCTTCAGCTTTCTCTTTGCCTTTTTCTGCTTTCCATTCTCTGCAGTCTCTTTTCATGTGACCCTTCTTGCCATAATGGTAGCATTCTATGTCACTCTTAACTTTAGCACTGCGGGACTTGCTACGAGACTGATTCCTCTTTCCACCTTTGTACTTTTCTTTGGTACTTCCCCTGACAACTAAGGTTGTTCCTTTGCCTTTGTCCATTGTCTTTCTATTGGTTTCTTCAGTAAGCAGACTTCCTTCTACACCTGCTATGTCCAAACCATCTGGAGGTGCAGAATTACTCAAAGCTGTGCGAAAAGTGTCCCAACTTTCCAGCAATGTGATCAACAGGAACATAGCTCTAACAGGTTCATCAAACTTGACACCTTGAGCTGACAACTGACTATAGATTATGTTGAATTCATTCAGATGATTGGACATAGGTGTCCCTTCTTTCATCTTCAAGTCAACAAGCTTCTTAAGCCAGTATACCTGTGAAGCTGCACTCTGCTTCTCATAAAGATCACTCAGCTTTAACCATGCTTGATAAGCCGGCATCTCGTTTGCTACATTGAAGTAAACGCTTTCTGCCAAAGTCAGCATAATGGTAGAAAGTGCCAATTCATCCATTTCGCTCCATTCATCTTCGTCCATATCTTCTGGTTTTATCCCCTTGAGCTTTATAGGTTTTATCTGCTTCTTTTGTACCAACACATGCCAAATCTGCTGCTTCCACAATGGGAAATTGGTTCCATCCAGCTTCTTGATATTGCAAAGAGCAGTGTCCTGTGATCCAGCCATAGCTACGCTTCACAGTAGTTTACTTTCCTGGGAAAAATTCGGCAGAGTTTCCCCTGTAAACTGACCTCTGAACCAATATCAACCTGTCAAATGAACCAAGAAAGCTTCACACTCTGCAGAAATTTTGGCAGAGTCTCCTTTGTAAAATGGATTTGGTGTACTAAAAAGAGACCAAAAAACAGCTCAAAAACACTGTCTCTCTGACACTGTAAGCTGTGGGTAAACCTGTCCTGCACCTGTACTGTCTCTGACTGTCCTGTCACTGTCCTGTAAGCATAGACTACGACAATGCCTCAACGGCAGTAAAGCAAAGATGCAATCCCAACTGTCTAACTCACAGTCAATACATCCCAGCTGCCTATCTAAGGGTGCTCGAGGGATCGCTCCAAGACCTGTATCACCGAAAGGATCTCAACATTCGAGAATTCCCCAGCTCAATAAAACCTCACTCCACCCTCAACAAAGGCTGCAGTAAATCTGACAGTACATAGACTTCCCACAAAGTCATACATCCACAAATTTCCCAATGTATGCTGTAACCGTTGCGGCGGTTGTTTGTTGCGTGACTCACAGCCAGCAAACCCTCAACAGACATACATCATCTCTGACAATACATCCCATGTGGAAGTACCTGCAATGTCAAGATGAAATCTGGAATATCAAGCAGCAAACACAAGCTACCTGATGAACTAGTGGATGTCGCCAACAGACTGTGTGTAGATGCATCCGTGTTGTATGTGACACGCCTCCAAGAACTGTGAGCCCTCCTTCGATGTATAGACAGCCACAAATCAACACTCTAGGAGTGTCCATATCCTCATCACCTGCAGTCGTAGGCCGAAAATCCCAAATTTGCAAAGTCGGATCTGCACCCGTCGAGACCACGTAGTCGAAAATGGCCTGTGCAGACCTTTGTCGAAGCCGAACGGTGGCCGAGATGACCTCAGAATGAAATTCTGACAACACGAAGACCTTCGGGGCCTCCCACGAGATTTGGGGCCGTGTCTTTGCCTGTCGAATTTCACTCCAATCTGAGTTGGTGACTCTAGCCTCCTGCAGTGCTGCCCCGAGCCTCGATCTGAGCTTTGATACCAGTTGAAGGAGTACGAGCGGAAGTGCGACGCGAGAGAGAGTGCGAGAAGAAGAGCACGATGATATGGTGAACTCGCTCTACTGTAATGTGTAGAGCATAGTGAGTTCTTATTAGGTTTTAACAAAAGAATATGTGTACATACCTGGCGGCCCGCCCACTTACCTGGGCGACCACATTGGGCTTTATACCCCAACAGACAATAGTAATCTTTCACTTCAGCTAGAAAGGGTTTGAATCTTACGTGCTTTTGCCGAATGCAAAGCACCACCTGATGCTTGGCAGCAAGCTGCTGGAGGCGCTGAGGGACCTCCTGGGCTTGACTCTGTGTACTCAAATCAACGCGTTTTGGATGATTGCTTCTGATGCGCAAACATCCCAGATGCACAACAAAGAGCAAGAAGTGACACATACCTTAACATATGCTTCAAGGATGCCATAAAGCTTGGCTCCAACAGTCCAAACCTGTCTGATGCGATCTATGGTGTCCTTCACTCCAAGGTGCTACAGATCTACATCTCCATGATATCGAAAGATTATGTCTTGCCACTGATCGATATGCCCATGCTAGCCCTCAAAAACATCTACATCCCTGCATCAATGCATACAATGGATAGCCCAAGCTGGCCTAAACCTGATCCTGATGCAGTGGTATGAATCAACCAACCCACTTTTGCTAGTCTCATTCTGAGCATCGGGAACATCATCACAATCCTCCATCCCTCTGACTTATCCTCCTCCTTAGGAGACGAGCAGAACCTCAAGATATGGAACTCCTGCCAACGTATATGTAATGAGCTATTTCTAGTATTTCTATCCTACAAAGCATGCCTCGCAGCCATAAGTGGATCCCTACTCCTTAATGTCTCAGCCCATTCCATGTCAAGTGCATCTTGATAACAAGGGATTTGATTCATCAAGTATGTGCAGTCCAAATAAACAAGAGTAACCTCCCCAAAACCACAAACACATCGCGCACAATTACATAATGACAAGAAATTGATGGCTCTGTCCTGTTGTTGTCCTGCCCCTTTTTGATGCTTTTTTATGTCTTGTCTTCTTTAATCTCTACTTGTGCTTGTAGCTTGTCCTGTATACGCTTCCAGCAGGTTACATAACGAGGTTATTGTGCATGTATAAGCCTGCATCTGAGCACAAGTGCACAGGCACGTGCGTACGTACATGTTTTGTCTTCTTTGAACTCTTTTTACCCTGTCATGTTGATGTCCTTCCCCTTTCTGATGCTTTCGTGTGTCATTGTGCGTATGCACATGCATAGACACACATTGACTTCGAGTAATGCATAGACACAGATTGATCAAAACGTCCAAGTAATGCCGCTAGTGTCCATCACCCACCTCTTGGCTGAGAATGGCTGTTAACCCTCACGGCACACGGACACCCTATGATCTATAAACGTTGTATTATTTAGAGTCAGGTACCGGGCTTGTCGGACCAAGAGGAACAGGGTAAGGGTGATCGCCGATGACAGGCGCACTCTAACTGGAATATTCAAGGAGTTAGTTGGCTAAGTATGGGTGCCCAAGTGTGAATGGGGTGAGCTCATATAAAAGCCACTAAACCTAATTTTTACTCATTCTCTCATTGTGCAATAGAAGCCGCTCTTGCTCCATCTCCACCTTCTCCTTCACCATATCCTTGTGTGTGTGTGTACGTGAGAGAGAGAGAGTGTGTGTGTGAGTGTGTGTGTGTGTGTGTGTGTGTGTGTGTGTGTGTGTGTGTGTGTGTGTGTGTGTGATCGAGCGTTGCGGCGGCACGACGGCGGCGAGGCGGTTGAGCGCGGCGTAGCGGCGTCTCCCTCTTCTTCACGGCGCGGGAATCCTTCATTCGCAACTACGCAGGAAGGTGAGCGACACACCATTCTTCCTTGTGAGCTTGTCTGTTGTATGACTGTGTGCTAGGAGCCTTTGTGGCTCGCACACGGCGCGTAGCAAGTCCCTAGCCTTGACATTTTTGGCGCCGCTGTCGGGGAGCTACTGCGCGTGAAGCTCCAATGGCGACCTGTAAATTGTATTGAAGCTATTTTTTATGTAGGAAAGGCGCGGCTTAAGTTTGATTATTGTTGTTATGCAAAAACAGTAGAGAAAGACACAGTGTTGTTGACTACATTCAAGTTTTCTGTGTTCTGTTAAGCTCTGTTTTGCTAGTTCTATTAAGCTCAGATTTCAGCTTACACAGTTAGCATTTCTTGCGTTTCTGCGTTTTCTGCATTTTCTGGTTTGCACTGCACAGTTCTGTCAAGTTTCAATTTTCTACATTTTCTGTGTTTTCTGGTTTGTGCACAGTTAGACGCACAGTTAGTTAATTAAGTGGGTTAGTAATTAGGTGAACCACTGATTAGCAGGTCAGTAGATAGGTGAGACAGTAAATAGTTAGGTGAGGTCAACGCGCACCAAAACGCGTACCAAATAAAATTAAAAAAATAAATATAAATATAAAAAAATTCGAAAAATAAAAACGTGAGTGAGGGGGAGGTTATAAAAACGGACGGGTTGGTTTGTATAAAATTGAGATCCGGATCGGGATCATTTGACCCAATCCCAATCCCAATCCCGAGCCCAGGCCCAGGCTCTGTCTCTGTCTTATGATATAGGGTAGTCTCACTCCTATATATATAGGCTAGACTCACAAGGAGGGAGTGAGGAATGTGGGATAAGTCCTACACTCTCCTCTCCTTCATTGCACACTAGGACTTGCTATTTGGAGCCTAGTTCCCCAGCTAGGAAAAGACTGTTTTGGGCTTTTCTGGAGCAAAATAGAACCAAACGGTGGGCTGTAAAGCACAACGCGTCCCTCCTAGCGATACGCTCGTTTCGAGCTGTCACACGGCCCATTCCACGACACGCTCTAAAAAATCTAGCAAAAAAACAAACAAAAAACACGCAAAAAACTAGTCACAAGGCCTCCTAGAGCAGCTTTTTGACACCTTAGGGTATCAAAAGCACATGCACTTACGCTCTGGGCGGGTGCTAGAACACGAGCATATTATGGGTGCCTCTGTTCATACGGACACCCATTACCCATCCACGATAGGCTCTAGACCCTCAGCGGGGACACAAGGTAGCACCACCCAAGACCCTAAAATAGCCGCTAGTGATTCCTCCTCCGACTCAGAAATCATGGAAGCATACCCTACCCAAAACACTGAGAGAGAAGGCCATGCACCTCCCGAAGCTCCAGAGCCTAGTACTAGTATGTTTAGCCGTTTCATGGAAACATTAGGTAGGGCTACTCGCTCGGAACCTGATGCAAATGAAGCACACGAAGGGGGTGGGGAAGAGGACTCTCCTTTCACATCGCACGTGGACCCCACACCCCCAAAGAGTGTCCATGTGGATATCCTGCCAACTTCTTACCAAGAAGGCCCTGTTGAGCTGCCTCCTTCAGAAGTTCCCTCTAGAGTACCGTTGGTGACAAGTAAAACCACGGGGAGCAACATTGCTTCTACCTCAAAAGAAACCGTTAACACGTCGACTCTAGAAGGATTGTTCATTAATGATCATTGGACATACGACCTCCACACTGAGGTGTTGACGGATCTACACTCTAGCCACGCCTACCATGTAGGATGGATAGACATTGTACGATCCACCTCTAGTACCACGAGCATCGAAGATCAACAGAAAATGATCTGTAATGTTATCCATGGCATTATTCAATCAGAAAGGCAAACCGAGGGGTAAATATACTCTCAACTGGCCCCATGAGATTTCTGGATACGAGCAAGGCTCAACAGCCTACTCTATCACAAATGGAGACTCCTCTAATGAGTCCCATGGACCCATCTTACGTCATTTCACCTGGGGTCTCTATGCAATCTGAGCCTCCGAGCGACAACTTTAGCTTCCCTAACTTGGCTCAACCCTCTATTAAGGAAAACACAGTGCTCACTCCAGGGATAGCCCTGACAGAGAATGTACCGATGACATCTACGGTTAGCGTAGTGCCACTACCTAGTGTCGTAGTACCTAATATGGGGCCTCGACCGTATGTGCCTCTAGCCCCTTATGCACACATGGCCCCCACACCTCCAATTGTACCACTTGTTTATGCTCCTCGAGTGCCGCTCCCTAGCCCTTATCCGAGTGGACCTATGCCCGGTTATGTTCCATATCCTGCATCATCCACACATATGCCAAGACCGGTACCCGTCCCTCTCCCACATATGATTCCAAGAGTACCTCCACCGGCCCTGCCTCCTCACATAGGTGACTTGGCAGTGTTTGCTCAAACCATAGGTCGATCTATTGCGGAAAATATGTGTCATGCATCTGATAGAGAGCCTAGAAGTAAGGCAGTACAAATTGCCAAACTCACGCAAAAATTCAATGGGGACGAAGATGCTAGAAAACAAATTGAAGTGTTTGAACAAGTATGTGATTCCTTAGGGGAACGCAACGAACTACATAAGTGCAATGCCTTAAGCTTGACATTAAGTGGGAAGGCTGGAGATTGGTATCAAACCCTAAGGGTGGACGAGAAAACAATCTACCCTACCCTTCGAAGGTTGTTTCTAAAGGAGTACATACGAGAAGGTGTGCTTTGGGGTGTAGCATCTCAGCTACAGAAGGCCGAACGTAAGGAAGGAGAGTCAGTAAGGGACTTCATTAGTCGTCTAAAGCACTTAAACTCTCACTGCCCTGTAAATGAGCGCTTCAACAATAACCAACTGCTTGATCGATTCATTCGAGGGTTGAGGAATGAAGGAATCTATAATGGACTAGTGATTAGAAGTATCACAACCTGGGAAGATGTCACTGCCAGTGCAATCCAATTAGAGGACAACTTGATGATAGAAGGCATGAGGGTGTCTACTGACACGAGATCCACTAGCTCACAAGCCATTGAGTATGAACCCATGACTGCAAAGCCCATTGCCAATGAGCCAAAGGTATTTGAGACATTCTTGACAGACCTCACCAAGGCAATCCAAGAGTCTCTTAAGGATAATCGACCCCCTCAAAATAGTCACATGTATCCAAGAAGGGAGCAACAATGGTGTTCCATTTGCTTAGGTCCGCATAGCACTAGTGAGTGCCCTACGTTTAGAGTAAAATTTAATGGAACTTGCAACGCATGTGGTAGGTATGGTCACCAAGCTAAGGATTGTTTAATGATCAAACGTATGATGGCAAATAGACCACCTGTAGCCTGGACGGATGTGCCTCGAGCTCCTGTATTGATGCCTGCTCCACTTGTTGAGCAACTACCGCAACACATGGTCCCTAGATCTCAAAATGTTGTACAAGCTACACCGCTACCACCTCCTGTGCTAGGACCGCAGCCCTCGCATCCAAGAGTCGCCCCTATGAACCAGGTGGGTTGCGAGCCATCTAATCTTTATGCAGATGGCTGTGAGGAGGAAATAGACACTAGTATTGCCTACAGACTTGATACATTGGAAGAGTGTCCTATATACTACATGGAAGATTGTTGGGGGCAAGTCAAGCCGGTTTATCAAGCTGCTGCTCTCGCATCCAGAGGTCAAAATATCAACACCCAGGCTAGGAGGCCACCTCTTCAATGCTACGAGTGTGGTGGACCACATCGGGCAGCGGAGTGCCCTATTAGGCTGCAAAAGAATGCTACACAGATGCAAATGAATCAAGGGAGCACGTCTGCAATGCCAATACTCACATGTAATCGTTGTGGCATAGATCACTTGATTGCCCAATGCCCCTATAACCCAAATGCGCCTAAAATCACACCCCTAAATTTGGTCGAAATTGCTAGAGTGACATCGCCAATACCACCCGTCGCACCCGCTTATGCGATTACACGGTACATGCTTCAAGGGCCAGGCCATATCCTCGAAGAGAGAGATACCGCGTCAGTTATCCAAGCAAAGAAAAAGAAGACACGAAGGAAGAGGTCGCAGAATACGGGAAATTCAAAGCCAAGTTCCAAAACAAACATAGGAACAGGAGATGACCCCGTGTATATGAATGACCTCGAGGATGATTCAGATTCAATTGAGACAATGAAGACTAGAACCAATACCACAAAGGGAAAGACCGACAAAGAAAACTGTAACATGGAACCAAATGAAAACTGAATATGAGAAAACCATAAAGAGCCTCTGAAAACACCACAAGTGTTTCCAAATCCAATCCAAGACCCCCAAGATAAACGGCAGGGGCAAAAAGGAAGAATCGTAAAAAGAAGATTGGGACGTACCCAAACCCAGTAGACGAGATTGAGCAGGTGAAACATCTAAGAGGTTTAGTGGAGGAGACTCAAAGGAAACTAGAACAAGAACCCATGCATGTCAAAATTCATGACACAGTGTTTCCCACGCAAGTTCATCCACCCCACATGAACCATAGACCGTTAGCCATACCTAGTATCATCCAAGAAGGGAGTGAGGACGGGACATCAGAAAGTGAGCATACACCTTTCTTGTTGGAAAGGATGTTTAACGAAGGAATACTTGATCCCATTGAGGAATATGAGATTCCATCCTCACCAGTTCCTAGTCAAGGACCTACACCCTGCAAAATGCCAATGAATGTTGCCAAACTAGTGGACTTCATGTCTTCTGAAGTCCGAACCACGATCATAGCAAAGCTGTATGGAGATCCTGAGTTATTCTTTGCACTTCGAGCATTCCTTAACCGAGAGCTACAAACGGGATTACCGCAATTTGCGCAAACAAATAGGCCTGACTCGATTATGATTGATGAGGAAAATCATGTGCAATCACTTGACTTAGATGGACACGAGTCTGTGATCGAGGTATCCATTAACGAATTAGGGCAGTATTTTGAAGGCGACGAGTGTAATGCGACCCTACCCATCACTACCAAGGGATTAACTATAAAGGGAATTCTTGATGGTGGTGCGGGAGTTAGCATCGTTACAAAAGATTGTTGGGAATCCATGGGAAAACCCCGCCTCAGTGTTACTAACATTGTGGTAAAGATGGCAAATGGTACCATAGCCAAACCTATGGGGATGCTCAAGGATCTTAAGATCAAAGTTCTAGGACACAAGGTACGACATACGTTCATTGTAATGGATTTCTCTAAACACCTTATGTCATATGAAATGATTTTAGGACGACCATTCATGAGGGAAGCACAAATGGTTCATGATTGGTCTAAAAATCATGTCTATTTGCAATTCCAAGACTCTGTCCTTAGAGTGGATTTGGTGACTGGTAAGGTACACCCCTTAGGGAGTAAAACCATTATTGATCATCGCTCTGACACCATCGTTCACTCAGCCCCACTACAATATTGTTACACTTGTAAGAAGGATACAGACATTGGCCAAGATTCTCCTTACATGGATGTGTTACCGGGTATGACGGAATCAGACAACGTGGGCTGGGTACACCTAGCTGCAACCATAGATACCTGGGGAAATAGAGGAACCACTTGGGTCACACCAGAGGGGGAAGAGGTACCACAAATTGCACCTTTGAACATGATAAGTGCCATACATGCATCTTCTAAGGGCAAGGCAATTGTAGACCAATCTGATAGTGACACCGATAGCTCAATAGAAGACTTTGACCGACACGACTCAGACACGGAGTCCCAGAGTGAAACGGATTCTGAATCTCATGAATTAGAGAGTGGAGCAAGTTTAGAGTCAAAACATTCGGAAGGACCGAGCACATCAACCGATGATAGCTCCTCCAAGAGTGAAGAGGACACCAACGAGGACTCCTTTAGTGAGCCAGATCTAAATGCAAATCAAAAGCAGGTCTCAGATAAGAAAAACAAAAACTTTAAGAGGCGTCGATATCGAGCCAATGTATGTGCTAGGATAAAAAAGAAGAGATCCTCAGCAGAATGGCTCAGTTATATAGGAGCATGTGATGCTCATCGAAAATTGGTAGACGATTGGGGTGAATATCTCCAAAATGTTATGTGGTGTAGACCACGACCCCATGACATAGCCCAATTAGAGATCATAGACAAGCCAAAGTTGAGCCGCACTGCAAGGAGGCGTCAAAACCAAGAGTTAGCTCAACAACACAAGAAAGCAGAAATAGAAGCACAGACCAAAGCACAACCAGAATCCACAGACTTGCATCCTGCACCATAACATTTCAAATCTTACACCACAGGGGAAGCAAAGGTTGTGTACACAAAAGCCCAAAGAATACCTATCGATGGGAACAATGGAATCTATGATGGTCCGGCAATAGTTAAAGAAATAGAATTAGCCGACCCTGGTGAAGAATCAAAACCTGTTTTTATTGCCCAAGACCTCACAGAAGTTGAAGAGGCGGTCCTCAAAGAGCTTCTCAAGGAATTCAAGGACATATTCGCTTGGACATACCATGATATGAAAGGTGTTCCACCTTCTGTGGTCCAACATACAATCCCTATGATTAGTACTGCGAAGCTCGTACAACAAAGACCCTACCCGATGAATCCTAACTACACGATGATCATTCAAGAAGAACTAGAAAAGCTTATCAAATGTGGGTTCATATATATTATTGAACACTCTGAATGGGTGTCTCCAATAGTTATCGTACCAAAAAAGAATGGGAAACTCAGGGTGTGCGTGGACCTCAAAAAAGTTAATGCAGCTACTAGAAGAGACCATTACCCCCTACCATATTCCGAACATCTACTCAAAAGAGTTGCAGGCAAGGAAGCTTACAGCTTTCTAGATGGGTACTCAGGCTACAACCAAATCACGATAGCGCTAGAGGACCAAGCTAAAACTGCCTTCATTCCAACGATTAATAAACACTGCTTTTAAAGAATATTTGAGAGAGTTTTGTGAAGATTTCTTAGACGACCTTTGTGTTTACTCTTCTTGGAAAGAACATCTATCATGTTTGCGGAAGGTGTTTGAAAAGTGTAGGTTATATCGTATCTCATTGAACCCGTTCAAATGCCAATTTTGGGTCAAGCATGGAGTTATTTTAGGGCATATAGTATCTAAGAATGGTATCTCAACCGATGAGAGCAAAATTAAAGTGATTCTAGAGTTACCACCACCAACCAATTACAAGGGAGTTCAACGGTTCATGGGACACGTGAGTTATTATCGACGGTTTATTTTATTTTTCGCTGAGATAGCACGTCCTTTGTACAAGCTTCTCATTGAATTTAAATGGACTGAAGAGTGTGACCAGGCCTATGAACAATTGAAGAAAACACTAGCAAGTGCTCCGATTTTAAGGACACCTAACTGGGATGTCATTTTCCATGTGCATATTGATGCATCAAACTTTGCTATTGGGTGTGTTCTCACTCAACCAGGAGAACATAAATTGGACTATCCCATTAGCTTTGCAAGCCGTCAATTGAAAGATTCTGAAAGGAACTACACCACTACAGAGCGAGAAGGTTTAGCAATGGTTTATGCAGTAAAGAAATTTCGCTACTACCTTATGGCAAACAAGTTTGTATTTTATGTGGATCATCAAGCGTTGTTGTATCTGGTAAACAATCCATGCTCCACAGGAAGAATCACACGATGGTTGTTAATTCTTCTGGAGTTTGATTTCACGATTGTAGTGAGACCCGGTAAAAGGCACGTCATGGCTGATCATTTGTCTCGCATACCCAATGGTGAAGCCCCTACAGGACTTGATGATGAATTACCGGATACTTCCCTATTCATAGTTGAGACTATGCCTGAATGGAGTGAGAACATTGTTAACTTTTTAGTTAATGGTTTTCCACCCAAGGAACTTCGTAAGGATATCGCTCGAAGGCTAGTAAAAGAATGTGAACCCTATTTTTTGATTGCCAGAACTCTGTATAGACTAGGCAAGGACGATATTCTTAGGCGTTGTACCCGCGAGGATGAATATTTGTATATCTTGCAAGAAGCACATATGGGCATAGCAGGAGGACATTTTTCAGGAGACCTGACCGCTAGAAAGGTGCTGCAATCATGCTATTGGTGGCCAACTTTATTTAAGGATGCATCACTTTTTACAAAAGGGTGTGATGAGTGCCAACGTTACAAGACCACACAGCGCAAAGACAGAATGCCCTTACATCCTATTAAAGTAACCCAACCATTTGAAAAATGGGGCTTAGACTTTGTAGGTCCAATTAGTCCCGCAGCTCGTAACACTCAATCTCGATATATTCTAGTTGCTACGGACTATGTAACAAAGTGGGCTGAAGCTAAGGCTTCACAAAAAGCTCATGCAAGGACAACAGCTAAGTTTCTTTTTGAGAACATTATCACAAGATTTGGTTGCCCTTTTGAAATTGTTAGTGATAATGGTACCCATTTTATAAATGAGGTAATAAGAGAGCTTACCACGACCTTTATGATATCCCACCATAAGTCTACAGCTTATTACACGCAAGCTAATGGACAAGCCGAGAGCACCAACAAGACTCTAATCTCTATTTTAACCAAGACGGTAGAAGCTCATAGCACTGATTGGGATTTGAAGTTGACATCTGCTCTATGGGCTTATCGTACTGCTTATAAAGTGGCTATTAATTGTACGCCATTCAAAATGGTATACGGCCAAGAAGCGGTTATGCCTTGGGAGTTTGTCATTCCTAGTCTTAGGGTAGCTTCGCAAGAAGGATGGAATGGTAACCCCTTAACCGAGCATTTGTATATCTTAGAAAAACTAGACGAAGAGAGACAGTTGGCTGTGCAAAATGCTCTTGTGGAAAAGGATAGGAGAAAGAAGTGGTTTGATCGCCATGTGAAGGACAAGGACATCAAAGTTGGTGATAAAGTCCTTAGGTATGGAGTACGTAAAGAGAAGAAAAAGTTGAAATATGCTAGTAAAGGACCATATAGAGTATGTGAAATTACCCCACAAGGTACCCTTCGTGTGGAAACTCTTGATGGAGTTGAAACCATTGGATTCCTCAATGGGAGTAAATTCAAAAGATATTATGATCCTTTAAGCCAAGAAGAACTACGGGCCATTCCTCAAAATAAGGCCGCCAAAGCAAAAACCGAGTTAAAGAAGATACAAGCTCAAGCTGAGGCTAAGGAGCGACAACAACGTATAAGACAAAAACGAGAGGCTAACCTTGGAGTCACAAATGCATTCCACGTGGAAATCGAAGAGGATTGGTTGGACTCTGACACACCTCTACGATACCCTATTGAGTTAAATAGTGCCTATGGAAAAGTGCTATATAACGCCTGATTGGACACGGGTGCTAAATATAATCTGCTATCCTATGGGATGTGGTGTCAATTAGGGAAGCCACCTCTATCTGAGAGTATTATCCAAGTCAAGGGTGTCAACAAGAAAAAAACTACGATTTTTGGAATCTGGCACACTTCTGTCAGTTATGACAATGGAATTGTAGCTCAAGACTTTTTGGTCATGCCGACTGGAACTATGGAGGGTAATATAAACCTAGGAAGCACGTGGATGATAGCCACCAAATGCACTATTGATTGGGGGACTGGGGGTGTCACAACGCAAAAACCAACTCTTATCCCTACCACTCAAGCCATAGTCCCTGAGATATTGCCTAAGGAAATAAAACCCAAGACATTGCATGTCCAGGAGGTTGAACCATACGTCCCCATAGCCCAACTCTCTAGATGTTCAACTGATGTAGTTGAAAGAAAGCTTGAGACACACAAGAACCATCCTAATATAACAAAGAAAGCATACAAGTGGGTCCCTAAAGCTTCTTTAGTAACCATGGTTGATGCTAAAAAACGGAAGCCTCGTAAGAAACGTCCCACTCGCTCCAAGAAATGTAAGAAAACGTGGCGCTGGATTCCTAAACGACTATTAAAAGCCCAAGGATACTATAAAGGAAATGATCAAATCTGGGTACCCAAACGTAAATTGTACTCTTACCTGTCACCTGGCCCATGTAAACCCAATCCTGTGGCTCCAAAACAAATTGAAAATCGTGGAAAGGAAAAAATCACGGAATGCGACACACCTGCTCCAGAGCTAGTTTGGGTACCAAAGAAAGAACGATTTGTTCCACCTAGCTCAGGAACAGGAAAAGAAAATGCAGCTTCTTGCTCTTCATGTAGTTCCTATACGGAAATAGAAGCTTCGACACAAACTCCACCTACCATTGTACATATCCATAAAAGCAAGAAAGAGTTTGCACCTCCCGTTGTAGATTCACCACCTCCAACGATGTTGCAAATAAAATCATGGGAGAGTACCTTACCACCCTTGCAACTAGATGAAACACATAGGGTGATCGAAAACTATTGGTTAAAGCCTTTACCCATAACAACTTGGAACAATTGGTTTCAAAAGGTGACGACATCATTCCAAAAGGTATGATCTACCCAAAGAAGGGGGGAGTGTTTGCTGACATCCGTCATTCACTTGCTTCCCTCTCAACCTTCCTCCCTGACCTCTCAATCTCCAATCTTAGGGAATGTATATATAAAGCCTTATACTCACAAAAACAAGATAAAAAAGTAAAAGAGCAAGAGCCATAACACAAAATAATAAAAACAAATTATGCACAAGAACACGACCCTTGTAATATTTGCACTCTAACCATCATCTATTTGCGTGTACAGATATGGCTAGTACGCTAGAGTCATCCACTCCTGCCTTGGGTGAGAGGTACCCTCGTTACTTTTCACAAATGTTTCACATGGTCTTTCCAGTGCTTGCATGTGAATGGGATTTGATAGGTACGCTAGCATGTGAGAGGAATTTTGAGGAGTTAGAATGGCTGATACGTCTCTTGACCACGTCTGATCCATACTTAGTAGAGAGCGTTTCTCCCATTGCACAAGCCTACCCTTTTGACCAAGATGACTATAGGCGTTTAGTGACCTTCTTAGTAAACATGGGCACCTATGATGAAGAAGAAAATTTACATGACTACACGGATGGCACATATGGTCTCATGGATGATGACTTTGTTTATCTCGACGACGAGGATAGGGGTTTAGCCTTAGGGTTTTCCCCCCAACCTCTACAATATCCTACTCCCTTGACTCTTTAGGGGGAGTGCAAATAATTAGGTTAGGGTTCCTTATGTTTTTTGTTGTGTTCAATAAGTGTTGGTACCTTTTTCCACTAATGTGCCTTCTGGAGGTATTCCTTTTGTTTCCTAGTGTGTACAGGAGCGTGTTGCTATTGATAGGATTTGGACCTTCATGGAACCTTTCTCTCGTTCACACTTCAAATCAAGCGCGACCATCAACACAAACAGGTGTTTTATGTCCATTAGCATTGCCCTTATCTTTTTGCATCCATGTTTGTCTGCTTTGATTGTGATTGGTAGCATAATATTCAGCGCATTTGCTTAGTATCAAACATTTAATTCAATGTAATGTTTTGTCATAATCACTTGTCTAGGTTTAAAAATCAAGCAGTCCGACTAAGCTAGTTTGACCAAGCTAGGTATTAGAAATCTTCTCTTAATACCATGGGGAATGCCTTCCTAATAAGCAATGGTTACTTAGGTTCTTAATCCGATTTAGGCAGCATTGTGTGAAATGTACTAGGGCTTTCTAGTGGGCTTAACCCTATTGGCCTTTAGCTTAAGGATTATAAAGGGAGTTTACTAATGTGATGAGCCTGGGGAGGGTAACAGTGTTATATGACCCCCCAAAGTTACAAAATTAAAATGCTGAAAATGAACAAACAAAAAATCAAAGTGCCACAATGTAAAATTTTAAGCTGGAAGAGAAATCCCTGCTTAAATTGGTACTTCACTCACATGTATCGCCTATGGTACTAGAGCCCTAGAGGTTCCCAGTGTGGGCGCTTTTCCTTGAAAAGCAAAAAACCCAAGGCATACAAAATAAGCACACACATCAAAATTGAATCAATGTGAAAAGACTTTGGGGGGTCAAAGAAAAGGTAATCAGTGAGGCGATGATTTCATGAGAAATTCCTTTTATCGTAGCTTAACTACAAGGTCTTCTAGGTATAGCCTCTAGTCAGCCCTCGAACATCAAATACTTGGCTCTCGCGATTAAACAACTTAATTGACCAGAGAAAATTGAGAAGTTACCCATGGTATTAATAGTCGAGCTCTAGTGCCTTTTGACCGTTAAATTAGCGACCTCGGACTTGTTTAATTTTTTACCTTTACATCTGTTTATGCATTTGATTATATTGCAATTTAATGTTTATTGCTGACAAATTGTCTAAATTTTTGTTACCAATCGATTTTTCTGTCTAAAATTGCATATGATTTTTAATTGTATATGAATGCAATTACTGTGGCAATGTTGTTTGATTTTGCAGTAATTGAAGAAGGCTACGCACATCCATGTCGAGTGCTCTTCCATCTCGACGAACGAGCTTCAACTGGATAGCTTCCGAGGACGGAATCTACATCAGAAAGGGGGGCGTGTTAACCCTCACGGCACACGGACACCCTATGATCTATAAACGTTGTATTATTTAGAGTCAGGTACCGGGCTTGTTGGACCAAGAGGAACAGGGTAAGGGTGATCGCCGATGACAGGCGCACTCTAACTGGAATATTCAAGGAGTTAGTTGGCTAAGTATGGGTGCCCAAGTGTGAATGGGGTGAGCTCATATAAAAGCCACTAAACCTAATTTTTACTCAATCTCTCATTGTGCAATAGAAGCCGTTCTTGCTCCATCTCCACCTTCTCCTTCACCATCTCCTTGTGTGTGTGTGTGTGTGTGTGTGTACGTGTGTGTGTGTGTGTGTGTGTGTGTGTGTGTGTGTGAGAGAGAGAGAGAGAGAGAGTGTGTGTGAGAGTGTGTGTGTGTGTGATCGAGCGTTGCGGCAGCTCGACGGCGGCGAGGCGGTTGAGCGCGGCGTAGCGGCGTCTCCCTCTTCTTCGCGGCGTGAGAATCCTTCATTCGCAACTACGCAGGAAGGTGAGTGAAACACCATTCTTCCTTGTGAGCTTGTCTGTTGTATGACTGTGTGCTAGGAGCCTTTGTGGCTCGCACACGGCGCGTAGCAAGTCCCTAGCCTTGACAATGTCCTCCAGATACTTGAGTCACATCTTGCTGGTTTGTCTTTGTCCTGTGTGCATCCAGCAATGGAAAGCTTGGGCTGAGAGATTCTGACACATCAGCATGTGTAATTCTGGTCGCTGAGTTGGTGTGCTCTCAGTGCTGCATGGAAAAATTTCACTTGGTGACTTGTGACAATGTCATTGGAGGAGGATCAATCTCATTACGACTGCTGATGTCTAACATCCATCAGCTACATCTATAAATTCTGTTGTGGAAACTACTGTTAATGGACGTCTCAGATGCCGTGCCCCCTAACCCTCGACTGTGATGGAGAGTACCACGTCTAGCACTAATCAATACCTTCTTGTGGACCTCCCTGAACCACTGCCCCCAACAAGAGCGATAGTTCTTCCGGAAGGTATGGATAAAGAGAAATTGTTGAAGATGATGACATGTGGCCTGGAAGGATAGCTAAAGACCACATTTCGTAGCTCAATGTCACCTTTGACTTCAGTGAGCTTCAAACCATCCTCTACCTGGCAATTCATCTTCATTGGATAAGTGCATCCTGATAACAAGGATTTGATGAATGTGGAAGCAAAGGCAAGTATGGAAAACAAAATCTGACAGCAGTCAGTTACCTTTTCACTTACAACGTCTTGCACCAGCACTGTATCCTTGGCGATGCTATTGACTAGCGTGCCAGTGCGAGCATCCATGTCAAAGAAACCCACCTCTTGGTTGAGAATGGCCTCCAAATACTTGAGTCGCATCTTGCTGGTTTGTCTTTGGCCTGTGTGCATCCAACAATGGAAAGCTTTCATGTTGCTGTCCTCCCCCTTTCTGATGCTTTCGTGTGCTATGTGCTATTTTGATTTCTTTGATATGTGTTATTTTGATTTCTTTGATATGTGCTACTTTGATTGTCATTAATAATAATGATTATGATTAAGCCACAAACTGCTAATTGATTGAAACCAACATCTAATTGTCTTTTCTTCATTGTTTACAGGCTTAAACATGGATGGTAGCAACTTCGTCTCAAGGGATGATAGAACACCTGAATGCAGTGAAGATTTTAGTGCAAATGACAGCATGGATGTGGAGTCCGGTACATTCTTCTGAATTGTCAACTTACACTTTCACATTCAACTTCATTCACTAAAACTCGCTTTCCTCTCCTTCACAAACTCAAAATCGAGAATCTACATAGTCTTTCCACCTGAATACTACTTTTACAGATTCATGTCAAAATACGAAATCTCCTTCGTCCTCTCATGAACATCAACAAACTCCTTGCAAAACTCTTGCTATCTTACCCACGACATCTTGCGCCCCTTTAGGAGTACCACCAAAGGTTTTCAAGCGCATACAACAAAAAAACAAGGTAAAAAAGGACCTCCTTCCAAAATTCACACAAGAAGGTATGTTGTTTACAATTCTGAAAGCGAACAATATTTGTTAACTGCCTTGTATACAATTTGTGAAGTCATGTCCTTTTTCAGGCTTCTCCAACCCTCAGGCTGACAAAGGCAAACTCTCTCTTGCTGGCACACATAGCGAATCGACCCAGCTTGACCTTGAAGACCACAACCTCAACTTAGTGCCTCATTCACCTAGCGCTATTCCTTTGTTGCATATTAGCGAGATCTCAGAATCCAGCCCTAGGTTTGCCTTGGAAGGAAAAATTTTAAATAGATATGGTACTTATAAGGTACCACCTGAACAAGTAAAATATGGGCGCTTCTTAAAAGTAGATATGGTTGATGTCCAATGCATGCATACAATCACATTAGTTGTTGGGCAAGAATGCATTGAAAAGTATTCCAATAAACTATCTATTGGCGAGTTCATTAGGGTTGAACATTTGTCAGTGAAACCAAAAAACAAGAATGATGGGGGAACTGCACCATACTCTCTTTACTTGGATGCAGTTGCATTTGTAATTAAGGCTGAACCTTTCCTAGTCATCCTTAGCTTCTGTCCCGATACCAGCATTGGATGAAGCTCCTCCACTGCATGGAAGAGGAATACGGATGCCCCTGGCGACAGTAGCCTTTGTCATCATTGTGGTACTGGTCGAGCAATTGGGGATCTCCTTGTGGCAGATGGTCCAACATCTTCAGACACAGCCATTGTAAGATTCTTCTTGTTTGTCTTTATCACAGCATCAAAGTAATCATCTTGAACTTGTATTGATTGCTCTTATTTGTCGTGAAGCTCTCTTTTGTTAATGAATGAAAGACAGAGCTACAGTCACTGTTAGAGGACCTTGAAACAAATGATGTTTGCATGTATGTTGCTCGAAATGTTGGCTCTTTCAAAGGTAGTTCAAACAAGCTATTTGTTGTGGACATGACCATCATCACACATGCACAAAGCTCACGACTACGTGAAAAACTTACATTTGTGTTTGAATCCCAAACCAAAGAACTTGGTTACGGAACTGAGGTTTGCCTATTGTCTTTTTTGAGGGCTTTTAGACTCTTATTTTCATTATCGAGTTTGACAATAGAATTAAGTTTCCAATGTTTCTATGCGTTGCTTTTACCGCTCATAGGTCACTGGGAGCCTTCGAATTGTGAACATCAATAGCATCCTCTTGGTGCAACAATGCGCTACATGCAACTCTTCAAAGATTCATTGTGCAGGGAGCACAATCTATTGCACATCTTGTGCAAAAACTTGTAGAATCAACAAGGTACCACAGTTAAAGGCAAGAATCACAACTGCAGACAACGTAATCAATGCAAAGATTCTTGGTGACATTGTAGATACAATTCTCTGCTTTGACAAGACCTTCAAAGACCTTTACTTGGAATCAGCAATCGACGCATGAGATTCCCTTGCATCTACTGTGAAAATAGGAAGCTTCAAAGTTAGTGTCTCAGGACATATCACATCTTTTATCGAGCAAAGGGCTCTAGAAAATTGATGTGATTGTATCTAATTATTTACTTTGAACCTATGCTGATGCTTGTGTTCTTGTATTGATTTGTGGCTGTCAATCTAATTTTCATCGCAAGTTTCTATTTTTTAGCAACATCTCTCTCTCCCTCCCTCCCTCTCTCTCTCTCTCTCTCTCTCTCTCTCTCTCTCTCTCTCTCTCACACACACACACACACACACACACACACACACACGCATAGGCACACACATGCACATTTACATTGCATAATCCAACATCTAACCTTTTTGCAAGCATTAGCATTCTCTCTCTCTCTCTGTCTCTCACTCACTCACTCACTCTCACACACACACACACACACACACACATCTATCTTATTAGATAACCATTTCTCTCTCACACAGATTCTCTCTCACACACACACATATATCTATCTTTGTTACATAACCTCCTCTCCCTCCCCGCCCCCCCCCCCCTCTCTCTCTCTCTCTCTCTCTCTCTCTCTCTCTCTCTCTCTCTCACACACACACACACACACACACACACACACACAAATGACTAACACATTAAATGACACTTCACTACCTTATAAGATTTTTTTGCAAAAGACTTTTGCAAGTAAAAATCCAAAAAATATTGACATTATTTTAGCGCTTTATGCTATCCTACAAACTCGTACAAACTTCTCTAAGTTTAAAGAAAGTTTAACACTTGCTATGTTTGACAATTTCAAAAATGAAAAAATTTGCAAGTCCTACACTCAAGCACTGTTACAAAACACTGCCTCAACCTCTTCAAACAATTCAAGTAGTTTTATAGATTTATTGCAGACATGTAACACTTCAATGGGTCTAACGATGGAGATAGCAATTGTTTTTGCCTTCACTTTCCAAAGAAAATTCCTTGTAGTGTTTTGCAATGACCAAAACGAGTATCAACGTTCTTGTTTTGTTGGTAATGATGACCATAGTGTTACTGGAAACAATCTTGGAGTTATCTCATCAACACATGGTTTCATGTTTCTTCCAATACTTCCTCCAAACCAAGGCAAGAGTAAGCGTCTCTCTTGGACTGACACAATGACACAACATCTCCTCAACATCATACTCAAACACCCACATGACAACTTTACCATTATTGCTAAAAAATTCATGGAAGCTCACCCTTCAACACCTTTCACATTGACGTCAATTCTTTGTAAAGCAAAACGCATAGTGAAAAACCTTCCGGAAGACATTCAAACACTTAGACGTAACCAAGCCACAACCATCCACAAAAACAAAAACAAAAACAAAGCCATTTCCACCTTCATAAAAGCAATAAATGATAAGCCCACTACTCCAAGCAAATCTTGTGGTTGCTTAATGTTTAGATCACAATTAACATGTATCAAAAGAAATATTTTACCATGTCAACGAGCCATACCCCAAGAAGACACAAACCTAGAAAAGGTATGCACAAGTTGCGAAGGATCTGCCAAATCTGCCTTCTCTCTCTCTTTGTCAATACTCAACACAATGGGTTTTAATACACCTTTGCCAAATGTTGCAGTTTTAAATAATGTAGAAGCACACTTAGTATCCACACGTATTCCATTTGCTAAGATAAGAGAACTTACTTTCAATGGACAATATGGAATTCGCAGAAGCGTTGTGAATGTCCTTGCAAACATCTCTGAAACCCACAAAGTGCTGCCACGTTTTGTGCACGAAGAAGCGTCTATTTTAATTGGAATTAAGAGAAAATTAGAGTACAAGCATTGTTATTTAAGTAACATGGTTAGACCATTAGTAACTATGAGGGCTACACAAGATCTACTGACTACTTCTTTATACAAGCAAGAAAATGTTACTTTGAATAAGTTCTGCTTGGATCATTTGGCACAAAGTAAAAAAAACTCAAATATGTCACTAGAAGCTCCAATCAACCTAAACCTTGACGATGATGACGAGATTTACTCTGACGTTATGCTACATGGTATAGATACTCCTCAACAAGTTGTTGACTACAATGACAAAATTACATACGTTGCACCAAGTGAAGGAAACCATCCATTGGGATTATTTAAGGACGAATTTTGTGAAGAGCTTAGCTTTCCAACCCTATTTTATGGCGAACCTAGAAGATATCACCAGTTTAAAACACATTACCAGACCATAGTAAAATGGGAGCTTATGCATAAAGATAGGCGCTTTTCACTAAATATTGAAAACTTGTTTTTCAAAGCTGTTAAAATTATGACTCAAAAAGTATTGTCATCAATTTGGATTCGGTTACGCAAAGGAAAATTTCAAGGTCTACCCTTACAAGCAAGTGATGTTCATGAGGATACCAACATTGAACGCATCTTAGCTTCTCGAATTGGTTATAGAGATTTTGAAAGCTTGCGTTCCTTCCCAGACTACAAAGACAAACTTTAAAAAAATGTTTTTGAAATGATAAGACAATTAGGTCCTCCAACCTTCTTTGTCACGGTCTCAGCAGCATAGAGACGTTGGGATACGTTGCTCCACGCTTTACACAAAATAGTTCCACTACCTAAAGAAGCCAACGAAACCAACAACTCTTACCAAAAACGCCTATTCGCTCAAATCCAGTCACTACTGCACGATACTACCTTCATAGATTCAAAGCTCTTAAAAGACTGTTGAAACACGACGACTCAATTTTAGGAAATTTGTTGGATTACTTCTTTGTCACAGAGTTTCAAAGTAGGGGTAGTCAGCACAATCACGGGTTGATTTGGATAAAAGATGCTCCAATACTTGAAAATGCTCCCGATGACACCATAATCACTTTCATTGATAAGTACATTAGCACAAACAAAACACTTCTTTCTGAGAGCCTACGTGATGTATATACCCACAAACATCGAAAAATGTGTCAAAAAAAAGGGAAGACGTGTCGTTTTGGCTTCCCTAGATTTCCAATGCCTTACACCATGATTCTTAGACCACTCGATTCTAACATGCAAAATAGTAAACTTCACAAACTATCACTTCGCGCTGTCAAAGAAAGCCTTCTTGAACTTCAACCTGAATGCACTGTTACATTTGACTCATGGTTAAAAACTCTATCAATATCCCTTGAATCATATATATACTCATTACGCACAAACATAAGTGAACCTACAATTTTCCTGCAATGTGAGCCAAAAAATGTTTACACAAATAATTTCAACCCAACACTAGGTACACTATGGGATGCCAACACTGACATACAATTTATACTCAATGCACATGGTGCAGCTAGTTATTGTACTTCATACATGACTAAGTTTGACAACACTCTAATCCAAGCCATAAAGAGTGAACTAGATTTCTGTGTGCAAAACAATTCAAACACCATCGAACGTCTGCGAAGAGTTGGCAACGCAATTCTCAATACAAAACAAGTAAGCGCCCAACAAGCTGTCTATATTGCACTCTCATTACCACTACATAGCAATACACGTGACTTCACTTTCATTAATACAAACACAACAACTGAACGAACATTATTACTAAAACGAAAGGCCGTTCTCCAAACACTTGATCCAAATAGTACATCAATATTCTTTGACTCCATAATTGACAAATACGCAAAACGACCTAGCTCACTTGCAAATATTTCTCTTGCAGATTTTGCTTCATTATACAAACAAATAGGCAACCAATATAGACCGCTTAAGAAAGCCAAGATCATACGATATATACACTACAGCATTGTCAAAAACCCAGATGCCTTCTATAGAGAACAATGCCTTTTATTTCTTCCTTGGATAATAGATGAGAACCAACATTTGCACAACTTAGGAACTTGGGAAAATGTATATTCAACGCACAAATACCTCATTACTAACAATGAAGAAAAATACAACAAAGCAATTACAGTCTACAACACAACAAAGATCCATACCAATAGTACTTCAAATATTACCACATCTACCTCCTCTTGCAATCACAATCTCATCGATATTTCAACTGATTTACATATGCATCCAAAAACACAAAAGCCATTCTCTCTACCTGCAACTAAAACTCTCACAATGTCAAATGCAGATTACTATCTTGCAGTGAGTAAACTAAACTCAGAGCAACGCCTAATCTTTGATGACATCATGCTAAGGAAAAGGGTAGAGCCAAACACTTCAATTCATTTGTTTCTCACAGGTGGTGCAGGCACAGAAAAAACATTTACACTATTACTACTAGTACAAGGATTGCTAAGATATTACAACTACCGCGCCAACTCCTCACCTGAAACACCAAAAGTACTCTTAATGGCCTACACAGGAAAAGCTGCTTTTAACATTGGAGGCACAACCATCCACTATGCATTACTTTTACCGTTGATCACTTCTACAAACATAAGCCTTCATCCGGATAAACTAAATGCACTCTCTATACTTTACCAAGATCTTAAACTAGTCGTGTTTGACGAGGTCTCCTTAATAGGAAACAAAATCTTCAAACTAGCAGACTCACGACTCCGAGCAATTAAAAGAGTGCACAATAAACCTTTTGGGGGCTTGGATGTTATACTATGTGGTGACCTTTGCCAATCAAGTCCTGTCAAAGATAGTTGGATTTTTACTCGCAAACTAGACTTATTGGAAACAGTATCACCTTCATACTGGCACACACACCCAAAATGTTATGAGCTTAAAACAACTATGCGGCAAGACGATCCAAACTTCATACAAATTCTAAATCGAATTAGAATAGGTATACAAACAAACTTAGACATAGACTACTTGAACAACTCGTACTTCAAATCTGTACCTACAAATGTATCTATCTCACATCTCTTTTACTCAAACAAAGACAAAGATAAACACAACAAAGAAGTCTTTGAGAAAGCTCTTGGCCATCCAAAAACATTCCTTGCCATTGACAAACGACACAAGTCTTGCAATAAAACAATAGCTATACCCATTGACTCAAAGCTAACTACGGGGCTTCACTTACACTACATCTTAAACCTGGCATTATAGTTGAGTTGTGTGCTGGCAACATAGACATTCTTGATGGTTTAGTCAATGGAGCTGATGGAATTTACAAAGCCCATACACTAACATCCCAAGGTCCTCTCTTATGGATAGAGTTTAGAAATCCTAAAATAGGTCAACGAAAACGATATGAACATAGTACCTTGTTCACCATATCAACACCAAAACATTGGACACCAATTGAAATGATCTCACGTGAGTTCCAAATAGGGAAAAACTCTCTGAATTCTATCACAAGAACTCAATTTCCAATTCAGCCAGCAGCTGCACGTACAATCCATAGAGCACAAGGCCTTACATTGCACACACTTGCATTTAACCCTCAAAACATCAGAGCACATGACCTAACATACACTGCCCTCTCACGTGTTAAGGACCCAAACAACCTATACTTGCTAGAAAAAATAAAATCACAACATATTCAAGTACACTAGCATGTGTTAAAGGAAATAAATAGACTACAAACACAAGCACAATGGATCCCATTACAACTGAACCTCTTTGCCTTTGCATTAGACCATTTTGTAATCCAATCACTTAACGTAAACAACTTTAATACTCACTATAAACAACTTTTAAATGACCAAATTTTTACATCTTCCCATGTCATTTGTCTACAAGAAATAAGGTTAAAATCAACTAACTCCACATTATTTCACAATTTTGAACATATACAATCATCGAGATCGGTTGGGGTATCTATCTTCTATAGGAGCATAGTTCACCTTTTATCGAGTGAAGTAATTACTACCAACAATGTCGAAGTAGTTATTGCAACACTACAAATAAAAGCACAAACATTCACGATAGCTTCATTGTATCGAAAACCAAACACACCATTTAAAAGCTTCTTACAAATCTTATCAAACATAATTACAAAACAAAAAATCACACATCCTTTATTGTTCTTTGGTGACTTCAACATCGACACATCTTCAGATAATAAACAATATAATCACCTATCTTCATTCTTGCAACAACATAACTTCACCCAACACATCACACAAAACACAACTATCTATAACTCCAAATTAGACCACATTTGGACATCACCAACTTTGCAAGGAATGATCACAGGAACAAACTTCTGCTATTGGAGTGATCACTCAACAACCTATGCCTTACTGCCTCTATCTATCACATAAACTCCCACTCAACAACCTATGCCTTACTGCCTCTATCTATCTTCATTCTTGCAGGCCCTTGTGAATCCTCGCCTTGTTTGCTTACAAAGACTTGTTTTTTTGGAGCTTTTGAGAGACCTTCCATCTTCAAAAGCTTGTAACTCTCTTGTCGGTTATCAGAATCAAGCGTATGGATGCTTTACGGAGATCCTCACAACACAAGCTTCATCTTTATGGTCTCAGTTTTCTGAAATTTTAGCCATGGTTTGAGTTAGAGCTGTTTCTCACCCATCTTCATAGGTGTTCGACTTTGGTGTATTCTACCATCATACAGGGTTTCTTTCCAATGGTGTGACTCGTGTAGAGCTATAGAGGCACTTGTTTTCCTTGTCGTTTGCACGCTAACATCGTTTTGGTGCCCCACAGAGGAGAAATCCTCGCGTGCTCTAATTTTTACGAAATTCGTATACCATGCAGACAGAAAATGTAAATGGGATGTGGGTCCTTATGGACAACTGCCTATGTATGTGCTATTTGTGGACAGCAAGTGAGGCGGTCGTTTAATTGGATTGCAGTCTTTGTGAGGGTCGTGAGGTTGTTTGAAGCCAAGCACTGGGGGCCGGGTTACCGAGTGTGAGGTAGATTAGGTACTAGAGCGATCCATCGCAGTTTCGACGTCACATGTAAGTGTTTGTGTGGCAATCAAACATGGTAGACGAGTTTCCTAAGTTTCATGCATTGCCTAGTGAAAATGCGCACTCTTTTATTGAGAAATTGGAAGTTACTTGCTTGATTCGGGGCATATAGGATCTGACTATACTGTTACGGCTGCTACAATACAGTTTACAGGATGAAGCAAAAGCTTGGCTACAAAATTATGGAGAGGCGGCACAGGCACAAACGTCAGGGATTGTGTTGGACTATAATCATGTGAAGCTGGCATTTTTGGCACAATACAGGAATGTCAAAGACCTGATGAAGTTTGGCATGAGATTTTGGGCTACACTAATCAGAGTGTGGATGATCTTGTCATGCATTTTACCCGCCTTTGGGATAAATGGGCCCGAGCATTGGGAAATGAAACCCCTCTCGCCATGTTAAAAAGGACCGTTTTGTGGCAACCTTGAAGGAGAGTTTGAAGTTTAAAGTTGAGTTGAAGCGGCCTACCACTTTTGACGAAGCAGTTGTAATTGCCAGGGGGAAAGAGTGGAAAGCTCAAAAACTTAACGAGTATGGGAGAGTGGTCCATGGATAGGTTAATGGTGGCCAAAATGAGGAGGTCCAGGTAGAGGCTGGAGTTCAACCTATGCAAAGGGCCGCAGACACTGAGCAATTGTAGCATAATATGCAAGACATGATGACCATGATGCAGGAGTTACGGCTCAATGTCCTTGGAGGTGGTCGTGGTCGTGGCGGTGGTAGAGGGGTGGCCCAGACATATGAAGCTCAACCTAATGCCAATGCGGGTCATGGACAAGGTGCTCCTCAGCCAGCAAGAAGGTTTATCCCTACTTGTTATAATTGTGGTGAACTGAGACATATCAGCACTCATTGTACAAAGCCAAAGAGGATGGGAGGTGTTATGTACCCACTTCCCCAGCAGGTTTGTGACAGGTCTAATGATTATGCCTTGGATATACGAGAGGATCGTGGTGTTGAACAAGAGAATCAAGCTTCAACATCAGGTGGTCACGTGGGTATTGTGCAAGTTGAGAATAAAGAGGCAAATATGATGCCATTGGGGAAGCGGGAAAGGGCACCAAATAGTGCTGGCCCTAGCAAGAAGAAAGGAAAGGAGAAAGAGGGTGAAGATGCAAAGACCAAGAAGAAAAGGAGACCTCGCAGGAAGTTTGAAGTAGTGGATTTGCCATTGGGAGAAGGTCAGATAGCTTATAGTCTCAAGGAGGATCTGATTGGGAGGAAAGTAAATTGTACTTTTGGACAGTTGATGAACATGGTACCCAAATTTAAGAGGCAGTGGAAGTCGTTAGTGAATCCTATTGAAAAAGAGCCAAAGAGTGGTCATGTCAGAGTGTTGTCTCTGGAGGAGTTACCCGACATCTGTCCTGTGGTGAACACTTGGCACAAAGGTGTGGGCATGGGAGAGGCCTACATTGATGGAGGTGCGCAAGTTTGTGTGATCACACAGTCATGTGTCGAGAGACTTGGCTTGATCATGTCCAGAAGCTCTGGGTTCAAGATTCGACCAGCAAACCATGCCAAAGTTAAGTGTTTGGGACTAGTCAAAGGTTTGGAGATTGATGTTTTTAATGTGAAAGTTATGGTGAACTTTCACGTTATGCCGACAGGTTTGGGAGCTTTTCCTCTCATATTGGGACGACCTTGGTTAAGAGTTGTTGGTGCTGTACAAGATTGGGGCAAGGGCACAATCACTGTGTATAGCAAAAAGGGAGAGAAGAGGATGTTTGATATGATTACCAAAAAGCCTCTGGTATCAAAAGAGGTTTCTGAAGACGATGAATCTGAAAGAAGTTCAGAGGATTCAGATAGCAGCGCTACTTCAAGTTCCAGTGACGAGGGTGAGGTGTCTTTTTTGTTACTAAATTAAGAGGAGAAAGAAGATGGTGAAGTGCTGCAAATTTCAGAGGATATAAATGCATCAAGTCGATTGGAGCAGCTTGAAGAGTTAATGCAGCCCAAGCAGGAGCTATCAGTGAAGAAAGGACTTGTTCAAAGTATGCTAAGTACAGATTTGTCACAAAAAGAAAGGGCAAAATACCTGATGATGTTGGATAAGTTTCCGAATCTTTTCATTACATCATATCAAGAAATAAGGGGTTTTGTTGGGGACCTAGTGAAGATTGAGTTGATAGAAGGAGCAAAGCCAATGAGACAAAAACTAAGAAGAATGGGTAAGGAGCAAATAAATGCTTTAATAGAAGAAGTGGATAAGCTTTTGAATGCAGGGTTTATTGTTCCAGTAGATAATGCTGAGTGGGTTAGCCCTGTAGTGGTCACACCCAAGAAGGATGGGCGTTGGAGAGTTTGTGTTGATTATAAGCCGTTAGATGTAGTGACCAAGAAGGATCCTTACGCATTGCCTTTCATTGATCAACTCTTGGATACATTGGCTGGTTTTGAAAGGTATAGCGTCTGTGATGGTTATTCAGGATACTTTTAGCTTATCCTTGCTCCTGAAGATCAGAAGAAGACTACCTTTATCACTCCATGGGGTTGTTTTTACTTTTGTTGCCTTCCCTTTGGGTTGACAAACGGGCCTGGGGATTTTGAGAGAAAGGTAGATTGGGTTCTTACCCCATTCCTTGGGAAGTTTGTCAAAGGGTTCATAGATGATTTTTGTGTGTACAGCTCACACAAGGAGCATGTTCAAAAGCTTGATATGACTTTTGCAAGGTATGATGAATGCAGGAGTCAGTTAAACCCTAAAAAATGTCATTTGGCACAGCCAAGGGTGAAGCTTCTTGGGCATATGATCTCTGAAAATGGGATTGAAGCAGATCCGGGGAAGGTAGAAGCTTTGCTATTGCTGTCATCCCCAAAAGATACGAGGCAATTGGCTACATTCATTTAGAAGGTCAAATATCTATCTCGTTTCATACCGTTGGCGTCACAGCTGTTGTATCCTTTGCAACAAATGGTAAAAAATGATCCTTTTGAGTGGACATGTCTGTGAGGATGTTTTTGACAAAGTTAAAGAAGTATTGAGCACCTTACCTGTTATGCAAGCCCCTGATTGGGAGAAGGAGTTTTATGTTAACCCGTCAGTTGGAGAAGATGCTATCGGAGCTATGTTGTTGCAAAGAGGGAAAGAGTCTCAGTATATGAATCCTGTTTATTATGCTAGAAGGGTGAAAACTCCTCATGAAAGAGAGTACTCAGAGGTTGAATTGGTGATGATTAGCATGGTCTATGTGTGTAGACGGTTTAGACATTACTTGTTGCAGAAACCGTTCACCTTTCTCACTAGTTTTTCATTTCCTCAATTGTTCAATAACTCAAATATATCAAAGGCAGTGATGAAATGGGTTATTGAGCTGCAAGAGGTCCAATTCACTTTTCTAGTGGAAGAGAGTACTCGGGCTACTTTGGCAGACTTACTCACTTATAAAGAGACTCCTATTTTGGTTAAAGAGGAGGTGGTCCAAAGGAAAAAGTGGAAACCCTTGCTATATCAAATGCTTCACTGCTACATTTTGATGGCTCTTATCGAAGAAGTCATGATGCTACTTCTGGTGGGGTTGTTATTTATGATGCGCAGGGAAATCTTGTGAGGAAGCAAGGGTTAAAACTCAATGCAAAGAGTAATAATGAAGTGGAGTATATGGCTCAGCTTGAAGGCGGGTTAAACATTTGTCTACAATTGGGAATCAAACGTTTGAAAATCAGAGGTGATGTGTGTTAGTGGTAAAGCAGGTAATGGGAATATGGAAGAATAAGAATCCTAGACTGAAGAATCTATGCTTCAAAGTGAAATCGTTACTCAAAAAGTTTGAGGCATGGAGCTTGCAGCATGTCGAAAGGACTCAAAATGAAGAAGTGCATGAGGCCGCGCAAGCAATGATTACTTGTGTGTTTGTGTTGAAAGCGGATGCCCCTTTGTATCATGGAAGAGAGGTGCTGTCAAAAGAGGTGGATTTCTTATTGACCGGTCTCTTGCCTGAAGATTTTCCTTCATCTAAAAAGTATGCTTTTATGAGAAGAGCAAGAAAGTACAAAATGATTGGTGATATGCTTTACATGAAAGGAAGTGATCTGGTGTTGTGTCATGTGCCTTGGAAAGAGGAGATTTACAAAATTTTAGAAGAAAACCATGAAGGGTCTTGCGGAGGTTATTTTGCTATGAAGATTATGCTTCACAAGATCTTGCAAGAAGGCTATGTTTGGCCTAGTATTCAGCGGATGTCAATCACTGGTGTAAATCTTGCTTAGCTTGTCAAAAGATGGGAAAAAGGGTTCTTAAACCCGAGCTGCGGAAGACAATCCTAGCTAATGAGGTGTTTGAAAAATGGGGCCTCGATGCTATTGGGCCATTACCCACTACAAGTAAGAGGAATGTGTATATTTTGACAGCGGTGGATTATTTATCAGGTTGGGAAGAGGCCAAGGCTGTCAAACAAATTACTAGTGTATGAGCACATATGCTGCAAGTTCGGGGTGCCATTGGAGTTACTGTCTGACAGAGGGCCAGGGTTTAGAGGTGAAATGTTCGGTTTCTTATGCAAGAAGCTTGGCATAGAGCATAAATACATCACCCCTTATTATCCGTAGTGCAATGGACTTAATGAGAGGTTTAATGGAGAATTGGTGAAGATTCTGACAAAAATGACTTTAACACATGCCAAAACTTGGGACTCAGAGTTGCCTTGTGCGTTATGGGCATATAGAACGAGTTCCTCACTTATCATCACTCTTCTTGCTAGCATTCATAATAGCATAGTAATGAAGATGGAAGCATGGCTCTTGGTTGGATTTGCATTCCATAGCCAAGAGTGTTGGTGTGGGCTCTCAACCTCTCTACTTGCTTGGAGAAGGAGAGGGAGCTCTTGCACTTTGCACTTCACACAATGGGAGTGTGTGTGAGTGTGTGTGGGAGAGTATACCCCTCAAGTAGGCCCCCTACTTGCTTTGGTCGACCCCCCCTTGTAGCTCATGCTTGAATCTCATTTAACCGCTCAGGCCTAGCTAATCACAAGCAAGAGTCATACCAAGCAACAATGGTAGCCTTGGGACAAGTGTCCCCCTTTCCCCTTTGAGAGAGAGGGCTTGATAAATGCTAAATCAATTAATTAAGTCCACTAAATTATCATTGGACCACCTTTGGCCACATGTCACGCATGCATTTGTTGAGCCTCCTACTTAGCACCTAGCAGATTCTATGCTAATCTAATGATTGTTATAACCGTTAGGGTTGTCAGACTTTATTGGTGCTGGTTGTGCTGATTCATAGTTATACTGAAATTCTTGGCAGGCTTTGTGAATGTTTGGCACATCTTGTGAATTGGTCGGATGTAGAATAGGTCGAAAGGTTCGTCTTCTGAATGTGGCTGTGTGTTTGGTACTGGTTCCCCTGGGATTCCATCTGATTTGGCATAATACAACTTGATTTTGGCCCCATTGTAAACTCTGGCAGTAGTAGTCCCAACAAATCCCTTAGTCTGACTGTGCCATTGGAGAATACCCAATCCACTTCATATGGTCTAGACCAAGCTTTTTTTAGGGTTGGTTTCTTCAGTCCCAGTTTTGGTTGATATAATAGTATTAGGCCACCCTTCTTGAACTCCTTGACCTTGATCTTATTGTCGTGCTAGTACTTTCTTCTATATTGGACAACTTCCTATTCCAACATTGCCCTCTATACGATCTCATCCATCTTCAATAACTCATCTAACCTACTCTTCAAATTTTGTTTAGAGTCCATTCCATGTTTCACAGCCAATCTCAGACTAGGGATTGAAAACTCTATGGGAACTATCGCCTTTGTTCCATACACCATTCTGAAAGTTGTCATGCTAGTGGTAACCTTGTAGGCAGTTCGATAAGCCCATAACATTGTCTGAAGATTGGTATCCCACTGGTGTGGTTCCTTCTGAACTATTTTTGTGAGAATGATCTCAATAGTTTTATTGTTGCTTTTCACCTAATCATTACATCTAGGATAATAGGATGTAGACTTTATGTGCTTAACTGAAAAGATCTTAGTTAGTATTTGAATAATTTCATCAATAAAATGTATTCCCTGATATGAGACAATTTTGATTAGACATCCATGTACGCATATGATGTTTTCATATAAAAATACATTTGTTGGTCTGGTTGTATGATATGGTAAGGCCTTGGCTTCAACCCACTTGCTACATAATGTGTGGCATTAATGATATACTTATTCTTCCTTGGAGTAATCTTCTTAAATGGCCCCATAAAATCCAGACCCCATTTCATGGAAGATTCCTAGCAGATGTACTAGAGTTAGTGGTGTCATATCAGCAGCTGTTGGCCTTCCCATCCTTTGGAAGATATCACCAGTTTTACAAAAGGCTCTGGGATCAACCATCATTGTTTGCCACCAAAGGCTTTCTTGGAGGATTTTCTTATATGTAATGTCAGTTGAGAAGTGTCCCCCTGCATTGTAAGATTCGGTAATAACTTACATTCGTCCTTTCATTGGCACACATATGTGAAGCACACCATCAATGCCTAGTCTGTAAAGTGCTCCAACAATGATGATAAATTTCAAACTTTTTATGATGAGCGCCTTCTTCTCATTTTGGACCAGTCATATGGAAAACTTCCCAAGTGAAGAAAATCATAAACATATTGTCATTCTGTGTCCGGTTCCTCTTTAGATGTATTATTATATAGAAGTGTGGAGACTTCAATGAGTGAGTAAGTGCTAAAAAAATATGAAGGAAAAATGAATTTTTATCAGCTTGGGGTCGTGAGTGAGGTGGGCTTTTCAGTTGTGAAGAACGAAGCCCTTGTTGTTGCTGCAGTGTGCGATGGTGCATGGGGGTTGTGTAGTCGAGGTGCCCATGTGTGTGTGCGAGGGAATAAAGCCTTGATTGGAGAGTGTGTCTCTCATCAAGAAGGCCATAA